>NC_053024.1:82319439-82619439 GCF_003073215.2 Triticum urartu | reverse complement strand
GATCTTGGGTGTTTCATAGGATTTTTTATTTTCATGCTTCGTTTCCCATCAGTGGCATCATGAGCTAGGTCTATGCGTAGATGTAAATGGACGAGTAGAGCACAAAGTTGTCATGGGCGTTGATGTTCAGATTTCTTACTTACCTTGACTTATTTGGTTTTGGTGGTATTGTGGGATGAAGCGGCTCAGACCAACCTTACATGTCCACGCACATGATACCGGTTGCACTGTTTGACATGCAACTTGTATTGCATAAAAGTGGCTTTGTGGGTGTGTGTCTCTCCCACTTTAGTTGAATATTATTTGTGTAGGGCGGTCCTTGTAGAAGGTTAAAAGGCAACTTGTATGTCGGATTTTGGGTTCCGGCAGACCCGTGAGGTTCGAACACTGGGGTGCACGCGAAGATCTCTCCCCTACCGATCTACGTCCAATCTCTTCGCGTGATTTAAGATGGAAACAACGA
Source organism: Triticum urartu (assembly GCF_003073215.2). Taxonomy (NCBI): domain Eukaryota; kingdom Viridiplantae; phylum Streptophyta; class Magnoliopsida; order Poales; family Poaceae; genus Triticum; species Triticum urartu. Next base: position 82,618,976 of record NC_053024.1, on the reverse strand, counting down.
ACAACACAAGGGGCACAAGGTTTATACTGGTTCGGGCCACCGTTGTGGTGTAATACCCTACTCTAGTGTGTGGTGTGGTGGACTGCCTCAGGGGCTGATGATGAACAGTACAAAGGAAGAACAGCCTCGCGAGAGGTGTTCTTGAGGTGGTGCGATGAACTGCTAGGGTGAGTTCAGTCACCTCTCTCTCTCTACTAGGGCTTTACCAGATCTCTGGGTGTTTTCTCGATGTCTCTACTCTGTGGTGGCTAGCTCTATTTATAGAGGCCTTGGGTCTCTCCCCAAATAATGTGCGGGAAGGGTGCCAACAATTGGCCATTTCGAAGGGGAACATGTAGTACAAGTTATCCTGACCAAAGGTGGACTTCGGCTGCCACAAGTACTGGTGATGATGCCGTCTTGGGCTCCACGGTGACCTCCGTCCTGCCGCTCTGCTAGTCTTGGTCTTGTTGCACCGAAATGGCAACCTTTGCCCGTGCCTTGGCCTGTGCTTTCCCCCTTTGCACCAAAGAGGAAAGAAGGACACTGCGCAGGCCGGCGCCCGCCTGGCGCCCGCCTGGTCTCGATCATCATGGCTTGCGTCACGGGCTCTTCGCGAGGTACCCCTGCCTTGATCTCTCTGCCTCCTCGTGAGCCTGCCTGACAAGGCTGCCTCTGAGGAAGCTTCCTGTCGTCCGCCCCGTGAGGCTTGGCCCCTCGCGAGGGTCTTGAGCTTGAGCTGATGAAGATGGGCTGTGCTGGGCCCCCACTTGAGCCACGCCGCAGGCAGGCAAGTCTGGGGACCCCCGTTCCCAGAACACCGACAGTAGCCCCCACGACGCTTGGACGTCTGCGCTTCCCCACGACGCCTTGGCAACCGTCCATCTCACAAAAGAGGTGCCCAGGCCAGACTTACTTGCTTTGTTCTCCTTCGCCTCGCTCCAGATCCCCTTTCTCGCTCTCCTCCTCCTTGCTTCTGAAATCCTCCAGATCTGTCTCAATCCTTCTCATATGGCACGCCATGGTGCCTCACAAGTCCTCGACCGAGGCCTGGTACTCGCCGGCCCTGGATTCCCCGAACCTGTCGGAGAAGAACCTCGCCCTTACGCGCCTGATGATGGTGGCGCAGGGCAGCAAGGGGGTGACTGTGCTCAAGGCCGGCTCTGACCAGCCTGAAGCCAAGGGGAGCACCTTCTATCCGCTCTTTGTGAGCGCCATCGTCGCCGGTCTGGTGCCTCCTTTCTCTGAGTTCTTCTTTGCTGTTCTCCGCCAGTACAACTTGGCAGGCTCTGCATCTCCACCCCAACTCCGTTCTTCTCCTGGCGATTTTTGCTTACTACTGTGAGGCTCACGTCGGGGTAAAGCCCTCGGTGGCCTTGTTGCGTCACTATTTTTCCCTCCGGGTTTCTGGTGTCCATGTCTCCGCGTGTGCGAGCTTCATCGCGTACTCCAATTCCAATGCCATCTCGAAGCGTGGGAAGAGGATTGAAGGCTTCCGGAGCAAGTGGATCATGGTGGACGTCGGGCGCCTCCACCCCCGTCTGGTGCTGCCCACAGGGTAGCCCAAGGCCGTCGACGCGTGGTCCTGCGCGGAGCTCGTCGACCCCCGCGCGAGGGCGGTGCTAAAGAGGATGGACGCGGACCTGAGGCCGAGCAACTTGGGGACGGCGAAGCTGACTGGAGCCATGCTCCAGAGGGAGTTCTTGGAGCACCGGGTGGCTCCGCTCCAGGAGCACTCGCTCCCGTTGTGGAGGCTTGGGGAAGTAGGCGCCGCCTTGCGCCTGAGCTCAGAGGCCCCGACCGACGGGAATCTAGTCGTGGCCCTCCATTCCTTGGTTGGGGGAGACGTGGCGAAGCCGGTGGGCGCCCCCGTCCCCCTGTTCCTTTGCGACGACTGGGAGCAGGTGGTGAACGCCATGCCCACCTTCAACGATGAGGGGCTGGTGCCCGCGGTTGCTCCCATGGATCTTGCGGTGCTGGCGATGGTGGACGTGTCCTCCGGCAGCTCCAGCGAGAGTGAGGAGGAAGAAGAGGCGGAGGAGGAAGAGTCCGTCTTCGAGGCGACTGGCGAGGAGTCGGGGGAGTCCTTCCCTCGGCTTAGGTCTCGGGCCCTCCGCTCCATGCCGATGACGATGATGCCGGTGCCGGGCGAGGAGGGGAGGACTCTCCCTTGGTCACAAGGAAGGGCAGGTCAGGGCTGGTTCTCACAGGGTCTATTTCGATCCCTGGGCGGTCTGAAGCCAGCCCCAGCCCTCCCGACGTGGCTTCTGCTTCCGGGCCTCCCGAGGCTGACCCAAGCTGCAGGCTCTCGGGCTTCAAGTTCGGCCGGAAGTTGCTTGGGTCTGCGAGCGACGACCAGTAAGTGCTTGATCCCCGCTTTGCTTGGTTTCTGCCACCGAGGCATGACGTCCATATTCTCTTGTCAGGTCGGCGCCTGCGGCTAAGAGGTTGAGAGGGGCTTCTGCGGCTCCGCTTGGGGCGAGTCCATCTGCCGGGGCGGTGCCTTCATCCGCTGGGGAGGAAGATGGCGCGGCTCGCGCCTCCCTGGTCCGATCGTCCTCCCGAGGCCGACTGGGACGCCTTGGCGAGGAGTCAGCCCCCGTGGTCCTGCTGACCCTGGAGTCGACTGCGCTCGATGCTGCAGCCGGGGTGATCAAGGCCCAGGGGGTTCCTTCCTGCCAAGCTGTGATCACGCCGCCGTCTTCTTCGCCTGCTCCACCGGTTCCCGCTTCTTCTGCTTCCTTTGCCGCCATCCTGGACCAGGTCGCCAGCGAACTGAGCCAGCTGCAGGAGGATCTTCTGAGCGCGGACCCTCGCCTAGCGGCCGGGCGCCTGGAGCTAGCTTCTGGCTGGGCCCGTTCTGCTGCCTCTGTCCGAGCAGCGCTGAGCCAGGTCGTGGCGACCTCCGATGGGGAGAAGCAGGCCGCCAACCAGGCCAAGGCCGCCCGCGACGCTGCCCTGGGCGATGCTGCGGCTGCCAAGGCTCGCTGCAAGGAGCTGGAGGTCTAGCTGCAAGGCCTGCGTGACGAGCTCGCCAAGGAGGTCCACGGCCGCCAGGGGAAAGAGAAGGAGATGAAGGCTCGGGAGGCTACCGTCAAGGACCGGGACGCCAAGCTCGATGACCGCCACGGCGAACTGGAGACGCTGGAGCGGTCGCTGCAGGTGGAGATGGCTGAGCTGGATGCCAAGGCGAAGGTCCTGGCGGAGGCTCGGGTGGCCTTCGCGAAGATGGAGAAGAGGGCTCGTGCCGCGCTGAAGGCGCTTTACGAGAGCGGCTTGGAGGAGCCGCTGGCCGGCACGGAGGACGGCCTCGCCAAGCTGCTTCCCTTCCTGGTCCGCGCGCTTGAAGATGTCGTAGACGGCCTTGGCCCTACGGCTAAGGCCGAGGCGCGCGCCCTGTCTTCGGCGGCGCTGACGCGTGTCCTCAGCCACGTCTACCTGCGCGACCCCAACGTCGACCTCGATAGACTGCTGGAGCCCATGAGCGACGACCTTGCCGCCACTACCGCTGAGGCCGTGAAAGTTCGGGCCGAAGCTTTGCTAGGGAGGTTCCGCACCTTCAGCATCTTGCCCGGGCGTGGTGGCGCCAGCTCCGCGGCCCCAGGAGGCGACGCCACTGGAGAGTGATCCATTTATGGTTTCTGTCCTGTTTTTATTCCTGCAACATGCACCATGCCTCGCGGAGGCGTTTAGACTTGTGTTTGACGTCATGAAACAATCTATGGTTTGTAATATTTGCTTTGAATTTCCTGGAATTTGCATTTTCCTCCCCTACTTGCTCGTGCTCTACGTCGGCAGGGCCCGGCCCCGCGCATACCTCACCCAGTGTTAGCCCCGACCGGAAACCAGGACGAGACTAAGGAGTGAGGGGCTACGTGGCAAGTTAGGCTCCCGAGTCGCAATGCTCAGGAGCCCCCTGGACGCACAAGCAACAAGTAGGAAAGGGGGTAACGAGGAGTGGATTGATCATTCTGCGTCGGCAGGGCCCAGACCCGCGCGTACCTCACCCAGCGTAAGCCCCGACCGGAAACCAGGACGGGACTAAGGAGTGAGGGGCAACGGGGCAAGTTAGGCTCCTGAGTTGCGATGCTCAGGAGTCCCCCTTGACGTTCAAACGGGTTTCCATACCTTGGCTCCGCTCGGGGAGGCGCGCGCGATGACCACGTCCGAGGGTCCTGGCTGGGTGGCGTGCGCTTGGGTGAGGCTCGAGCGTAGCCCCCGTGTCCAGCCCCCTCGCGCGGCGCTCCTGAGGGGAGGCATTGCGATGGTGCCGGGCACTGAGCTCTGGACTCCCTGAGGTTGGTACGGCCGGAGACCGCCCTCAGTTGTTTATCACCAGCGCGGAGCATAGCGCTTCCGTATGTGTACGGGCATAGCCGCTCCTCGGCAGTGTCGTCACTCAGCGCGGAGCATGGTGCTTCCACTAGTACGTGGGAGGGGGCTCCCCTCCGGGAGGAGCCCCCGGGGCGTGTACATCCCCACCTTGACACGTGGCCGGCACGGTAGGGCTAGGAGAGGTGTATCTGGGCAGTCATGAGCCAGCGCGGGACTCATGAGGCCCTACCTCGAGGCGGGTTGCGCCTGGCTCTGGGCCTTTATCAATGGAGTGTTCCTGCAGGGTGGTTAGAATGCAAATGCTCTATGTCCTCAGGTCCCGGCCCTCGAGCGAGCTCAGCCACCGCTGGTATGACAGGTCGCGATGCCGTGGGTCAAGGCCAGGGGGTGAGGGCTGGAGAGCCAGTAGGAGCCCATGAGTCGCGATGCTCAGGTACCCCCCTTTTAACGTGCAAGCGCTTTGCATGGAAGCGGAGAAGTCCGCAATAAGCAGCAGGTGACAATTGAGCGCGAAAGAGCAAATTCATTTTAAGTAGACGCGGGAAAAGTAGACGCCGCAGGGCCAGGCCCAAGCAGCTCGGGGATGATGCAGCCCGAGGGGCACCCCCGACAAGGTAAGTAAAGAGCGTAAGCAAAACGGATACATGCCGCAGGGACGGACCCACGTGGCCTGGGAATGATGCAGCCCTGTGGGCGCTCCTAGCTAAAAACAGAACTTGGAAAGATGTCACCTGGTGCTGTTGAAGATGAAGTGATGCTGAAGAAGCGGGCGATGCGCGATGAAGACGTCGACCCTTACGAGCCCACAGGCCCAGGAACCTCGGGAGGCTCCGGGGGCACAGGTGGGTCTCCGAGAGCCATCTCCATCTCCGCCAGGACTGTACCATGCCTGACCTCCTGAGCCTCCAGAATGCTTCTCAGCACGCGCCGATGAGCGGAGACCGCGTTCGGCAGGCCGAAAGGCATGCGAACGTAGCTGTGAGGCGGACCCTCGCAACGCCTCGCGCGCGAAGGCCAGAGGTGCTCCTGAGACGCGGCTTGATTGAGCCCCGGTACGTCAATGCAGACGCGTAGCCCACCATCCTCGCCTGGATGTGGGGTCATGGCGGGCAAACGGCAGCTGTCGCGCATGACTCTCGACTCCTGTAGCTCCTGAGTGTTGCTTGTGATGAACTCTTGTGGGTTTGGTCTTCCTTGCCTTGTACCTTCCTGAGGGAAACGTGCCTGGAAGCATCCCTCCAAATGGTGCCCGAGTGCCTCCCTCGCGACCTTGGCAAGGTCGGTGGCTCTCCAAGAAAGAGCCCCCGAGCCCTGCCTGAGAAGGGCGCCGGACGCGCCTTCCAATGCGAGAGAGGGTGGCGCTCCCTGATTGGGCGCAGATCCTAACCCAACACCTCCGGAGGTGCCTGCCTCCTGATGGCTTGGGCCAGGCGAAGCCTTCTTCTTCTTGGGGGTCGCCTCGGGAAGTCTTCCGTTTCTGCGGTCCGGGTCTTCGATTGCTGCGGCTTGGAACGCGCATTCGAGTGAACACACTACGTCCCTTTCTTCACAGGGCACGGTGATGACTCCACCGCTTCCTGGCATCTTGAGGACATTGTATCCATGGTGAGTCACTACCATGAACTTGGCCAGGGCCGGGTACCCGAGGATGGCGTTGTATGGCAGACGGATGTGGGCGACGTCGAAGTCGATGAGCTCGGTGCGGTAGTTGTTGCGCCGCCCGAAGGTGACCGGAATGCGAACCTGCCCTATCGGAACAATGGAACCATCAGTGACTCTTCAGAAGGGCTTGGTTGGCTGAAGCTGATCGTACGACACTTGGAGATTGTCGAACGTCTCGACGGACAGGACATTGAGTCCTGCTCCGCCGTCAATGAGGGTCCTGGTGACCTGCACGTTGCTGATGACTGGGTGGCAAAGCATCGGGAGGACTCCGGCCGTTGCCGCGCACTTGAGCTGATCCGCTGAGCTGAACGTGATAGCGCACGCGGACCACCTAAGAGGGCGAGTGGCCTCAAGCTTGGGGAGGAGTGCATTCACCTCGCGAGCAAACTGCTTGAAGATACGCTATGAGGCCGGGGCCTGCGCGCCACCCAAGATGCAAGCGATTGCGCGCGGCTCCTGGAAGCCCCCAGCCCCCTCGTCCTGATGTTGGTCTTCGTTACTTCTTGGTGGTGGCGGCAGAGGAGGAAGGCCTGCGTGTTGGAAATAGGCCCTAGAGGCAATAATAAAAGCATTATTATTATATTTCCTTGTTCATGATAATTGTCTTTATTCATGCTATAATTGTGTTATCCGGAAATCGTAATACATGTGTGAATAATAGACACCAACATGTCCCTAGTAAGCCTCTAGTTGACTAGCTCGTTGATCAACAGATGGTGATGGTTTCCTGACTATGGACATTGGATGTCATTGATAATGATATCACATCATTAGGAGAATGATGTGATGGACAAGACCCAATCCTAAACATAGCATAAGATCGTATAGTTCGTTTGCTAGAGTTTTCCAATGTCAAAGTATCTTTTCCTTAGACCATGAGATCGTGTAACTCCCGGATACCGTAGGAGTGCTTTGGGTATACCAAACGTCACAACGTAACTGGGTGACTATAAAGGTAGACTACGGGTATCTCCGAAAGTGTCTGTTGGGTTGACACGGATCAAGACTGGGATTTGTCACTCCGTATGACGGAGAGGTATCACTGGGCCCACTCGGTAATGCATCATGATTATGAGCTCAAAGTGACCAAGTGTCTGGTCACGGGATCATGCATTACGGTACGAGTAAAGTGACTTGCCAGTAACGAGATTGAACGAGGTATTGGGATACCGACGATCGAATCTCGGGCAAGTAACATATCGATTGACAAAGGGAATTGCATACGGGGTTGCTTGAATCCTCGACATCGTGGTTCATCCGATGAGATCATCGTGGAGCATGTGGGAGCCAACATGGGTATCCAGATCCCGCTATTGGTTATTGACCGGAGAGTCGTCTCGGTCATGTCTGCATGTCTCCCGAACCCGTAGGGTCTACACACTTAAGGTTCGGTGACGCTAGGGTTGTAGGGATATGTATATGCAGTAACCCGAATGTTGTTCGGAGTCCCGGATGAGATCCCGGACATCACGAGGAGTTCCGGAATGGTCCGGAGGTAAAGAATTATATATAGGAAGTGCTATTTCGGGCATCGGGACAAGTTTCGGGGTCACCGGTATTGTACCGGGACCACCGGAGGGGTCCCGGGGGTCCACCGGGTGGGGCCACCTGCCCCCGGGGGCCACATGGGCTGTAGGGGGTGTGCCTTGGCCTACATGGGCCAAGGGCACCAGCCCCAAGAGGCCCATGCGCCTAGGGTTCACAAAAGGGAAGAGTCCCACTAGTGGAATGCACCTCCTAGGTGCCTTGGGGGGGGGGGAGGGAAACCTCCCTTGGCCGCCGCCCCCCTAGGAGATTGGATCTCCTAGGGCCGCCGCCCCCCCTTGGCCCTCCTATATATAGTGGGGGAAGGAGGGCTTTTCATCCACGCCTTTGGTTGCCTCCTTCTCCCTCTCCAACACCTCCTCCTCCTCCATAGCACTTGGCGAAGCCCTGACGGAGTACTGCAGCTCCATCACCACCACGCCGTCGTGTTGCTGCTGGAGCCATCTTCCTCAACCTCTCCTTCCCTCTTGCTGGATCAAGAAGAAGGAGACGTTACGCTGACCGTACATGTGTTGAACGCGGAGGTGCCGTCCGTTCGGTGCTAGGATCTCCGGTGATTTGGATCACGTCGTGTTCGACTACCTCATCCCCGTTCTTTGAACGCTTCCGCTCGCGATCTAGAAAGGTATGTAGATACATCCGATCACTCGTTGCTAGATGAACTCATAGATGGATCTTGGTGAAACCGTAGGAAAATTTTATTTTTCTGCAACGTTCCCCAACACCGCGTTGCCGCGCGGGCGATCCTCACGAGGCTGATCTCTCCAGCCTCCCTCGCGAGGCTGGTCCTGCTAGTGATCCTCGCAAGGTCGGTCACGCCACCCTTCGCGAGGGCCACGGTCTTCCCATCGTCCGCCACCTCTTCCTCCTCCTCGACCATAGCCCCTGTCGTTGCGCTCGGGGCATCGGCCGACACATCTATCTCTCACGGCCCTGAGCTCTTGACATTCATTGGTGTTGTGGGTGTGGAGGTCGTGGTACACGCAGTACCAGCTGCCCTTGGATGACTCGGGCTGATCCCTGCCTTGCTTGGTGTCTGGCTCCGCTGCAAGCACGGCAGCCCCCTTGCACTTCACGTCCTTGGCCTTGGGTTTCTTCTCTTCTGGGTCGGTAGCCGGGAGTTCGAGGAGTGAAAGGCGCCCTTCCTCAGCCCTGGCACACTTGGTCGCCAAGTTGAACAGCTCCAGGGATGTGCACAGGTCTTCATGGATTGCTAGCTCCTCCATCATCTTGACGTCGCGTACGCCATCGGAGAAGGCCGAGATGATGGCTTCTTTAGTCACCTTGGGGATCTTGAGGCGAGCATTGTTGAAGCGCTGGATGTATTTCTGTAGGGTTTCCCCTTGCTGCTGCTTGATGCGGCATAGATCGCTCACGGCCGGTGGCCGGTCACGAGTGCCCTGGAAGTTGGCGATGAAGCGAGTGCGCATATCGTCCTAGGAGGAGATTGTGCCATGAGCCAGGTGCGGGCCCCGTCCTTGAGCGCCATGAGAAGCTAGTTCGCCATGACCCTTTTGTCTCCGTTGGCGGCTTCGATGCATAGCTCATAGAGTTGCAGGAACTCCGCAGGGTCCGTCGTGCCATCGTAGCGAGGGGGCAGGTCAGGCTTGAACTTGCCTGGCCATGCGACGCCGCGTAGCTCGGGGGTGAGGGCACGGCAGCCTGCTGTGGCCACCGGTGCCTTTTGCTGGTACTGGGCTTGCTCTAGGGGATTACCACAGGCCGCCGCTTGGAGCAGAGCGGGGTCTTGGCGTGGAGGCGCAGGGACGCGATCTTGGCGCGCCGGCGCTGGGAGCGTGCGAGCACCTTCTTGGGGATGAGGGATCTCTTGGCAGCTCCTTTCTTGCTGTGCAGGCGCCGGACGTGGAGGGTCTCGCCCCGGGGCTGCACGCCTCGGAGCCAGGGTGCCTCCTTGGGGAGGAGGTGGTGGAGGCACCTCCTGATCTTTGCCTCCTGCATGGAATGGAGGGCGAGGCAGCAAGAGGGATGGCAAGGGGGAGCCACCTGCGGCGCTGACAAGCTCGGTGATGCGGGCGAGCCAGTCTTCATAGAGGCCGTCGAAGGGGTGGTAGTGCAAGAGCTCTCTTGCCAGGAGCAGCGCGGCGTGCGCGTCTGTGGGAGAGCGACGGGCGTGGGATGACGAAGCGCCTGGAGTCAGCAACAGTGTAGCAGTGCGGCCTTCCCGCCGTACCGAAGGATGCTAAGACGAGGCCTGCTGCTCGTTCCCCGCCAGGCCGGTGGCGGCGTTGGCGGCAAGCGACGGGGAATGACGAGGGCGTCCGCCGACGGGCGCCGTCTGGGCGATGCGGGTGGCGAGGGCAGCCCGGCGCTAAGCGCGAGCCCGTCGAGCGTCAGCCATGGACATGACAGAAGATCACACGCGAACGGCGGAAGAAAGATTCCGGCGCGCCCCTACCGATCTACGTCCAATCTCCTCGCGTGATTTAAGCTGGAAACAACGAACAACACAAGGGGCACAAGGTTTATACTGGTTCGGGCCACCATTGTGGTGTAATACCATACTCCAGTGTGTGGTGTGGTGGATTGCCTCAGGGGCTGATGATGAATAGTACAAAGGAAGAACAGCCTCGCGAGAGGTGTTCTTGAGCTGGTGCGATGAGCTGCTAAGGTGAGTTCAGTCGCCTCTCTCTCTCTCTCTGCTAGGGCTTTACCAGATCTCTGGGTGTTTTCTCGATGTCTCTACTCTATGGTGGCTAGCTCTATTTATAGAGGCCCCGGGCCTCTCCCCAAATAATGAGCGGGAAGGGCGCCAACAATTGGGCATTTCGAAGGGGAACATGTAGTTCAAGTTATCCTGACCAAAGGTGGTCTTCGGCTGCCAAAAGTACTGGTGATGACACCATCTTGGGCACCACGGTGACCTCCGTCCTGCCGCTCTGCTATTCTTGGTCTTGTTGCACCGGAATGGAAACCTTTGCCCGATGCCTTGGCCTGTGCTTGCCCTCTTTGCACCAAAGAGGAAACAAGGACACTGCGCAGGCCGGCGCCCGCCTGGTCTCGATCGTCATGGCTTGCGTCACGGGCTCTCCGCGAAGTACCCCTGCCTTGATCTCTCCGCCTCCTCGCGAGCCTGCCTGACGAGGCTGCCAATGAAGCTTCCTGTCGTCCGCCCCGTGAGGCTTGGCCCCTCACGAGGGTTTTGAACTTGAGCTGATGAAGATGGGCTGTGCCGGGCCCCCACTTGAGCCACGCCGCAGGCCGCAGGCAGGTAAGTCTGGGGACCCCCGTTCCCAGAACGCCGACATTGTATATCACGGTTGTGGTTTCACATAGATAAGAACGATTCTTATATTTTGCCCTAGCAGCCATGTGAAAATTGCAACAACAAAGTAGAGGACATCTAATTTGTTTTTGCAGGGCATGTTGTGATGTGGTATGGCCAAAATGTGATGTCATATATGTTGATGTATGAGATGATCATGTTTTGTAATAGGTTCATGACTTGCATGTCGATGAGTACGGCAACCGACAGGAGCCATAGGGTTGTCTTTATTTTATTGTATGACCTGCGTGTCAACAATTAACACAATGTAATTGCTTTTACTTTATCGCTATGCGTTAGCAATAGTTGGCGAGACGACCACTTGATGACACGATGATGGAGATCATGGTGTCATGCCGGTGACAATGGAGATCATGCCAGTGATGATGGAGATCATGCCGGTGCTTTCAAGATGGATATCAAAAGCACAAGATGATAATGGCCATATCATGTCACATATTTTGATTGCATGTGATGTTTATCTTTTTATGCATCTTATTTTTCTTAGGACGACGGTAGCATTATAAGATGATCCCTTCACTCAATTTCAAGATAAATGTGTTCTCCCTAAGTATGCACCGTTGCGAAAATTCATTGTTTTGGAACACCTCATGATGATCGGGTGTGATAGACTGTGTTCACATACAACAGGTGTAAGCTAGTTTTACACATGCGGAATACTTGGGTTAAACTTGACGAGCCTAGCTTGTACAAACATGGCCTCGGAACATGAAGGACCAAAAGGTCAAACGCGAGTCATATCATAGATATGATCAACATGGAGATGTTCACCATGATGACCACCCCATCTCACGTGATGATCGGACATGGGTTAGTTGATATGGATCGTGTGAACACTTAGAAAACTTGAGGGATGTTGATTTAAGTGGGAGTTCATTAGTAATTTGATTAACTGAACTAATTATCATGAACATAGTCTAAATTGTCTTTGCAAATTATGTTGCAAATCAATTGCTCGCACTTTAGCTCCCTATTTTAATACGTTCCTAGAGAAAGACAAAGTTGAAAGATATTGTAAGCAATTATACAGACTAGGTCCATAGTCTAAGAATTGTCCTCAGTGTTGCATAGAAGGCTTATGTCCTTAATGCACCGCTCAGTGTGCCAACCCCTCTAGCATCCTCTGTGGATGTTGTGAACATCTGGCAGGCAGATTTTGATGACTACTCAATAGTTCAGTGCACCATGCTTTACGGCTTAGAAATCAAGGACCCAAAGACGTTTTGAACGCCATAGAGCATACGAGATGTTCCAAGAGATGAAATTGGTACTTCAAGCTCATGCCCGTTTTGAGATGTATAATACCTCTGACAAGTTCTTTTGCCTGTAGGATGGAGGAGAATAGCTCAGTTAGTGAGCATGTGCTCAAAGTGTTTGGGTGCTACAATCGCTTGAATCAAGTGGGAGTTAATCTTCTAGATAAGACAGCGGTTGACAAAGTTTTCCATTCGCTGCCACCAAGCCATAAGGGCTTCATGATGAACCATGATATGCAAGGGACTGAGAAGACGATGCTTGAGCTATTCGCGATACTTAAGGACACGATAGTAGAAATCAAGAAAAAGCATCAAGTGTTGATTGTTAATAAGACCACTAGTTTCAAGAAAGGAAAGGGAAGAAAATGGTACTTCAAGAAGAATGGCAAGGAAGTTGCCGCTCCCGTGAAGAAACCCAAGACTAGACCGAAACCTGACACTAAGTGCTTCTACTGCAAGGGGAATGGTCACTGGAAGCGGAACTGCCCCAAGTACTTGGTGTCGGTGTCAAAACCGGCGGATCTCGGGTAGGGGGTCCCGAACTATGCGTCCGAGGTTGATAGTAACAGGAGACAGGGGACACAAGGTTTACCGAGGTTCGGGTTGAAGGAAATATGCCCTAGAGGCAATAATAATGTTATTATTTTATTTCCTTATATCATGATAATGTTTATTATTCATGCTAGAATTGTATTATCCGGAAACATAATACTTGTGTGAATACATAGACAAACTAAACGTCAGTAGTATGCCTCTACTTGACTAGCTCATCAATCAAAGATGGTTATGTTTCCTAACCATAGACATGTGTTGTCATTTGATTAACGGGATCACATTATTAGGAGAATGATGTGATTGACATGACCCATTCCATTAGCTTAGCACCCGATTGTTTAGTATGTTGCTATTGCTTTCTTCATGACTTATACATGTTCCTATGACTATGAGATTATGCAACTCCCGTTTGCCAGAGGAACACTTTGTGTGCTACCAAAAGTCACAACGTAACTGGGTGATTATAAAGGAGCTCTATAGGTGTCTCCAAAGGTAAATGTTGGGTTGGCGTATTTCGAGATTAGGATTTGTCACTCCGATTGTCGGAGAGGTATCTCTGGGCCCTCTCGGTAATGCACATCACATAAGCCTTGCAACTAATGAGTTAGTTGCGAGATGATGTATTACGAAACAAGTAAAGAGACTTGCGGGTAACGAGATTGAACTAGGTATTGAGATACCGACGATCGAATCTCGGGCAAGTAACATACCGATGACAAAGGGAATAACGTATGTTGTTATGCGGTCTAACCGATAAAGATCTTCGTAGAATATGTAGGAGCCAATATGAGCATCCAGGTTCCGGTATTGGTTATTGACCGGAGACATGTCTCGGTCATGTCTACATTGTTCTCGAACCCGTAGGGTCCGCACGCTTAAGGTTTTGATGATAGTTATATTATGAGTTTATGAGTTTTGATGTACCGAAGTTAGTTCGGAGTCCCGGATGTGATCACGGACATAACGAGGAGTCTCGAAATGGTCGAGAAATAAAGATTGATATATTGGACGGCTATATTCGGACACCGGAAGTGTTCCGGGTGATTTCGGAGAAAACCGGAGTACCAGAGGGTTACCGGAACCCCCCCGGGAGAAGTAATGGGCCATATGGGCCTTAGTGGAGAAAGAGAAGGGCAGCCAGGGTGGGCCGCACGCCTCCTCCCCCCTGGTCCGAATTGGACTAGGAGAGGGGGGGCGGCGCCCCCCTTTCCTTCTCCCTCCCCACTTCCTTCCCCCTCCTAGTAGGAGTCCTACTCCTACTAGGAGGAGCACTCCTCCTTGGAGCGCCTATAGGGCCGGCCGGCCTCCTCCCCTTGCTCCTCTATATACGGGGGCAGGGGGCACCCCTAGACACACAAGTTGATCCACGTGATCGTTTTCTTAGCCGTGTGCGGTGCCCCCTTCCACCATAATCCTCGATAATATTGTAGTGGTGCTTAGGCGAAGCCCTGCGACGGTAGAACATCAAGATCATCACCACACCGTCGTGCTGACGGAACTCTTCCCCAACACTTTGCTGGATCGGAGTCCGGGGATCGTCATTGAGCTGAACATGTGCTAAAACTCGGAGGTGCCGTAGTTTCGGTGCTTGACCGGTTGGGCCGTGAAGACGTACAACTACATCAACCGCGTTGTGCTAATGCTTCCGCTGTCGGTCTACAAGGGTACATAGATCACACTCTCCCCTCTCGTTGCTATGCATCACCATGATCTTGCGTGTGCGTAGGAATTTTTTTGAAATTACTACGTTCCCCAACAGTGGCATCCGAGCCTAGGTTTTATGTGTTGATATTATATGCACGAGTAGAACACAAGTGAGTTTTGGGCGATATAAGTCATACTGCTTACCAGCATGTCATACTTTGGTTCGGCGGTATTGTTGGACGAAGTGGCCCGGACCGACATTACGCGTACGCTTACGCAAGACCGGTTCTTCCGATGTGCTTTGCACAAAGGTGGCTAGCGGGTGTCAGTTTCTCCAACTTTAGTTGAACCGAGTGTGGCTACGCCCGGTCCTTGTGAAGGTTAAAACAGCACCAACTTGACAAACTAACGTTGTGGTTTTGATGCGTAGGTAAGATTGGTTCTTGCTTAAGCCCGTAGCAGCCACGTAAAACTTGCAACAACAAAGTAGAGGACATCTAACTTGTTTTTGCAGGGCATGTTGTGATGTGATATGGTCAAGACATGATGCTAAATTTTATTGTATGAGATGATCATGTTTTGTAACCAAGTTATCGGCAACTGGCAGGAGCCATATGGTTGTCACTTTATTGTATGCAATGCAATTGCGCTGTAATGCTTTACTTTATCACTAAGCGGAAGCGATAGTCGTGGAAGCATAAGATTGGCGAGACGACAACGATGCTACGATGGTGATCAAGGTGTCGCGCCGGTGACGATGGTGATCACGACGGTGCTTCGAAGATGAAGATCACAAGCACAAGATGATGATGGCCATATCATATCACTTATATTGATTGCATGTGATGTTTATCTTTTATGCATCTTATCTTGCTTTGATTGATGGTAGCATTTTAAGATGATCTCTCACTAATTATCAAGAAGTGTTCTCCCTGAGTATGCACCGTTGCGAAAGTTCTTCGTGCTGAGACACCATGTGATGATCGGGTGTGATAGGCTCTACGTTCAAATACAACGGGTGCAAAACAGTTGCACACGCGGAATACTCAGGTTATACTTGACGAGCTAAGCATATACAGATATGGCCTCGGAACACGGAGACCGAAAGGTCGAGCGTGAATCATATAGTAGATATGATCAACATAGTGATGTTCACCAATGAAACTACTCCATCTCACGTGATGATCGGACATGGTTTAGTTTATTTGGATCATGTAATCACTTAGAGGATTAGAGGGATGTCTATCTAAGTGGGAGTTCTTTAGTAATATGATTAATTGAACCTAAATTTATCATGAACTTAGTACCTAATAGTATCTTGCTTGTTTATGTTTGATTGTAGATAGATGGCCCATGCTATTGTTCCGTTGAATTTTAATGCGTTCCTTGAGAAAGCAAAGTTGAAAGATGATGGTCTCAATTCCACGGACTGGGTCCGTAACTTGAGGATTATCCTCATTGCTGCACAAAAGAATTACGTCCTGGAAGCACCGCTGGGTGCCAGGCCTGCTGCTGGAGCAACACCAGATGTTATGAACGTCTGGCAGAGCAAAGCTGATAACTACTCGATAGTTCAGTGTGCCATGCTTTACGGCTTAGAATCGGGACTTCAACGACGTTTTGAACGTCATGGAGCATATGAGATGTTCCAGGAGTTAAAGTTAATATTTCAAGCAAATGCCTGGATTGAGAGATATGAAGTCTCCAATACGTTCTATAGCTGCAAGATGGAGGAGAACAGTTCTGTCAGTGAGCATATACTCAAAATGTCTGGGTATAATAATCACTTGATTCAATTGGGAGTTAATCTTCCAGATGATTGCGTCATTGACAGAATTCTCCAATCACTGCCACCAAGCTACAAGGCTTCGTGATGAACTATAATATGCAAGGGATGAATAAGACTATTCCCGAGCTCTTCGCAATGCTGAAAGCTGCGGAGGTAGAAATCAAGAAGGAGCATCAAGTGTTGATGGTCAACAAGACCACTTGTTTCAAGAAAAAGGGCAAAGGAAAGAAGAAGGGGAGCTTCAAAAAGAACAGCAAGCAAGTTGCTACTCAAGAGAAGAAACCCAAACCTGGACTTAAGCCTGAAACTGAGTGCTTCTACTGCAAGCAGACTGGTCACTGGCAACGGAACTGCCCCAAGTATTTGGCGGATAAGATGGATGGCAAGGTGAACAAAGGTATATGTGATATACATGTTATTGATGTGTACCTTACTAATACTCGCAGTAGCACCTGGGTATTTGATACTGGTTCTGTTGCTAACATTTGCAACTCGAAACAGGGACTACGGATTAAGCGAAGATTAGCTAAGGACGAGGTGACGATGCGCGTGGGAAATGGTTCCAAAGTCGATGTGATCGCGGTCGGCACGCTACCTCTACATCTACCTTCGGGATTAGTATTAGACCTAAATAATTTTTATTTGGTGCCAGCGTTAAGCATGAACATTATATCTGGATCTTGTTTGATGCGAGACGGTTATTCATTTAAATCAGAGAATAATGGTTGTTCTATTTATATGAGTAATATCTTTTATGGTCATGCACCCTTAGAGAGTGGTCTATTCTTATTAAATCTTGATAGTAGTAACACACATATTCATAATGTTGGCCAAAAGATGCAGAGTTGATAATGATAGTGCAACTTATTTGTGGCACTGCCGTTTGGGTCATATCGGTGTAAAGCGCATGAAGAAACTCCATACTGATGGACTTTTGGAACCACTTGATTATGAATCACTTCGTACTTGCGAACCATGCCTTATGGGTCAGATGACAAAAACACCATTCTCTGGTACTATGGAGAGAGCAACAGATTTGTTGGAAATCATACATACAGATGTATGTGGTCCGATGAATGTTGAGGCTCGTGGCGGATATCGTTATTTTCTCACCTTCACAGATGACTTAAGTAGATATGGGTATATCTACTTAATGAAACATAAGTCTAAAACGTTTTAAAATTCAAAGAATTTGAGAGTGAAGTTGAAAATCATCGTAACAAGAAAATAAAATTCCTACGATCTGATCGTGGATGAGAATATTTGAGTTACGAGTTTGGTGTACATTTGAAACAATGCGGAATAGTTTTGCAACTCACGCCACCCGGAACACCATAGCGTAATGGTGTGTCCGAACATCGTAATCGTACTTTACTAGATATGGTGCGATCTATGATGTCTCTTACTGATTTACCGCTATCGTTTTGGGGATATGCTCTAGAGACGGCCGCATTCACGTTAAATAGGGCACCATCAAAATCCGTTGAGACGACGCCTTATGAACTGTGGTTTGGCAAGAAACCAAAGTTGTCGTTTCTGAAAGTTTGGGGCTGCGATGCTTATGTGAAAAAGCTTCAACCTGATAAGCTCGAACCCAAATCGGAGAAATGTGTCTTCATAGGATATCCAAAGGAAACTATTGGATACACCTTCTATCACAGATCTGAAGGCAAGACTTTTGTTGCTAAATTCGGAAACTTTCTAGAGAAGGAGTTTCTCTCAAAAGAAGTGAGTGGGAGGAAAGTAGAACTTGACGAGGTAACTGTACCTGCTCCCTTATTGGAAAGTAGTACATCACAGAAACCAGTTTCTGTGACACCTACACCAATTAGTGAGGAAGCTAATGATAATGATCATGAAACTTCAGAACAAGATACTACTGAACCTCATAGATCAACTAGAGTAAGATCCGCACCAGAGTGGTACGGTAATCCTGTTCTGGAAGTCATGCTACTAGATCATGATGAACCTACGAACTATGAAGAAGCGATGGAGAGCCCAGATTCCGCAAAATGGCTTGAAGCCATGAAATCTGAGATGGGATCCATGTATGAGAACAAAGTATGGACTTTGGTTGACTTTCCCAATGATCGGCAAGCAATTGAGAATAAATGGATCTTCAAGAAGAAGACTGACGTTGACGGTAATATTACTGTCTACAAAGCTCGACTTGTCGCAAAAGGTTTTCGACAAGTTCAAGGAATTGACTACGATGAGACCTTCTCACCCGTAGCGATGCTTAAGTCTGTCCGAATCATGTTGGCAATTGCCGCATTTTATAATTATGAAATTTGGCAGATGGATGTCAAAACTGCATCCCTGAATGGATTTCTGGAAGAAGAGTTGTATATGATGCAACCGGAAGGTTTTGTCGATCCAAAGGGAGCTAACAAAGTATGCAAGCTCCAGCGATCCATTTATGGACTGGTGCAAGCTTCTCGGAGTTGGAATAAACGCTTTGATAGTGTGATCAAAGCATTTGGTTTTGTACAGACTTTTGGAGAAGCCTGTATTTACAAGAAAGTGAGTGGGAGCTCTGTAGCATTTCTGATATTATATGTAGATGACATATTACTAATCGGAAATGATATAGAATATCTGAATAGCATAAAGGGATACTTGAATAAGAGTTTTTCAATGAAAGACCTCGGTGAAGCTGCTTACATATTGGGCATTAAGATCTATAGAGATAGATCAACACGCTTAATTGGACTTTCACAAAGCACATACCTTGACAAAATTTTGAAGAAGTTCAAAATGGATCAAGCAAAGAAAGGATTCTTGCCTGTGTTACAAGGTGTGAAATTGAGTAAGACTCAATGCCCGACCAATGCAGAAGATAGAGAGAAAATGAAAGATGTTCCCTATGCTTCAGCCATAGGCTCTATCATGTATGCAATGCTACGTACCAGACCTGATGTGTGTCTTGCTATAAGTCTAGCAGGGAGGTACCAAAGTAATCCAGGAGTGGATCACTGGACAGCGGTCAAGAACATCCTGAAATACCTGAAAAGGACTAAGGATATGTTTCTCATATATGGAGGTGACAAAGAGCTCATCGTAAATGGTTACGTTGATGCAAGCTTTTACACTGATCCGGACGATTCTAAATCGCAAACCGGATACGTGTTTACATTAAACGGTGGAGCTGTCAGTTGGTGCAGTTCTAAAAAAAAGCGTTGTGCCGGGATCTACATGTGAAGCGGAGTACATAGCTGCTTCGGAAGCATCAAACGAAGGAGTCTGGATGAAGGAGTTCATATCCGATCTAGGTGTCATACCTAGTGCATCGGGTCCAATGAAAATCTTTTGTGACAATACTGGTGCAATTGCCTTGGCAAAGGAATCCAGATTTCACAAGAGAACCAAGCACATCAAGAGACGCTTCAATTCCATCCGGGATCTAGTCTAGGTGGGAGACATAGAGATTTGCAAGATACATACGGATCCGAATGTTGCAGACCCATTGACTAAGCCTCTTCCACGAGCAAAACATGATCAGCACCAAAGCTCCATGGGTGTTAGAATCATTACTGTGTAATCTAGATTATTGACTCTAGTGCAAGTGGGAGACAAAAGGAAATTTGCCCTAGAGGCAATAATAATGTTATTATTTTATTTCCTTATATCATGATAAATGTTTATTATTCATGCTAGAATTGTATTATCCGGAAACATAATACTTGTGTGAATACATAGACAAACTAAATGTCACTAGTATGGCTCTACTTGACTAGCTCATTAATCAAAGATGGTTATGTTTCCTAACCATAGACATGTGTTGTCATTTGATTAACGGGATCACATTATTAGGAGAATGATGTGATTGACATGACCCATTCCATTATCTTAGCACCCGATCGTTTAGTATGTTGCTATTACTTTCTTCATGACTTATACATGTTCCTATGACTATGAGATTATGCAACTCCCGTTTGCCGGAGGAACACTTTGTGTGCTACCAAACGTCACAACGTAACTGGGTGATTATAAAGGAGCTCTACAGGTGTCTCCAAAGGTAAATGTTGGGTTGGCGTATTTCGAGATTAGGATTTGTCACTCCGATTGTCGGAGAGGTATCTCTGGGCCCTCTCGGTAATGCACATCACATAAGCCTTGCAACTAATGAGTTAGTTGCGAGATGATGTATTACGAAACGAGTAAAGAGACTTGCCGGTAACGAGATTGAACTAGGTATTGAGATACCGACGATCGAATCTCGGGCAAGTAACATACCGATGACAAAGGGAATAACGTATGTTGTTATGCGGTCTGACCGATAAAGATCTTCGTAGAATATGTAGGAGCCAATATGAGCATCTAGGTTCCACTATTGGTTATTGACTGGAGACATGTCTCGGTCATGTCTACATTGTTCTCGAACCCATAGGGTCAGCACACTTAAGGTTTCGATGACAGTTATATTATGAGTTTATGAGTTTTGATGTACCGAAGTTAGTTCGGAGTCCCGGATGTGATCACGGACATAACGAGGAGTCTCGAAATGGTCGAGACATAAAGATTGATATATTGAACGGCTATATTCGGACACCGGAAGTGTTCCGGGTGATTTCGGAGAAAACCGGAGTACCGGAGGGTTACCGGAACCCCCCCGGGAGAAGTAATGGGCCATATGGGCCTTAGTGGAGAAAGAGAAGGGCACCCAGGGTGGGCCGCACGCTTCCTCCCCCCTGGTCCGAATTGGACTAGGAGAGGGGGGGCGGCGCCCCCGTTTCCTTCTCCCTCCCCACTTCCTTCCCCCTCCTAGTAGGAGTCCTACTCCTACTAGGAGGAGGCCTCCTCCTTGGCGCGCCTGTAGGGCCGGCCGGCCTCCTCTCCTTGCTCCTTTATATACGGGGACAGGGGGAACCCCTAGACACACAAGTTGATCCACGTGATCGTTTTCTTAGCCGTGTGCGGTGCCCCCTTCCACCATAATCCTCGATAATATTGTAGCGGTGCTTAGGCGAAGCCCTGCGACGGTAGAACATCAAGATCATCACCACACCATCGTGCTGACGGAACTCTTCCCCGACACTTTGCTGGATCGGAGTCCGGGGATCGTCATCGAGCTGAATGTGTGCTAAAACTCGGAGGTGCCGTAGTTTCGGTGCTTGATCGGTCGGGCCATGAAGACGTACGACTACATCAACCGCATTGTGCTAACGCTTCCGCTGTCGGTCTACAAGGGTACGTAGATCACACTCTCCCCTCTCGTTGCTATGCATCACCATGATCTTGCGTGTGCATAGGATTTTTTTTGAAATTACTATGTTCCCCAACACGGGCCCTCTTGATGGAGGTAAAACCCCACGTCCCGCTTGATTAATATTGATGAGTATTGGGGGTTACAAAAGTTGATCTACCACGATATCGTAATGGCTAAAACCCTAGAAGTCTAGCCTATGTGATTATGATTGTCCCTATGAACTAAACCATCCGATTTATATAGACACTAGAGGGGACTAGGGTTGTACAAAGTCGGTTACATAGAAAGGAAATAGTACATCCGGCCGCGTAGCTTGCCATCCACGCAAAGGAGAGTCCTGCCCAGACATGGGAAAAAGTCTTCTATCTTGTATCTTCATGGCCCAATAGTCCGGCCCATGTCCAACAAGCCGGATGCCCGAGGACCCCTTAGTCCAGGACTCCCTCAGTAGCCCCTTGACGGACTCCTGGATTAGGGGGTCTCCGGACAGCCAGACTATATCCTTTGGACGGACTATTGGACTATGAAGATACAAGATTGAAGACTTCGTCCCGTGTTGGATGGGACTCTCCTTGGCGTGGAAGGCAAGCTAGGCAATACGGATATGTAGATCTCCTCCCTTGTAACCAACTCTGTGTAACCCTAGCCTCCCCGGTGTCTATATAAACCGGAGGGTTTAGTCCGTAGGACGACAGACAATCATACCATAGGCTAGCTTCTAGGGTTTAGCCTCTACGATCTCATGGTAGATCAACTCTTGTAATACTCATATCATCAAGAACAATCAAGCAGTACGTAGGGTATTACCTCCATCAAGAGGGCCCGAACCTGGGTAAACATCGTGTCCCCTGCCTCCTGTTACCATCTGGCTTATTCGCACAGTTCGGGACCCCTACCCGAGATCCGCCAGTTTTGACACTGACATTGGTGCTTTCATTGAGAGTTCCACTCTGTCGTCACCATAAGGCTTGATGGCCCCTTCGATCATCGATAGCGATGCGGTCCAGGGTGAGGTTTTCCTCCCCGGACAGATCTTTGTATTCAGTGGCTTCACACTGCGGGCCAATTCGCTTGGCCATCTGAAGCAGATCGAGAGCTACGCCCCTGGCCATCAGGTCAGATTCGGAAACTTAAACTACACTGCCGACATCCGCGGAGACTTGATCTTTGACGGATGCGAGCCCGTGTTAGGTGCGCCGCACAGTCACGACGAGCACGACGTAACTCAGCCGTCGGACAGTGTTCAGGAGATCGCATCTGCAACTACTCAGGCCTTCAATCCGGAGAAAATTGCGCCATCTAAGGACGGAGGGATAGACCCCACCATGGAGGCCGCACTCTCAGTGGCGATTTAGCCGGATACTGACTTCACCCCTTACAAGAGCAGTGTCGCCAAACCACTGGATTCGTCTCCGACCACGGACTCCGAGCCGCCTACATCCGTGCCCATCGAATCCGACTGGGCGCCGATCATGGAGTTCACCTCCGCGGATATCTTTCAGCACTCACCTTTCGGCGATGTGCTAAATTCATTAAAGTCTCTCTCCTTGTCAGGAGAACCTTGGACGAACTATGTACGGCTAGAGTTTGGATACGGACGGCGAAGAAATTCGCTGCCCGCCCACCACCCACTTAGTAGCCACTGTCGATGACTTAACCGACATGCTCAACTTCGACTCTGAAGACATCGATGGCATGGACGAAGATGCAGGAAACGAACAGGAACCAGCGCCCACAGGGCGTCGGACAGCCACTTCATCACATGACATATACATGGTGGATACACCCAAAGAAGGCAATGGCGAAGAGACAGCGGAGGATGGCCCCTCCAAGAAGCAACCCAAGCGCCAACATCAGCGGCGCCGCTCTAAGTCCCGCCATAGCAAAAACAGCGATAACAACGCAAGAGAAAATAACACTCCAGTCGACTCCAAAGGAAACATCGATCACATTGCCTCGACGGCAGAGCAAGATGAGGCTGCAAGCGGCGAACATAGTGAGGATCGGACGTCCGAACACGGCGACGCCGAGTATAAACCTCAGCAAACCCCCTCTGGGGAGGAAAACAGTCCGGACGAAGATGCACACATCATCCCGGAAACGCACTTGGAGCAAGAGAACCTCCGCATAAGGCTTATTGCCACATCGAGGAGTCCGAAGAAGCAGAAGCAAAGGCTTAAGGCCGCACAAAATACACTCAACAGCAAGTGGAACAAAGTGCTCGACAACGAAGCAAAGTATGGTGGAAGTTACCACACAAAGAGCTATCCAAAGTGCAAGTTGTTACCTGAATTCGACGACGAGGCCTTAGAGCCCACACAGCCAAAAAATGAAACGGCCAAACCGGCCGGATCCACCACCTTGTGACCGCGATAGAGCGGATAACAAATACGCACATAAGTCAACACACGATGTACGTGAGGACTTGTGCCAAAAATCCGGTACGACCGGATCCATCTATGGATCTAGGAAGCGTGCTCCGGCACAAAATCAAAACCAAATACCACAACCGTCTGAACGCCATGGTACATCCAAGTACAGGGGTGCCGCACACCCCCTATGTTTCACCGATGAGGTGCTAGACCACGAATTCCCAGAAGGATTCAAACCAGTGAACATAGAGGCGTACGGCGGGACCACAGACCCTGGGGTCTGGATTGAGGACTTTATCCTCCATATCCATATGGCTCGCGGAGACGATCTCCATGCCATTAAATACTTGCCCCTCAAGCTTAAAGGACCAGCTCGGCACTGGCTGAAAAGCCTCCCTGAAAACTCAATTGGAAGTTGGGAGGAGCTCGAGGACGCTTTTCGGGCTAATTTTCAAGGGACCTACGCCCGACCTCTGGATGCAGACGATTTAAGTCATATAATTCAACAGTCCGGACATCGAAGCCTTAGGAGCTTTCAAACACAGCGTCCGAGATGAATGGCTCACCAAACACCTCGGACAAGAAAAACCGAGAACAATGGCAGCTCTAACAATTCTCATGACCCGCTTCTACGCGGGCAAAGACAGTTGGTTAGCCCGCAGTAGCACCAGCGACCCAAGCACATCTGAAGTCAGGGATGGCAATGGAAAACCACGACGCAATAAAAGCAATCATCGAAATAAAGAAGATAGCCCAGATAGTATGGTGGTAAACGCTAGATTCAGGGGCTCTCGACCAGGTCAGCGAAAAAAGCCTTCCAAAGGCAGCAGAGACGAACTGTCTGGCCTAAACAAGATTCTTGACAAACTATGTCAGATTCATGGCACCCCCGATAAACTTGCAAATCACACCCACAGAGAATGCTGGGTCTTCAAGCAGGCAGGTAAGATAAACGCCGAACACAAGGGGGGGGGGAGACACCAAGAGAAGACGAGGACGAGCCTCGCCAGCAAAGCACTGGAGGACAGAAAAAATTCCCACCAGAGGTTAAACAGTCAACATGATCCATGTGACGAAGAGGAGAAGCAAACATGCACTCCGAGACACACGCGCCATAGAGCCCGTCACCCCTAGGTTCAACCCCTGGTTGGCCTGCCCGATCACTTTTGATTGCGGGGATCACGCGACAAGCATCCGGCACGAAGGATTGGCTGCCTTGGTGTTAGACCCAATAATAAACGGATACCATCTCACATGAGTCCTCATGGATGGCGGCAGTGGTCTAAATCTGATATATCAGGACACTGTCCGCAAAATGGGGATAGACCCGACAAAAATAAGCCACCGTACTACTACCTTCAAGGGAGTAATACCAGGCCTAGAGGCCCGCTGCACGGGCTCTCTATTACTAGAGGTTGTATTCGGTTCTTCCGACAACTTCCGAAGCGAAAGGTTAACTTTCTGCATTGCTCCATTCCGAAGTGGCTATCAAGCACTACTCGGAAGAGCGGCTTTCGCTCGTTTTAATGCAATACCGCATTATGCTTCTCTCAAGCTTAAGATGCCCGGTCCACGTGGCACCATCACAGTTAGCGGAAATACTGAGCGTGCTCTATGCGCAGAAGAATGTGTGGCGGCTTTAGCCGCCGAGCACTAGACGGCCTCACCAACCAGAAAAAATGACAGGTCGTCAAGACCACGGACACATTTAGACGAGTCCGGTGCACCACTACATATACATGAGATTGGTTTGATGATCAAGCCCTCCTAAACGGTACCGGGGGCTTCCCGCGTGTAATCAGAGCTAGTCCGACTCAACTTGACTTATCTTGAATTTTAATGGTTTATTGATAATAACCAATTTTCTGGCACGACAACTTTCACCTAAGTTTTTCTATTTTACAGATGAAAATTGTGCTACACCCATCCAGGACACGGCACAACGGAGACACAGGCACAGACTTGCAGCAGGGACCCGCTCAAAGGTTTCTTTTTAGATTAAGACCCTGTGTAAACCTTTTTTACTGTCTGTTGTTGTTCACATCCTCCGGATACTCAATACAACCGAGAAGGATGCCGACGTATTGGCATGTGGCCACGTCAGGATATTGCACGTACCTGGACATTTGGGGTTTATTATTAAGGGCCTCGTTCAGCCCGACATATGTTATAAAGACCGAATACCTTAGGGAGTGTTTGGCGTCGCGAGTTTGGCCTTATATGCATCAGCTCTGAATCATGTCTTTGGTCAAATGTTGGGTTTGCCTGGCTCCCACGTTTTGGTACCTTACGTTCCGCTATATCGGCTAAGGTAGCACTAGGAGAACTACTGCGATTGTGCCCTGGTTCATTCGGATGAGCACCTCAGTAGAGAAAGCCGAAAACTGGCTGTCATGATAAAGCGCGAGACTGGTCAGCCACTCGATGACTCAACAGAATCTTCGGGATTCCTCCACATTAACGAAGGGCCGTTTCCCGGTCATGTACGTACGCGCCCCGTATTCGGACGAGCGCAGAAGTACCAGGGGCCATATAGTAGCCCCACCTCCTTAATATAGTCCGATTGCCTCGTTCGCTGCGCTACCACCTCCTTAATGGACCAACACGTTGGATCAAGTGTGAATACGCGTTTTTGCGAACACCCCCGCATTATATGCATGGGGGCGGAAGCCGACGACTGCAAACTTTCAGATTATATACATATCTACATAAACGGCCGCACAGGAGGCATCATAATACTTTTAGGCAAAAGTATAAATATAGCCTTGATAGCTCAATAAAACATTGTTTTTACAATGGGAGTACATGTCACTAGAACATAATATTCTTCAAGCACTGAGCCTCTATCGAACGAGCGCCTTCAAGAACTTCTTCAAAGTAGTGCTCGGCAGACACTCGGCCCACGGCCGAACCCTGTGTTGCAACAGTGGTGGCCTCCATCTCCACCCAGTATGTCTTGACACGGGCAAAGCCCATCCGCGCACCCTCTATGCACGCCGACCTCTTCATAGCATCGATGTGCGACACAACACCAAGGAATTGTTGCACTAAACTAAAGTAACTATTCGGCCTTGGCCCTCCCGGCCACATATGATCCACAACAAACCTCATGGCAAGTCTGGACAACCTATGGAGCTCGGCCCACTCGGCCATCTGCTCATTAAATAGCAGCGGACGCACTGGAGCATGAAACTGTGACCAGAACAGCTTTTCTACTTCACAATCTTTTTGATCCTTGAACTACTCGGCCGCATCAGCAGCACTTGCCGCCAAATCCACGTAGGCGTCCGCAGAACTCCATAGTTGATCAAGAGGTGCATACTTCGGATCTCCGAACTTAGTCCGCAACAATAAGGGCTTCCCAGCTGCGATATCTCCAGCTTGATGCAGCTCCTCCTTCGCCGCTCGTATTTTGGAACGGGCTTCCTTGGATGCTACCATGGCCTTCTCCAGGCCCGTCGCCTTCGCACGATTTTCTTCTTCAAGAAGCTGGTAATGGTCGGCGGCATCTTTCAACTCAATGGCCATCTTGGCCATTCTTTCCTTGCTCTGGCAATGTGCGGCCTGTTCGGCCTTCAGCTCTTCGACCGCCTTTAGAGCGGCCGCATCACTATTTCAGGCTTGCTCCTTGGCTCGGGCAAGTTCTGCCCGAAGGGTCTCCACGGTGGCAGCTCCATCTGCAGTCACAACATATTAAAGATACCAGCATCATGCTCCTCTTACTATAAGTTGATCACCGGAGAAATCACTTACCCTGTGCCTCATCAAGCCGCTTGTTGACAAGCATGACGTCGGCATCGGCCGCATCAAGTTGCCGCTTTAGCTCGACAAACCCATTGGTCCGGCTAGCCACCGGAGCTTTAGCCACCTGCACATAAAGGCGGTCCGGTCATTACCTGGGACTATGATCCTCTGTTTGCCGCTGTTTTCGATGACAACCAGAGTCTCAGAGGCTACTATCTGTATAGGGCACACCTAACGTGTGCAATACCGTCAAAAACATACACTATTTCACGTACCTCAAAGCCTTTCAGCAGACTCATAAAAGCTTCATGCAACCCACTTTCAGTGGATGAAATCATTTCAATTACCATACCCATTAGCGTACGATGCACTTCTGAGATGGCCGCTTGCTCCAGAAGATCCTTCAGTGCGTCAGACCACACACTGTACGGTCCGCGGCGACACTTCAGGGTCGCCCGCCTCGTGAGGCGGGGTGGCAGGGGGAGGTGTTTCGCTCTCCACCATCTCCGAAAGAAGATCCCTCGAAGACGAACTCTGTCGAGAAGGGCTATGATCCGAACTACAAGATATAAGCTTCGGTTATTGTCTTCAGAAGTAAGGTAGGATATTTTCACTACTAAGTGCTTTTCAATTACTTACAACTCGGTAGAGGGCTGATTCCCTTGCGGACACTATGCGGCATGGGTACCCCCCGAGGAAGGACCCTCGGGCGAAGATTTCTTCCCCCATTTGGAAACCTCTGTTTCCGGATCTTCAGAGGTGGTCCTCTTCTTTCCTCGGGGAGAGGGAATGTCAGATTCTTCTCTCTGGTTATCCTCCTTTGCGGAGGCGCTCATTCCCCCGGTTGGGACGAGTAGTGAGCGAGGCTCGTTTTTGGCCTCTTTATTCCCCCTTTATCTTCCTTCGAGGGCACTTGACAAGGCGCCGGCGCCAGCATTCTGTCTAGTACTGGATTGGCCAAGCCCTCGAGAAGGGGGGCCGTACACCTGATCATCTTCGCCTTTGTTATCCAGTCCTGGTCAAAGAGCGAGTTTTCAGAATGATGTTATGATGAATAAGAGAAACAGTGTGTTCGGACATGGGATTACTTACTTGGGTATCCGGGCGATTACAGCTCAGACCCGCATCCTTGGTGGTGTCCGGACACTTTATTTGTGATCCGAAGAACAACTTGTACATCTCCTCGAGCGTCATGCCGAGGAAGTGCTGAATGATTCGCGGTCCTCCGGGTTAAACTCCCATAAACGGAGAGGTCTACGTTTGCAGGGCGGGACCTGGCGAACTAGCATGACCTGCATCACCGTGACCAGGTTGACGTCTCTCTCAATGAGATCTCGGATGCGACTCTGCAATATTTACACATCCTTTACTGGACCCCAGTTTCGCCCCTCGCTGATCCATGACGTCAGTTGTGGTGGGGGGCCCGAGCGAAAGGCAGGGATGGCTGCCCACTTGGCACTTTGGGGAGCTGTGATATAAAACCACTCCCGCTGCTACAAACTGGGCACCTTTGGGAAGGAACCCTCTGGCCATCGAGCATCAGCGCTTTTGCTTATTACGGCACCTCCGCACTCTACATGCCGCCCCTCGATCATCTTCGGCTTCACATTGAAGGTCTTGAGCCACAGGCCGAAGTGAGGGGTAATGCGGAGGAAGGCCTCACATACGACGATGAACGACGAGATGTGAAGGAGGGAATCCGGGGCCAGATCGTGGAAATCCAGCCCATAATAGAACATGAGTCCCCTAACAAAGGGATCCAGAGCGAGGCCTAGTCCTCGGAGGAAGTGAGAGACGAACACACACTGTCGTTGGGTTCGGGAGTGTGGATGGTCTGCCCTCGGGCGGTCAGCCTGTGCGAAATTTCGGCGGTCAGACATCTGGCCTCTCTCAGCTTCTTGATATCCTCCTCTATGACAGAGGAAGGCATCCACCGACCTTGGAGGTTGGATCCGGACATGGTTGAAGGTCCGAAGCGCCTGACCTGAGCTTGGGGTGTTGGAACTCGAGGCGGGGGAAGGATTCGATTGAGCACGAGAGGAAAAAGGGACAGGTCTTGGCTTCTTTATAAAGAGGGTGAATGACAAGTGTCCTCCTCGCGGCCATTTTGGACTCGCCTAAAATCAAGGAGTCCTACCAACAGGCACGGTTGGGTTACCCACGCTCGTATTGATGAGAATCCCTTAATAAGCGGAACACGATCTCTGCTTTGACAAGACATGTCAAGAAAACCGCCTCACATTATGTGCGGTGCTGGTTGAGAAAAACGGTTCGAATAATGACCGGGCCATGGCATGATGTCGTCCTGTCAAAACGTGTCAGCAGATTAGATTTGTGGAAATATTATTCTCTCTACGGTGGTATGTGGAACTTGTTTTGCAGAACCGGACACTATCCTTGTGTTCAAAATCTTCTATGGAGTATTCGGAGGAGGAACCCGCCTTGCAATGCCGAAGACAATACTGCACGCCGGACTCATCGTCATTGAAGCCTGGTTCAGGGGCTACTTAGGGAGTCCTAGATTAGGGGGTCTCCGGACAGCCGGACTATATCCTTTGGCCGGACTGTTGGACTATGAAGATACAAGATTGAAGACTTCGTCCCGTGTCTGGATGGGACTCTCCTTGGCGTGGAAGGCAAGCTAGGCAATACGGATATGTAGATCTCCTCGTTTGTAACCGACTCTGTGTAACCCTAGCCCCCTCCGATGTCTATATAAACCGGAGGGCTTAGTCCGTAGGACGACAGACAATCATACCATAGGCTAGCTTCTAGGGTTTAGCCTCTACGATCTCGTGATAGATCAACTCTTGTAATACTCATATCATCAAGAAAAATCAAGCAGGACGTAGGGTATTACCTCCATCAAGAGGGCCCGAACCTGGGTAAACATCGTGTCCCCTACCTCCTGTTACCATCCGCCTTAGATGCACAGTTCGGGACCCCCTACCCGAGATCCACCGGTTTTGACAATGACACCCCTAAACCAGGCTTCAATGACGAGGTGTCCGGCATGTAGATTGTCTTTGGCATTGCAAGGCGGGCTCCCTCTCTGAATACTCCGACACAGTCTTCGAACAACGAACGTGTCCGGATCTATAAAACAAGTACCACACACCACCACAGAGAGTATAATATTTCACGAGCCCCATCTGCTGACGACTTTTTGTAACATGACATCCCGCCCCTGCCCAGTTATTATTTCGAACCGTTTCTTGCCCTGCCACTCCATATTTCGAGATGTGGCTTTATTGGGACATCTCGTCAAAGCAGAGACTGTGTCCCCTTATTGTGGGATTCTCATTAATACGGGTATGGGTAATCTAATCGTGCCGCCCACATGCCCCCTGGGGAATAGGCAAGTTTCATGGTGAGTGGGGAGGCATTTGATATTCACTGCTTTATAAGGAGATAAGGATTCATCTCTTCCACCCACGCCTTCTCTCTTTCCGCCTACAAACTCTCGAGCTCCAGCACCCAAGTTCTCATCTTTCCTGCCCCAAGAAAGCACTCCAACCATGTCCGGAGTGCAGGGCAAGTGGATGGCCTCCACCGTTAAGGAGAAGGACATCACCCAACTTCAGGAGGCCGGATATTTGGCCAAGGAGGTCGCCCATCGTCTTCCGACCGAGGGACAGATCATCCCTACCCCAGAGCCCCATGAGAGGGTAGTTTTCATCCCCCACTTTGTCTGCGGGCTAGGATTTCCACTCCACCCCTTTGTCCGAGGACTATATTCTACTATGGGCTAGATTTCCATGATCTGCCCCCAAATTCCTTGCTCACTATCTCGGCATTCATAGTCATGTGTGAGGCTTTCCTCCGTGCCACCCACTTCATACTATGGCTTAAGACCTTCAATGTGAAGCCGAAGGTAGTGGGCGGCGAGCACGCGGATTGCGGAGGTTCCATGGTGAGCAAGATGTCCAATGTCCCGTGGCCCAAAGGCACCTTCGTGGAGACCGTCAAGGGGTGGCAAAAATTGTGGTTCTATGTCATAGAGCCCCACGACACCACCTGGGCCGCGGCTCCTGAATTCAAATCCGGGGCCCCAATGCGGCTAACCTCATGGCAGGAGAAGGGCTTGGATTGGTCTTCGTCGAACGAGCTGACAACGCTCCAGACTCGCATCAGGAGCATGATGGACAAGAACGCCAAGCTTGTTGATGTGATTCAAGTGATGCTAGTCCGGTGGATCATACCATGCCAGAGCCAGGCTTGCCACCTATGGGAGTTCGACCCGGCCGAGCACAAGACCCTGCAATGGTTCTACGGAACTAAACACGAAGATATCTGGAAGGTGCTCTTCAAGGTCAACGAGATGTGGCCGAAGACCACCGAGGATCATGGGCATTACCTGGCTCATCCCGCCAATTCGGTAAGTTTTCCGTTGTTTCAAGTTGTATTCCTTACTTGCTTATTCAAGGAGGGTGTCTGAACTTTCCCATTTGTTCTTTCAGGCTTGGACAAAGAAGGCGGAGCAGATTCAGTGTCCGGCTCCACTGCCCAAGGATCCAGCCATCCCGTGTCTGACGAAGATGCTGGTTCCGGTGCCCTACAAGGCTCTGGAGAAGAAGGCCAAGAAGAAGGCCAAGGGGACCAGAGGTGGCCTCCGTCCCAAGGGTACTTCGGACGTGGCGGAGACGACGAGGAGGAGGAAGAGGAGGAAGAGAGCAATTTCCCCCTCCCTGAGGGGGGAAGGAAGAGGACGACCTCCATAGATATGGAAGCGAAGGCGTACAAGAAGGGAAAGGCTTCCCTCGCAGATAGCTCCGCGTGGGACGTCGATAGCAGCCCAGAGCGGTGCCCTCGAGATAAGCCCCTAGCCGAACCACGAGTATCCGAAGAGCCTGACGTATTCATATATCCGCCTCTTTTACTTCATAATTGTAACACGTCAAATCATGTATTTGCAGTCCGACTCGTTCCGCCCTTGAGCGATCCTCGTCTTCGGGGAACTCACTGGACCCGAAGGTGATCGGCAGCGGGTCCCCTCCGACGGCCTCATCTCCCAGGGCCATGGACGACACCAGGGTGTTGTCCGAAGGACCCCCGGGCAGGGAGAGACGCAGGAGGCCGTCAGGACGGCGCCCGAGGGCGATACCTCGGCCGCCGAACACATGGTGGAGCAAATCCCCATGGAGACTGGCGATGGGGGCCATGTCGAATTTGGCCCCCAACCGAATACGGTCCCGGAGACCTATACGGCCTCGGAATCCAGCAAGCAGCCCTTCATCAGAAGAAGGTGTGCCCATTCCGCCGGTGACCTCTGTCCAACCAGAGGTGCCAGATACTCTACTGGAAGCGCTACGAAGCGCTTCCATCGTTGAGGAACACCGTACCCTTACGGGTGCAGTGATTGAGAAGATTCACTCTGGGAAAAGCGGACTGATCGAAGCCCGCACGAGCCTTCTAATAGGCTTTGTGGTAAGCGCTGCATTTATGTGAAAAGAAAGTTACAGTATAGACAGTAGCCCCTGAGACTCTGTCCGGTGTTCGGAAAGAAAAGCCGAACAAAGGATCAAATAGTTTGTCACATGAGACTAATTATATATGCCTTTGTGAATAAGCAGGCATCGCTGCTAGCCACGACTTCTCATGCTGCCGAAGTCCCTGGACTGAAGCAGAGGCTAGAGCACACCGAGGAAGAGCTCGGTCGTGCGACAAGCAGGGTATGTAACAACCTTTTCAAATATAGCAAGATATGAATTGCTTGTATTGATCGTGTGATAATTTGTAGGGGCGGCGTCCGAGGTGGAAACCCTCAAGGCAGCGGTGACCGAAGCCTAGAAGAGAGCGACAGACGAGCAGGCCACCCGCGAAAAGCACGAGGCCATGGTCGGCGAGGTCCAGCAGGAGCTGCATGACGCCGTGAAGAAGTGCGAGGCCTTGGAGCGCAAGAATGCGGACCAAGAGGCCGAACTTGCCCAGGCTCATCGAAGTGCACAAGAGGCCCGGGTCGAAGCCCAGTGCGCCCTCTAGAAAATCCAGGAGGCCAAGAAAATTGCGGCGGGTAAGGCTTTTATTATGTAGAGCAAGTATGTGAAGAAGAGATATCTCATGCTAACCCGGATTTGGAGTTCTCCAGGGGCGTTTGCGGATCTGCCCCGCAGTGTTTCTGACGCTGCGGCATTCTTCCAAGCCGAAGAGGGGAGCTCAACGGAGAAGCTTTTCTGGTCGCAATATATTGCGCCAGAACATCTGGTGGCTTTTAGCGACCAGCTGAAGCAGCTGGTCAAGCTGCATAGGGTGGCCGAACTGGCCATGAAGGATTTAATAATCCGGCTGTGGCCTGCAGAAGCTATACCCGGTAGCTACTTCGACCTCGTGAAGCGGCTGGTGAATGCCTGTCCTCGGCTTGACGCCATCAAGCGGTCGATCTGCATAGAAGGTGCACGGATGGCCTTCGCCGGTGTCAAGATATAATAGGCGAAGATGGACGTCGTCAAGCTCGTGACCGAAGGACTGCCCGCGGGCAAGGAGCACCGCATGCCCGAGTGGTATTTTGAAGATGTTCTGAAGGGATCACGCATTGTGGTGGAGCAATGTGCTAAGGACATTATTTTTGAATGAATACATTCATGTAATCCCGTCGTGTATAATGAAAACAAGGCTTGATATGTAATATAATGCTTTGTTGTTTGTTTGTTTATTTAATGTTTTACCTCCTGTGCGACCGTTCCATCAAGTCTGAGGGTTGGTCATTCATCGGCTTCAACCCCCACGTAGGTAGTACGGGGGTGTTCAGGATGAATCTAAACACTCTTTATCCAAGAGTCTGGTCCTTAAAGGAGGTGTTTAGCGCAACGCACCAGGCAATCGGACTATGTGGCTTTATTACCCTCACTTAGCCATAGGAGTTTGACAATGAAAATGTAGGCGCAGCCCCTAGTATCTAGACTGGGGTGTTGTAAACACCTGATCGGATAAGAACAAATTCATCGCATAATCCGGGTAAAATCGCTAAAGATTTGAAACCTCTGAAGAGATGACCGGCTCACGCTGCATCATGACAGTCAGTTTTCGACTTTCTCTACTGAGGTGCTCATCCGGATAAACCAGGACACAATCGCAGTAGTTCTCCCTTTACTACCGTAGCCGATATAGCGGAACGTAAGGTAGTAATTAAGCACAGGAGCCGGGCAACCCAACTATTGACCAAAGACATGATTCGGAGCCAATGCATATAATGCTAAATTTGGGGTGCCAAACTATACTGTAAAAGTGTTCGGACTTGTTGCCATAGTGTGGGGCGCAATAAAGCCCCTGGCGGATTATGGCGTACCAAGGTGTACGGATGCAAATTAAAATAGCGAAAATAAAAAATAAAGAAGAAGCTAGTGCCACATATGTTGGGCCGCCAACTGTTTCCATTATAATTTTAATTAATACGTCAGAGCGTACTTGAACAAAAAGTGCGAGAAGAAACAGTGGCTATTTAACATGCCAAGACCTAGGGGGAGCTGTGTATGGTTCCTTAAAATAGGTATAGTGATCGCAAAGAAGGACATCTAGAGATTCCCCCGCACGTCTGTGCTACTTGCCACCTTGGTGTGTCCGCCCTTTGAAAGGACCGATTACGAGGCCGGGGAGAGGGGCCTGCGGAAAGGAAACCTGAAGAGGAAAAAAGAAAAAGTGAAAGTATGTGTGTCCAGGGGAGGTTGAGCCTTATTATGGATCACAATCTAGTTATGCCTCCGTCTATGCCCATGGTATTTTGAGTGTGTAGTTATGTACGCGCGGCGTGAACGCCGCCACTTGGGACGGAGGCCGAATTGCTAGTTGAGCTCTTGACGAGCTGGGCTATCCTGGCGCATGGTTGGCCGGACTCGTTTGATAGTCTCCGGGAGTATGCTGCCGAGTTAAGGTTCTGCTTGTGGAGGCCGCTCTGTACTTCTGCTGCCAAGGCAGCGGTGTGCTCCTCGGTACGGAGGGAGCGCTCCGTATTTCCATTGGCTGTTATGACACCGCGTGGTCCAGGCATCTTGAGCTTGAGATAAGCGTAGTGCAGCACCGCATTGAATCGGGCAAACGCAGTTCGTCCGAGCAGTGTGTGATAGCCACTGTGGAAGGGGACGATATCGAAGATTAACTCCTGACTTCAGAAGTTGTACAGAGATCCAAAGACAACCTCCAATGTAATTGAGCCCGAGCAGTGGGCCTCTACACCTGGTATAACTCCTTTAAAGGTAGTTTTGGTGGGCTTGATCCTTGATGGATCGATGCCCATTTTGCTCACTGTATCCTGGTAAAGCAGGTTGACGCTGCTGCCACCGTCCATGAGGACTCATCTGAGGTGAAATCCATCAATTATTGGGTCGAGGACCAGTGCGGCTGACACGCCATGACGGATACTGGTAGGATGATCCCTACGATCGAAAGTGATCGGGCATGACGACCATGGGTTGTATTTTGGGGCGACTGGCTCTATCGCATAGATGTCCCTGAGCTCGCGTTTGTGCTCCCTCTTGGGCATATGGGTGGCGTATATCATATCCACCATTTTGATTTGAGGGGGAAACTTCTTCTGTCCCCCTGTCTTCGATGGACGGGGATCCTTGTCGTCGTTCTCGCTTTGCGACCCCTTCTGCTTGTATTCGACATTTAACTTGCCGAGCTGTTTGAAGACCCAACAACTCCTGTGGGTATGATTGGCTGGTTTATCAGGGGTGCCATGGATCTGCATGGGCAATCGAGTATGCGGTCCAGGCTGGAAGGGCCCTAATTGTTTCTTTTATATGGCTTCTTCCGCTGCCCGGACTTGGAGCCACTTAATCCGGCCTTGACCGCCGTGTCATCGGTATTATCACCGTTGCTTCAACGCTTATGTCTGTTGCGTTGGGGCTTGCCGTTGCTATTTCTGGCTTCCGAAGTGCCAGTTTCGCTTATATTGTTATTACTACGGGCTAGCCAGCTATCTTCACCCACGCAAAAGCGGGTCATGGGTGTCCTGAGGGCTTCCATGGACTTCGGCTTTTCTTGGTCGAGGTGTCGGGCGAGCCATTCGTCCTGGATGCTATGTTTAAATGCCGCTAGGGCTTGGGCATTCGGACAGTCGACGATCTGGTTCTTTTTGTTTAAGAATCTAGCCCAGAACTTCCTGGCTGACTCTCCGGGCTGTTGGATTATGTGACTTAAGTCGTCGGCATCCGGAGGACGAACGTATGTACCTTGGAAGTTGTCAAGGAAGGCTTCTTCCAAGTCCTCCCAGCTGCCAATAGAGTTTTCAAGCAGGTTGTTCAGCCAGTGTCGGGCTGGCCCCTTGAGCCTTAGGGGGAGGTATTTGATGGCATGAAGATCATCGCCGTGGGCCATGTGAATATGGAGAATAAAGTCTTCAATCCATACCGCATGATCTGAGGTTCCATCATATGATTCGATATTCACGGGTTTGAACCCATCTGGGAATTCATGTTCCATTACTTCATCAGTGAAGCAGAGGGGGTGTGCGGCTCCTCTACACCGGGCCAGGTCGCGACACAGTTCAGATGGAGTCCGTCTGCGGTTTTCGGCTCAGACATAAGTGTGCTTGCCGTGTTCGGCTTGATAGCCGTCGTCGCGCGTCAAGCCATGCCCCCGTGATCCGTAGATCGATCTGGTAGGGCCTGCTTTATTCTTCAGGCCATGCTGGAGATCATACATGTATCCCTGAGCTGTTTTGTCTCTGCCTTGACAGCGAGGTAGTGCGGGCTTGTGTTCAGCTTGGGTTGTTGCTTTGTCCCGACCACGTGGTGGTCGGTCAGCCGCATTGTGCGCTGATGGCACAGGCTCCCACGCCTCATCATCGAATTGAGGTACTAATTTGCGTTTCGGGTTACTTTTGAGTGGTTGCTTGACGCCGTATTCCTCAGCTTCCAGGACGTTAGTCCATCTATCATTGAGCAGATCTTGATCAGCTTGAAGTTGTTGCTGCTTCTTTTTCAGGCTCCTTGTAGTGGCTATCAGCCGGCGCTTGAAGCGCTCCTGCTCAAGATGCTCCTCAGGCACGATTAATTCCTCGGTGCCGAGGCTCGCCTCATCCTTGGAGAGTGGAAGGTAATTACTGTCCTCCGAGTCTTTGTGCACGACCTGTTCATCAGGGCTGACTCGCCCATCTTCTCATTCGGCCTGTTCGGAAGCTGGCTCAATGGGGTCTTCATTGTCTCCGGCATCATCTAGAGTATTGTTTTCTCCTGTGCCAGTATTGCTGTCTTTTTCATGCGTGGCTTAGAGTGGCGCCGCTGTCGTCGGCGCTTTGGCTGTATCGCAGGGGTTTTATCTTCTGCTGGGTCTTCTTTATCATCACCGTTAACTTCTTTGGGTGTATCCACCATGTACACGTCGTAGGAGGAAGTGGCCGTCCAGTGCCCGGTAAATCACGGGTTTTGGGCTTGCTCCTCTTTGGCATCGTTGTGACGCCCCGAGACTGGTGCGCCAGGTGTCTTCCAGTTATTCGCTGTTGTTGCCTTGTCATTCGTTTGCATGTTGCATCTTTGTCATGTCATCATGTGCATTGCATCATCATGTTTTCGAAACTTGCATCCGTCCGGGTTCCCCCAGTTCCGTCCGTTGTCCGTTCTGAGCCCAACCACACTTGCACGTGCCCGCGGCATGTCCGAAATATTATTTTATAAGTGGGCGGAAAATGTTCTCGGAATGGGATGAAAGTTGGCTTGCGGTGTTGTTTTGTTGTTAGTAGGCCGCCTGCCAAGTTTCGTCGCATTCGGAGTCCGTTTGACGCCCCAACGGATAACTATAGCGACATTATAGTCGGTCTATCGTCGGACGTTTTCGGTCTCCGAAAACTATTGCTGGGCTTTCCCTCTCTTTCCTCTCTAGAGCGTCTACACAGTTCACTACCTACCTCCAGGCGACCTAAGCTCTCTCGTCAGCCCACGACTCTCCTCGCGCGCGCGTCCGAAAGCTGTCCCGAACCCGACTCAGACTGTCGCTACCGTTGTGTCCGGATCATCCCCAAACATCTACAAAACGTCTCCGTTTTCTTATTTGATCTCCCTAGCCTATTTAGCCGAGACCGTCCGATTAAGATTGGAGGGTCCAAATGCCCCTAAACTTAGCCCTTTTGCTATTTATAGATCAACCAATAGCCTATTTTGGGCAAACCCTAAAATCTAGGGACTTGTCCCTGCCGCCGCCGCCGCACTCATCTCCCACATCCCCATCGGGACCCCCCCCCCCCCCCCCCCCCCCCCCCCCCCCCCCTCGGGGCCCCCCCCCCCCCCGATCCAGCCTACCAACCAGCGCAAGCCATTTTTTCCCTCGATCCCGAATGGATCGTGTAGCTGCTCGAGGCCCCGAGCAGGAGCGCTCGACCTCGTCCCCTCGCGCCACCGCCGCAGGCAACCAGCGCCAACAGGCCGTGCCCTGCTCCCTTCCTCCCCGTGCCGCTCTCCCGAGATCTCTCATCTCTCTAGCCTCACCCTCTCTGTCTCTTCACAGGGAATGAGTGGGATATGCCATGGCCGCCCGCGAAAGCTCCGCCATCGCCGGGATCAAGTTCCTCCGGCCCCGGCCTCGGATCCGACGTCTCCAACCTCCCTGCTGCCTTGCTGGCCCGCACCAAGACCACACCTCTGCTCCACCTCAAGGCCTCGCCGTCGCTACCGGACTTCGCCGGGATCAAGCCGCTGGAGCTCCTGCACCAGCACTGTGTCCCCTTCCCCCAAGTCGTTCCCGGCTCGTCCAGGACCTCCTCCGTGCGCTAAGACCCGCGCCCCCGGCGGACCTCCTTCCACCGCTCAAGCCCTCCCGTCATCCCCTGTTTCGCCTCGGCCTTGACCAAGGAGGACGAACAGCGCCGCTGCTTGCTCGATCCGCCCGTACGCGCGCCCCTGCGCATTGAACAGCCGCTGGTGTTTCCCGATCGAGTGCCTAGGCCGACCTCGCCTTGTGCCTCGTCGCGGCCCAGCAGGGCGCTGAGGCCTAGGCCTCTCTAGTCAGATCCCGAAGCCCAGCTGCACGCCCCTACACGCCTCCCCTCTCCACCAGCTGGGCCAAGGCCCGATGTGAGCAGCCCCTCCAGATCCCCTCTTCCTGTTGGGCCAACAAGATTTGGCCCATATAGTGTTTTTTTCCTTGGGACGAATTTAGCTAATTTTTCCAGAGTTTGACAGATTTGCAGAGAACCCCCTAGACTCCATGCATTTAATAACTCACAATCTATGCAGCATATGTAAAAACCTTATATATGAAAAATGCTTAGATTTTCATCTAGATTATAATATCCAACTTTCAATCATGTTTAAAATGTCTAAAATGTTGTTTGTGTTTATTTTGCCTATTGCCATGATAAAATGATTTAATTCATAACTTAATAACTATAGCTCCAAATTTAATAACTCTAAAATTGTAAATGGGGTAGAAAAATGCCTAGTTTCACATGGTGTCATTACTTTGCATGTTTAATAACTCTAAAATTGTGTTTAGGGCAGAACAGTACCAAATATATAATATGCTCATGAGGATTTTTTTCCGGACTTGTTGCTTGTTGTTCCGGCCTCATTTAAACTTGCCTAGATAGGTAGTTTTCATTTGCTTCAACCCTTGCCATGTTAAGAACATTTAATATTGTTGGGTACATAACGAGATCGAACTAAATAATGGAATGTGGTGTTTTGTCAATATGCATCCCGATGCATATTGGGCTCCACTTAACTTGTAGTGTTGTTTGCGCACTTTGCCATGCCATGCCTCATTAAACCGGACATGCGTCATATTTGGTTGTGCATCATGCCATGTTCATGTGATGGTTGTTTACTATGTTGTTTGCTTCTTTCCGGTATTGCTTCTTCGTGTTAGTTCCTATAACATCGCGTTTGTGAGGATTCATTTGACTACGTCCATTTGTCTTCTTCATGGACTCGTTCTTCTTCCTTGCGGGATCTCAGGCAAGATGACCATACCCTCGAAATCACTTCTATCTTTGCTTGCTAGATTCTCGATCTATTGCTATGCCGCGATATCTACCACTTGCTATATCATGCCTCCCATATTGCCATGTCAAGCCTCTAACCCACCTTTCCTAGCAAACCATTGTTTGGCTATGTTACCGCTTTGCCCAGCCCCTCTTATAGCGTTGTTAGTTGCAGGTGAAGATGAAGTTTCTTCCATGTTGGAACATGGATATGTTGGGATATCACACTATCTCGTGTTTATATTAATGCATCTATAAACTTGGTAAAGGATGGAAGGCTCGGCCTTATGCCTGGTGTTTTGTTCCACTCTTGCCGCCCTAGTTTCCGTCATACCGGTGTTATGTTCCTTGATTTTGCGTTCCTTACGCGGTTGGGTTATAATGGGAAACCCTTGACAGTTCGCCTTGAATAAAACTCCTCCAGCAAGGCCTAACCTTGGTTTTACCATTTGCCACCTAGCCTTTTTTCCCTTGGGTTTCTAGAGCCCGAGGGTCATCTTTAATTTAACCCCCCCGGGCCAGTGCTCCTCTGAGTGTTGGTCCAACCTGTCAGCCGCCGGTGGCCACTAGGGGCAACTCTGGGTTGGCCCACCGGAAGTTTGGACAATCCGGTGTGCCCTGAGAACGAGATATGTGCAGCTCCTATCGGGATTTGTCGGCACATTCGGGCGGCTTTGCTGGTCTTGTTTTACCATTGTCGAAATATCTTGTAACCGAGATTCTGAGTCTGATCGGGTCTTCCTAGGAGAAGGAATATCCTTCGTTGACCATGAGAGCTTGTGATGGGCTAAGTTGGACACCCCGCAGGGTTTTGAACTTTCGAAAGTCGTGCCCGCAGTTATGGGCAGATGGGAATTTGTTAATGTCCAGTTGTAGAAAACTTGACACTTAACTTAATTAAAATGCATCAACCGCGTGTGTAGCCGTGATGGTCTCTTTCTGGCGGAGTCCGGGAAGTGAACACGGTTCTTGTGTTATGCTTGAACGTAAGTAGTTTTAGGATCACTTCTTGATCACTTCTAGTTCACGACCGTGCTTTGCTTCTCTTCTCGCTCTCATCATGCGTAAGTTAGCCACCATATATGCTAGTGCTTGCTGCAGCTCCACCTCACTACCTTTTCCTACCCATAAGCTTAAATAGTCTTGATCTCGCGGGTGTGAGATTGCTGAGTCCCCGTGACTCACAGATTACTTCCAAAACCAGTTGCAGGTGCCGTTGATACCAGTGCAGATGACGCAGCTGAGCTCAAGTGGGATTTTGTTGTGTGGTTTCGTTTCCAGTTGATCAGTAGTGGAGCCCAGTTGGGGCGATCGGGACCTATGCATTTTGGGTTGTCTTTATTGTGGTTCCATAGTCGGACCTTGATTGTATCTGGATGATGTAATGCTATATTTATGTATTGTGTGAAGTGGCGATTGTAAGCCAACTCTTTATCCCTTTCTTATTCAGTACATGGGATGTGTAAAGATTACCCCTCTTGCTACATGCCTACTATGCGGTTACGCCTCTAAGTCGTGCTCCGACACGTGGGAGATATAGCCGCATCATGGGTGTTACAAGTTGGTAATCAGAGCCTTCCCCGACTTAGGAGCCCCCCTACTTGATCGAATCGCTGACGTTGTTGAGTCTAGCACAAAATGTTTTGAGTCTTAGGATTATACATATCAGAGAGTAGGATTCTTTTTACTCCTCAGTCCCCTCATCACTTTGGTGAGGCCTCCTGATGTAGAATTTTGACTCTTCTCTCCTTAAAATTTCACAATTTTTTTTAGGATTATGCGGGTATCTTGGAATCGTTCCGATGGTTTTGTGACGAGAACATTGTTCTTGGTGCCTCCTTACATTTAGGGGTTGTGGAAGTGTCCCGGGGAGTTGAGCTCCGAGGTGTTTTCGTCACAATTTTATCGTTGCAGTTCTGGAATACCTGAGTTCACCGACATCGAAAATCTCTTTTATGCAGTTGTTGGTGAGATAACCTCGACGCAACCCAATACTGGGGCGGGAGTTCGGGAGTATTTCCATAACTCGTATAACGGATGCTTTTCGAAGGTTGAGGTACATGATTTCCGAAGGTTTCTTGGTTATGTGTTGAAGGATGGATACAGCTGGATGTAGGAGTTGCTAGTTTTGGGTGAGATATTATGCTTCCCCTGTATCCTCAACACCTGATTGCATAACCAGAAAGTTTCGGGAGTTTATAAGTGGGAATTCAAGTAGCTCGTAGGATATCTTTCCAACAGACACATGATACTATAAGGGGTCTATCATATGTTTGTTTCTGGATTATTCTGCAAGCCAATCTTTTGTTTTGTTTTGAGTTCTGGTATTCGAGTTGCTTCGAAGTCAAATGTGGATTCCATACTTTGCCTAAGCGGTGTTCTCATATTTCTATGTGGATGCTAATCCTTCGTGATCATCAAGATTGTCATGTCAATTCTTTCCAACCGGTGTGCTTCTATTCAAGTGGATCCGATTATTTCAACATCCGCAAGATCACCTCTTTGTTT
This sequence comes from Triticum urartu, assembly GCF_003073215.2. Taxonomy (NCBI): domain Eukaryota; kingdom Viridiplantae; phylum Streptophyta; class Magnoliopsida; order Poales; family Poaceae; genus Triticum; species Triticum urartu. Next base: position 82,576,158 of record NC_053024.1, on the reverse strand, counting down.
TCCCAACGTTGTTCGTTTCATCCGCCCCCAAGTTGTCTGTGTTTTTCCCCCCCCCCCCCCCCTTTTTTTTCAAGGACTCAGATTTCTTAATCAAGTATCCATCTTATTGATGTGAAGTCTCTCCATTCTTTTCCGTCAATATTCTTACCCGGTGTTTTCTCATGAAGATACTAACTGAGCTTCAAGTTCATCATTCTCCATTCTTTTCTTCTCCGGTGGATTCAATTCAAGCTTTGTTGATCATATCTTTTTCCTCGTTCCAAATGCTTTCCCATGCCGGTGCACCTCATAATCATTCCCCGCATGCTTTCCAATTGTTCCGGAGTGCTGTAGATATCTCAGAAGATTCGTTTCCATTCTCAATCCGTTCAAGCTATTTTGAGATTGCTATCTCATTCAAGCCATTTTAATTCAACCGGTGCAATCTCTCTTTCAAATCATTTCAATGGTGTTTCTTTTGAGTGGGCCCTAACCCACATGTATTTTCCCAGGATCTTACCTGACTCTTCTAATCTTTCTGGAGCTATCCTAAATTCTTTTCGAAGTTTGACGTAAGAATGAATCATCATCAGTCAAATGTCTTTCCCCAAGATCTTTCACATTCTTTTCATCATTGGTTCAAGCTTTCTAATTTTCATTCCAGAGTTCCTCAACAATTCTTGATGGTGTTTCTCATCATCATTCTCTGATTTGAAGACTGAAGAAGTGTTTCCTCTAAATCTTGTGCCTTCTCTTGAGGATTCTCAGTTCAAGCGTGATGCCATCACCTCATCATTGTTTTCGATTTTGAAAATTCTTTTCACCCGTTCAGGGTAATTCAGGAGTCCTTTCAATTTTATTCTCCGGATGCCATCATTTCGGGTTTATTCATTCCAGCTTTCAGCTATTGTTCTCCAAATCTTACCGGTGCATCATTCAAGTATTCCCTAATCAGCTCGTGATCTATTCAGTCTCATGTATCTAAATCCTCTCAAGTATCTTCATTCGTTCTCTAATTCTTACCGGTGATTCACCCCTTTACTTCGTTCATTTTAAATTCTTACGGTTGTTCGTTCAACATTCTCTTCCTTGGTTATCATATCAATTCATTCGTTGTTTCAATCCTACCGGTGGTTCGTTGAAGACCTTCTCAAGTTTGCGCTATATCGATCTTAATCCTTTCAACGAGAATAAGTAGTATGCCAAATCCGTTGATTGTCATCAATTTAATTGATGATGGATAAGCATAATGTAATTCTTATTTTAGTTTCATCCAAGTGATTAATTCCTTATTCCGGAGGTTCATCAAAATTCTTGATTTCTATTGGTTCATCTTTTCTTTTCCCGGAGTTCGAAGCTCTCATCATCACGAAGATCCATCTAAATCATTGCAAGGCTTCAATCTTATTCTTTTCATCCTTCACTTGTTTTTAATCATTCTTTTATTATCAGAGTTCTTCATGGAGGTTCTACATGATGGTTCATGAAGGATTTAATTCCTTCTCGAAGTGTTCATTGAGATTCTTTTCAGAGGAGCTCAAGTTTTCTTCATCTTGCAATCTGGAGTGCAGTTCTTCCTATCTTATATTCCGAGGTGGTGTTATGTCATTCTTGATAATTTCCTTTCGTGTTTCATGATTCAAAATTTATCAAGAATGAGGTAGTTTAAATCCATTAATCTCTTCAGTGGAGTTATCCTGGGTTATATTTCACCTAAAGCTTTCCCTAAGGATTCTTGCTATTTATGGTGCTTATAAATAACCCAAGTTCTTCATTTATCCTCCCCGTGAAATAAGCTTATCGTCTCCTTGTTGACAACAATCCAATCTATTGTTTTTGTTAGTGGCGGAATTTCACCTCATAGTTTCGAGATGTTTTCCATAAGACCACAACAAACTTACTCTTTTCGTTGTAGGTTTTCCAACAACTCCATTCAACCCTTCTCCTAAGGATGCCTTTGCAAGCTCATTTGAGGTAGAAGATGTTGTTTTCTACTCCATTCCTTTAATTCCATTCTTTCGTTTGTTCCGGAGGCATTGTGTTGTTGCTCTCATCAACCCATCATCTTGTTTGTCAAGATCATGTTCAATTCCTTCCAATTACAGTCGGAGTGTTGTCCAAATGATATCATTCTTATTCCTTCTCTATCTTGTTTTAACCAGAGTGTTGTGTCTATCATTCCTTTTCTAACTGGAGTCTCATCCAAGTGCCTTCCTTTTTGCCAAGCTCATATTCTATACCTTCCATTTTCAACCGGAGTCTTGTCGTATTTGATCCTTATCGTTCCTTGTACATCTCGTTCTACTGGAGTGCTTGCATGTACTTCTTGTCCATTGCAACCCTTTTCTTATGTCTTTCAACCTACAAGGTTCTAGTAATGTTCCTTGTTCCTCTTTTCTAACGGAGTGTTTTCAACTTTGTTCATCTTCGTTGTTTTCTTTCTTTCAATTTCTTCAACCTCTCAAGGTTCCTTTGGTTTCACTCATTTGTCGAAGAAGCAACTTAGTTTTACCTTTTCCCCTTCCTCTTCCGTTTTCCCCGGTGCCATCCAAGTTCTCGGGACGAGATCCTCTCGTAGTGGTGGAGTGTTGTGACGCCCCGAGACCGATGCGCCAGGTGTCTTCCAGTTATTCACTGTTGTTGCCTTGTCATTCGTTTGCGTGTTGCATCTTTGTCATGTCATCATGTGCATTGCATCATCATGTTTTGAAAACTTGCATCCATCCGGGTTCCCCCAGTTCCGTCCGTTGTCCGTTCTGAGCCCAACCACACTTGCACATGCTCGCGGCATGTACGAAATATTATTTTATAAGTGGCCGGAAAATGTTCTCGGAATGGGATTAAAGTTGGTGTGCGGTGTTGTTTTATTTTTAGTAGGCCGCCTACCAAGTTTCATCGCATTCGGAGTCCGTTTGACGCCCCAATGGATAACTATAGCGACATTATAGTCGGTGTATCGTCGGACGTTTTCGGTCTCCGAAAACTGTTGCCGGGCTTTCCCTCTCTTTCCTCTCTAGACCGTCTACACAGTTCACTACCTACCGCCAGGCAACCTAAGATCTCTCGTCAGCCCGCGGCTCTCTTCACGCGCGCGTCCGAAAGCTGTCCCAAACCCGACTCGGACTGTCGCTACCGTTGTGTCCAGATCATCCCCAAACATCTACAAAACGTCTCCGTTTTCTTATTTGATCTCCCTAGCCTATTTATCCGAGACCGTCCGATTAAGATCGGAGGGTCCAAATGACCCTAAACTTAGCCCTTTTGCTATTTATAGATCAACCAATAGCCTATTTTGGGCAAACCCTCAAATCTAGGGACTTGTCCCTGCCGTCGCCGCCACACTCATCTCCCACATCCCCATCGGGATCCCCTCCCGATCCAGCCCACCAACCAGCGCAAGCCACTTCTTCCCTCAATCCCGAATGGATCGTGTAGCTGCTCGAGGCCCCGAGCAGGAGCGCTCGTCCTCGTCCCCTCGCGCCACCGCCGCCGGCAACCAGCGCCACCAGGCCGTGCCCTGCACCAGCACTGCGTCCCCTTCCCCCACGTTGTTCCCGGCTCGTCCAGGACCTCCTCCGTGCGCCAAGACCCGCGCCCCCGCCGGACCTCCTTCCTCCGCTCAAGCCCTCCCGTCATCCCCTGTTTTGCCTCGGCCTCGACCAAGGAGGACAAACAGCGCTGCTGCTTGCTCGATCCACCCGTACGCGCGCCCCTGCGCGTGGACCAGCCACTGGTGTTTCCCGATCGAGTGGCTAGGCTGGCCTCGCCTTGCGCCTCGTCGCGGCCCAGCAGGGCGCTGAGGCCCAGGCCTCTCCAGTCAGATCCCGAAGCCCAGCTGCACGCCCCTGCAGGCCTCCCTTCTCCATCAGCTGGGCCAAGGCCCGATGTGAGCAGCCCCTCCAGATCCCCTCTTACTGTTGGGCCAACAAGATTTGGCCCATATAGTATTATTTTTCCTCGGGACGAATTTAGCTAATTTTTCCAGTGTTTGACAGATTTGCAGAGAACCCCCTAGACTCCATGCATTTAATAACTCACAATCTATGCAGCATATGTAAAAACCTTGTATATGAAAAATGCTTAGATTTTCATCTAGAATTATAATATCCAACTTTCAATCATGTTTAAAATTACTAAAATGTTGTTTGTGTTTATTTTGCCTATTGCCTTGATAAAATGATTTAATTCATAACTTAATAACCACAACTCCAAATTTAATAAACTTTATATGTAAATGGGGTAGAAAAATGCCTAGTTTGACATGGTGTCATTACTTTCCATGTTTAGTAACTCAAAAATTGTGTTTAGGGCAGAACAGTACCAAATCTATAATACGCTCATGAGGATTTTTTCCGGACTTGATGCTTCTTGTTCCGGCCTCATTTAAACTTGCCTAGATAGGTAGTTTTCATTTGCTTCACCCCTTGCCATGTTAAGAACATTTAAAATTGTTGGGTACATAACGAGATTGAACTAAATAATGGAATGTGGTGTTTTGTCAATATGCATCCCGATGCATACTGAGCTCCACTTAACTTGTGTTGTTTGTGCACTTTGCCATGCCATGCCTCATTAAACCAGACATGCATCATAATTGGTTGTGCATCATGCCATGTTCATGTGATGGTTGTTTACTATGTTGTTTGCTTCTTTCCAGTATTGCTTCTTCGGGTTAGTTCCTATAACGCCGCGTTTGTGAGGATTCATTCGACTACGTCCGTTTGTATTCTTCATGGACTCATTCTTCTTCCTTGCGGGATCTCAGGCAAGATGACCATACCCTCGAAATCACTTCTATCTTTGCTTGCTAGTTGCTCGATCTATTGCTATGCCGCGATACCTACCACTTGATATATCATGCCTCCCATATTGCCATGTCAAGCCTCTAACCCACCTTTCCTAGCAAACTGTTGTTTGGCTATGTTACCGCTTTGCCCAGCCCCTCTTATAGCGTTGTTAGTTGCAGGTGAAGTTGAAGTTTGTTCCATGTTTGAACATGGATATGTTGGGATATCACAATATCTCTTGTTTATATTAATGCATCTATATATTTGGTAAAGGGTGGATGGCTCGGCATTATGCCTGGTGTTTTGTTCCACTCTTGCCGCCATAGTTTCCGTCATACCGGTGTTATGTTCCTTGATTATGCATTCCTTACGCGGTTGGGTTATAATGGGAACCCCTTGACAGTTTTCCTTGAATAAAACTCCTCCAGCAAGGCGCAACCTTGGTTTTACCATTTGCCACCTAGCCTTTTTTCCCTTGGGTTTCCGGAGCCCGAGGGTCATCTTTAATTTAACCTCCCTGGGCCAGTGCTCCTCTGAGTGTTGGTCCAACCTGTCTGCCGCCGGTGGCCACCAGGGGCAACTCTGGGTTGGCCTACCGGAAGTTTGGACAATCCGGTGTGCCCTGAGAACGAGATATGTGCAGCTCCTATCGGGATTTGTCGGCACATTCGGGCGGCTTTGCTGGTCTTGTTTTACCATTGTCGAAATGTCTTGTAACCGGGATTTCGAGTCTGATCGGGTCTTCCTGGGAGAAGGAATATCCTTCGTTGACCATGAGAGCTTGTGATGGGCTAAGTTGGGACACCCCTGCAGGGTTTTGAACTTTCGAAAGTCGTGCCCGTGGTTATGGGCAGATGGGAATTTGTTAATGTCTGGTTGATCAGTAGTGGAGCCCAGTTGGGGCGATCGGGACCTATGCATTTGGGGTTGTCTTTATTTTGGTTCCGTAGTCGGACCTTGATTGTATCTGGATGATGTAATGCTATATTTATGTATTGTGTGAAGTGGCGATTGTAAGCCAACTCTTTATCCATTTCTTATTCAATACATGGGATGTGTAAATATTACGCCTCTTGCGACATTGCCTACTATGAGGTTATGCCTCTAAGTCGTGCTCTGACACGTGGGAGATATAGCCGCATCGTGGGTGTTACAATCGTCGTCCATACAGTCGATGTCTCCGGAGTCGTAGTCGAGCATGTTGGTTAGATCTTCGATAGTGGCTATTAAGTGGGAGGTGGGCGGGAAGCGAAATTCCCTGTCATCATCCCCCAGTTCAAACCAAATACAATTCGGCTGTGAGTCCCCTACTAAAGAGAGGGTTTTTTTAGTGAGTTTAGCACGTCGCCTAGAGGTGAGTGCCGGAAGATGTCCGCGGAACTGAATTCGACGATCATCGCCGGGTAAGGCTCGACAGACGCGGATGCACGCAGTTCGGGGCCAGTGACTGGAGAAGGATCAGGGGGTCCGGTGACGCAGATCCCACTCGAGGTGGGGTCTGTGTGCGGCTCCAACGCTGCTGAGTCTGCAGCTTTTATGGTGGGGTCAAGCCTCCCATCTTCGGATGGCGCAAGGTGATCCGGATCTATGGCTAGAGTGCTTACAGGCGCAATCTCCTGGGTATAGTCCAACGACAGATCTAGGTCATGTTTATCGTGATGGCAGGGAGCGGCTACCATGGGCTCAAATTCGTCGAAGATCAAGTCTCCGCGGATATCAGCGACGTAGTTCAAGCTTCCGAACCTGACCTGATGGCCAGAGGCGTAGCTATCGATCTGCTCTAGGTGGCCGAGCGAGTTGGCCCGCAGTGCGAAGCCGCCGAATACGAAGATCTGGCCAGGGAGAAAGACATCCCCCCAGGCAGTGTTGTTGTAGATGATGGATGGAGCCATCAAACCTTATGATGACGGCACAACGGAACTCTCAATGAAAGCACCAATGTCGCTGTCAAAACCAGCGGATCTCGGGTAGGGGGTCCCGAACTATGCGTCTGAGGTTGATGGTAACAGGAGACAGGGGACACAATGTTTACCCAGGTTCGGGCCCTCTTGATGGAGGTAAAACCCTACATCCTGCTTGATTAATATTGATGAGTATTGGGGGTTACAAGAGTTGATCTACCACCAGATCGTAATGGCTAAAACCCTAGAAGTCTAGCCTATTTGATTATGATTGTCCCTATGAACTAAACCCTCCGGTTTATATAGACACCAGAGGGGACTAGGGTTGTACAAAGTCGGTTACATAGAAACGAAATAGTACATCCGCCCGCCTAGCTTGCCATCTACGCAAAGGAGAGTCCTATCCGGACATGGGAGAAAGTCTTCTCTCTTGTATCTTCATGGCCCAATAGTCCGACCCATGTGCAACAAGCCGGAAGCCCCGAGGACCCCTTAGTCCAGGACTCCCTCACTTGGCAGATAAGAGGGTTGGCAATGTCAACAAAGGTATATTTGATATACACGTTATTGATGTGTACCTCACTAGTGCTTGTAGATTCAGTTGCTAATATTAGTAACTCAAAGCAGGAGCTGTGGATTAACGAAGACTAGGTGAGGGCGAGGTGACGATGAGTGTTGGATGTGTCTCCAAGGTTGATATGATCACCATCGGCACGCTCATAATACCTTCTGGATTAGTATTAAACCTAAATAATGGTTATTTGGTGCTTGCGTTGAGCATAAACATTATATATGGATATTGTTTATTACAAGACGGTTATTCATTTAAGTCGGAGAATAATGGTTATTATATTTATATGAGTAATGTCTCTTATGATCATGCATCCTTTGTTAATGGTTACTTGTTGACTCTCGATCATAGTGATACACATATTCATAATACTGATGACAAAAGATGCAAAGTTAATGATGATAGTACCACACAATTGCGGCACTGCCGCTTAGGTCATATTGGTGTAAAGCACAAAAAGAAACTCCATGTTGATGGACTTTTGGAATTTCTTGATTATGATTCACTCAAGACATGTGAACCATGCCTTATGGGATGACAAAAACCCCATTTTCCGGAACAATGGAGTGGGCTAGTGACTTATTGGAAATAATACATACCGATGTATGCAGTCTGATGAGTGTTGAAGCACACAGTGGGTATCGTTATTTTCTTACCTTGAGAGATGATTTGAGTAGATATGGGTATATTTACTTAATGAAACACAAGTCTGAAACATTTGAAAAGGTTCAAGGAATTTCAGAGTGAAGTGGAGAATCATCGTAACAAGAAAATAAAGTTTCTACGATCTGAACGTGGAGGTGAATATTTGAGTTACGAGTTTGGCGCTCATTTAAGACAATGTGAAATTGTTTCACAGCTCACACCACCTAGAACACCACAGCGTAATGGTGTATCCGAACGTCATAATCGTACTTTATTGGATATGTAGCGTTCTATGATGTCTTTTGCAGATTTTCCACTATCATTTTGGGGTTATGCATTAGAGACAACCGCATTCACTTTAAATGGGGCACCGTCTAAATCCGTTGAGACGACACAGTATGGATTATGGTTTGGCAAGATACCTAATTAAGTTGTCATTTCTAATGTTTGGGGATGCGACGCTTATGTCAAGAGGCTTCAGCCTGATAAGCTCGAACCCAAAGCGGAGAAGTGTGTCTTCATATAATACCCTAAAGAGACCATTGGGTATACCTTGTACTATAGATTCGAAGGCAAGATCTTTGGTTCCAAGAATGGGTCCTTTCCCGAGAAGGAGTTTATCTCGAAAGAAGTGCGTGAGAGGAAAGTAGAAGTTGATGAGGTAATTGTACGTTCTTTCGAATTGGAAGGTAGCACATCACAGAAAGCAGTTCCCGTGATGCCTACACCAACCGAAGAGGAAGCTAATGATGATGATCATGAAACTTCAGATCAAGTTACTACTGAAATTCATAGGTCGACCAGGGTACGTTCCACACCAGAGTGGTACGGTAATCCAGTCCTGGAAATAATGTTGTTAGACAACGACGAACCTACTAACTATGAAGAAGCTATGATGAGCCCAGATTCTGACTTATCGCTTGAGGCCATGAAATCCGAGATAGGAACCATGTATGAGAACAAAGTATGGACTTTGGTGGACTTGCCCCATGATCGGCAAGATATTGAGAATAAATGGATCTTGTAGACTTATCGCAAAGGGGTTCTGACAAGTTCAAGGAGTTGACTACGATGATACTTTCTCACCCGTAGACTCGTCACAAAGTATGGATGGTGATGGTAATGTCACCATTTATAAAGCTCGACCTGTCACAAAGGGTTTCCGACAAGTTCAAGGAGTTGAATACGATGAGATTTTCTCACCCGCAGCGATGCTTAAGTCTGTTAGAATTATGTTAGCAATTATTGCATTTTTCAATTATAAAATCTAGCAGATGGATGTGAAAACCGCTTTCCTTAAGAAGAGTTGTATATGATGCAACCTAAAGGTTTTGTGGATTCTAAGGATGCTAAAAAGGTATGCAAGCTCCAGCGATCCATCTATGGACTGGTGCAAGCATCTCGGAGTTGGAATATACGCTTTGATGAGGTGATCAAAGCTGATGGGTTTATACAAAGTTTATGAAGAAACTTGTATTTATAAGAAAGTGAGTGAGAGCTCTATAGCATTTCTGATAGTATATGTGGCTGACATATTGTTGATTGGAAATGATGTAGAATTTCGGAAAGCATAAAGGGTTGTTTGAAAGGAGTTTTTCAAAGGAAGACCTGGGTAAAGCTGCTTACATATTGGGTATGAATATCTATAGAGATAGATCAAGACGCCTGATAAGATTTTCGTAGAGCACATACCTTGACAAGATTTTGAAGGAGTTCAAAATGGATTAGTCAAAGAAGGAGTTCTTTCCTATATTGTAAGGTGTGAAGTTGAGTAAGACTCAAGGCTCGACCACAACAAAAGAAAGAGAAATGATGAAAGTCGTCCCCTATGCCATGCCGTGTACCATACCTGATGAGTGCCTGGCCATGAGTCTGGCAAGGGGTTAGAAGAGTGATCCAGGAGTGGATCACTGGACCGCGGTCAAAATTATCCTTAGGTCCCCAAAGAGGATTAAGGAAATGTTTATTGGTTATGGAGGTGATAAAGAGTTTTTCATAAAGGGTTACGTCGATGCAAGCTTTGACAGTGATCGAGATGACCCTGAGTGGAAAACTAGATACGTATAGTGGAGCAGTCATTTGGGATAGCTCCAAGTGGAGCGTGGTAGCAACATTTACAGTATGCCATACAGATTTGCAAAGTACACACAGATCTAAATGTAGCAGCCGCGTTGAATAAATCCTCTCTCACAAGCAAAACATGACCAAAACCCATAACTCATTGGGTGTTAATCACATGGCGATGTGAACAAGATTATTGACTCTAGTGCATGTGGGAGACTGTTGGAAATATGCCCTAGAGGCAATAATAAATTGGTTATTATAATATTTCCCATTCATGATAAATGTTTATAATTCATGCTAGAATTGTATTGATCGTAATCTTAAATACATGTGTGAATACATAAACTACACAGTGTCCCTAGTATGCCTCTTCTAGTCTGGCTCGTTGATCAAAGATGGTTAAGGTTTCCTAACCATAGACATGAGTTGTCATTTGATAACGGGATCACATCATTATGAGAATGATGTGATGGACAAGACCCAACCGTAAGCTTATCATCAGATCGTTTAGTTATTTGCTACAACTTTAATCATGTCAAGTATCTGTTCCTTAGACCATGAGATCATGCAGATCCCTAACACTGAAGGAATACTTAGTGTGTATCCAAACGTCACTTCGTAACTGGGTGATCACAAAGGTAACCTACAGGTATCTCTGAAGATTTCTATTGGGCGGGCATGGATCGAGACTGGGATTTGTCGCTCCGTGTGACAGAGAGATATCTATGGGCCCACTCAGTAATACAACATCATAAAGAGCTTGCAAGCAATGTGCCTAATGAGTTAGTCATGGGATCTTGTATTACAGAACGAGTAAAGTGACTTGACGGTAAATGATAACCCACAAGTATAGGGGATTAGGTGTAGCCTCTTTCGATAAGTAAGAGTGTCGAACCCAACAAGGATCTAAAGGTAGAACAAATATTCCCTCAAGTTCTATCGACCACCGATACAACTCTACGCACCTGAATGTTCGCTTTACCTAGAACAAGTATGAAACTAGAAGTACTTTGTAGGTCTTGTAGGACAGGTTTGTAAGATAATAAAGAGCATGTAAATAAAAACTAGGGGCTGTTTAGATAAGGAAACAACTAAGTTAGTTTTAGTAGAGAGATTTTTTCACAAGAAAGTTATTTGTCACTAGTCAGTCGGTAACTTGACCGGTAATCATTATTGCAATTTTATATGAGGGAGAGGCATAAGCTAACATACTTTCTCTTCTTGGATCATATGCACTTATGATTGGAACTCTAGCAAGAATCCGCAACTACTAAAGATCATTAAGGTAAAACCCAACCATATCATTAAATTACCAAGTCCTCTTTATTCCCATACGCCATAACCCACTTATCTGTGTTTGTGTTTCTATCACTCATGCAACACAGACAATAAGCAAACCATGAACATATTGCAAACCCTATAGCGGGGATCCCTCATGCTTGCGCGACATGGAGAGCACCATAGGACAACACCAATAATAAAACATGCAACTCAAACCAATCATGATAATCAATGAATCCACAGGACAAAACGGATCTACTCAAACATCATAGGATAGCCATACATCATTGGGAAATAATATATAGCGTTGTGCGCCATGTTCAAGTAGAGATTACAATGGGGAGAAGGGGTGTTACACCACTTCATATAGGGGGAGAGAGTTGGTGATGACGGCGGCGAAGTTGTTGGTGTAGATCGTCGTCACGATGATTGCCCCGGCGGCATTCCGGCACCACCGAGAGAGAGGGGGAGAGAGGCCCCTCTTTCTCCTTCTTCCTTGAACTTCCCCCTAGAAGGGAGAAGGGTTTCCCCTCTGGTACATGGCCTCCATGGTGGCCGACGGGCGAGAGCCCCTCCGAGATTGGATCTAGCTCTCTGTTTCCTTCTGTTTTTGCGCTCCCCGATTCGGGCCATTCACCGTTTCTTAAATTCCCAAAGATCCGTAACTCCAATTGGGCTGAAATTTTAACATGATTTTTATCCGGATATTAACTTACTTGTGGCGAAAGAAGGGCACCAATCGCATTATGGAGTGGCCACAAGGGCCCAGGGTGCGCCCCTACCTTGTGGACTCCTCGGGCGTCGTCTCGCGTTGATTCTTTTTTCGAAAAATCACATATATTCCAAAAAATATCTGTAAGTTTTTATCCCGTTTGGACTCCGTTTGATATGGATTTTCTGTGAAACAAAAAACATGCAACAAACAGGAACTTGCACTTGGCACTGGATCAATATGTTAGTCCAAGAAAATCATATAAATTGTCGCCAAAAGTATGTTAAAGCTATAGAATATTGACATGGAACAATCAAAATTTGTAGATACGATGGAGACACATAAGCATCCCCAAGCTTAATTCCTGCTCGTCCTCGAGTAGGTAAATGATAAAAAGATAATTTTTGATGTGGAATGCTACCTAGCATAATCTTGATCATATAATCTAATCATGGCATGAATATTAAGACATGAGTGATTCAAAGCAATAGTCTATCATTTGACATCAAGACAATAATACTTCAAGCATACCAATGAAGCAATCATGTCTTCGCAAAATAACATGGCCAAAGAAAGTTATCCCTACAAAATTATATAGTCTGGCTATGCTCCACCTTCACCACAGAAAGTATTTGATCATGCACAACCCCGATGACAAGCCAAGAAATTGTTTCATACTTTTAACGTTCGCAAGCCTTTTGAACTTTCACGCAATACATGAGCGTGAGCCATGGATATAGCACTATAGGTGGAATATAATATGATTGTGGAGGTTGTGTGGAGAAGACAAAAAGGAATAAAGTCTCACATCGATGCGGCTACTCAACAGGATATGGAGATGCCCATCGATTGATGTCAATTCGAGGAGTAGGGATTGCCATGCAACGGATGCACTAGAGCTATAAGTGTATGAAAGCTCACAAATGAAACTAAGTGGGTGTGCATCCAACTTGCTTGCTCATGAAACCTCAAGCATTTGAGGAAGCCCATCATCGAAATATACAAGCCAAGTTCTATAATAAAAAATTCTCACTAGTATATGAAAGTGACAACATAGGAGACTCTCTCTATGAAGAATATGGTGCTACTTTGAAGAACAAGTGTGGTAAAAGGATAATAGATTGACCCTTCTCTCTTTTTCTCTCATTTTTTGTTTTCTCTTTTTTTGGCTCTTTTTTTTCATTCGGAGTCTCATCCCGACTTGTGGGGGAATCATAGTATCCATCATCCTTTCCTCACTGGGACAATGCTCTAATAATGATGATCATCACACTTTTATTTACTTACAACCTAATATTACAACTCAATACTAGAACAAAGATATGACTCTATATGAATGCCTCCGGCGGTGTACCAGGATGTGCAATGATCTAGCGTAGCAATGACATCAAAAAACGGACAAGCCATGAAAACATCATGCTAGCTATCTTACGACCATGCAAAGCAATATGACAATGAATGCTCAAGTCATGTATATGATGATATGATGGAAGTTGCATGGCAATATATCTCAGAATGGCTATGGAAATGCCATGATAGGTAGGTATGGTGGCTGTTTTGAGAAAGATATAAGGAGGCTTATGTGTGATAGAGCGTATCATATCATGTTGTTTGGATGCACCGGCGAAGTTTGTACCAACTCTAGAGGTGAGAAAGGGCAATGCACGGTACCGAAGTAATGATGGAAGGGTGACAGTGCGTATAATCCATGGACTGAACATTAGTCAGAAAGAACTCACATACTTATTGTAAAAATCTATTAGCAATGGAAACAAAGTACTACATGCATGCTCCTAGGGGGATAGATTGGTAGGAAAATACCATCACTTGTCCCGAACCGCCACTCGTAAGGAAGACAATCAAAAACAAATCATGCTCCGACTTCGTCACATAACGGTTCCCATACATGCATGCTTTGGGAATCACAAACCTTAACAGAAGTATTTCTACCAATCCACAATTACTCACAAGCATGACTCTAATATCACCATCTATATATCACAAAACTATTGCAAGGAACCAAACATATCATATTCAGCGATCTACAATTTTTATGTAGGATTTTATGACTAACCATGTGAATGATCAATTCCTGATGACTCTCTAAATAGTTATAAGTGAAGCATGAGAGTTTAATTATTTCTACAAAAGATATGCTGTGACGCCCTCAATTCAATCGTACACTAATCATACACGCAAATGTGTACGATCAAGATCAAGGATTCACGGGAAGATATCACAACACAACTCCAGACACAAATTAAAATAATACAAGCTTTATATTACAAGCCAGGGGCCTCGAGGGCTCGAATACATAAGCTCGAATACACAAGAGTCAGTAGAAGCAACAATATCTGAGTACAGACATAAGTTAGACAAGATTTCCTTAAGAAGACTGGCACAAAAGCAACAACGATCGAAAAGGCAAGGCCTCCTGCCTGGGAGCCTCCTAACTACTCCTAGTTGTCTGCGGTCTTCACGTAGTAGTAGGCATCCTCCGGGTAGTAGTAGTCATCAGTGGCATCGTCTGGCTCCTGGGATCCGTCATCTGGTCGCAACAATCGGGTATGGGGAAAAAAGAAGTAGCAAAGCAACTGTGAGTACTCATCCAAAGTACTCGCAAGACTTACATCAGATCTAAACTAAGTATGCATCTGTATCAAAGGAAAGGGATGTATCTGTGGACTAAACTACAGAATGCCAGAAGGGAAGGGGAAATCCTAGCCTATCGAAGACTAGCATCTTCAAGCATCTTCAAGCATCTAGGAGAGTACAGATCAACATAATGTAAAGTAGTAGTGTTATCAACCTCGGCCAGAGATCCTTTCTCGACTACCAGCGAGAAAGCAATCCCAGAGCCATACTATCTATTTCTCATATCCATTTCTCTTCACAAGTATCCAGTTCTAGTTGTATCGATCGGGATACAACTCGAAGTGTCCGTTACCATAGGATAGGCTATCGATAGATGTTTTATTCCCTGCAGGGGTGCACCAACTTACCTAGCATGCTCGATTAACTCCGACCGGACACACTTTCCTGGGTCATGCCCTGTGTCGGTGTCAAAACCGGCGGATCTCGGGTAGGGGGTCCCGAACTGTGCGTCTAGGCCGGATGGTAACAGGAGGCAGGGGACACGATGTTTTACCCAGGTTCGGGCCCTCTTGATGGAGGTAAAACCCTACGTCCTGCTTGATTAATATTGATGATATGGGTAGTACAAGAGTAGATCTACCACGAGATCGGAGAGGCTAAACCCTAGAAGCTAGCCTATGGTATGATTGTATGTTGTGGTTGTTGTGCTACGGACTAAAACCCTTCGGTTTATATAGACACCGGAGAAGGTTAGGGTTACACAAGGTCGGTTACAAAGGAGGAGATATCCATATCCGTATTGCCTAGCTTGCCGTCCACGCCAAGTAGAGTCCCATCCGGACACGAGACGAAGTCTTCAATCTTGTATCTTCATAGTCTAACAGTCCGGCCAAAGGATATAGTCTGGCTGTCTGGAGACCCCCTAATCCAGGACTCCCTCAGTAGCCCCTGAACCAAGCTTCAATGACGATGAGTCCGACATGCAGTATTGTCTTCGGCATTGTAAGGCGGGTTCCTTCTCCGAATACATCACAGAAGAATTTGAATAGTAGGATAGTGTCCGACCCTGCAAAATAAGTTCCACATTCCACCGTAGAGAGAATAATATTTTCGCAGATCTAGTCTGCTGGCTTGTTTTGGCAGCATGACGTTATGTCATGGCCCGGTGATTATTCGAATCGTTTCCTTCAACCAGCCCCGCACATAACGTGAGGCAGTTTTTCGACACGTCTTGTCAAAGCAGAGATCGTGTCCCCTTATTACGGGATTCTCATCAATACGGGCGTGGGTAACCTAACCGCGCCATCAATTACGGTGCTTGGGGAATAAGCGAGTTTTACCAGGCAAGTGGGGACGATTAGTTTCGTTTGCCCACATAAAGGCATAAGGATTCACCTTTCTATCCACGCCTTCTTCCTCCCTTGCTCATCCATTTTCGCACACTCGAGCTCTAGCGCCCAAGTCCACACTTCTCACCTCAACCTTCTCCAAAAATGTCCGGAGCGGGAGGCAGGTGGATGGTCTCCTCCGTCACGGAGGGAGACATCAAGAAGCTGCGCGGAGCCGGATACTTAGCCGCGAACATCGCGCATCGGCTGCCCGCTGCGGGGCAGATCGTCCCTACCCCGGAACCTCACGAGAGGGTAGTTTTCCTTCACCACTTCCTCCACGGACTAGGGTTTCCCCTCCATCCATTCGTTCGTGGTCTCATGTTCTACTACGGGCTGGACTTCCATGATCTGGCCCCGAACTTCATCCTCAACATTTCAGCGTTCATCTTTGTGTGTGAGGCTTTCCTACGCATCCGGCCCCACTTCGGCCTGTGGTTAAAGACTTTCAATATCAAGCCGAAGGTGGTACGAGGCCAACAAGCAGAATGCGGCGGAGCCATGGTGGGCAAGATGCCCAACGTCATATCGCTCGAAGGCTCCTTCGTGGAGACAATAAAGGGATGGCAATCGGCGTGGTTCTACATCACCGAGTCGCGCGATGCCAAATGGGTGGCAGCCCCCGAGTTTCGATCCGGATTCCCTACACGGCTCACTTCTTGGAAAGAGAAGGGCTTGTCGCGGGGTTCGTCGGTGGAGCTGGATGGACTCCAGAAATGTATCCGGAGTATGGCGAGCAAGAAGCTCAAGCTTGTCAACATAGTCCAAGTTATGCTCATCCGCCGGATCCTCCCGTGTCAACAACGGGATTTTACCTTGTGAGAGATCGACCCGGCCCGGCACCAGACTCTGAGCGAGCTCTTTGATACGACGCACAAGGACGTCTGGAAGGTGCTGTTCAAGGGCGCCGAGGTCCCTCCTTCTCTCGCCGAGGACCGCAGACTTAGTGCAAAGCGCCTAGCGCATTCGGTGAGTTCAATACGTCCCGTAAGAAATTTATGTTTCCCTAGCTTAATTATGTGCGGGGTCTAATCTCCATGCCTTTGACAGGACTGGGTGGAGATGTCGGGGCAGATCGACTTTCTGGCCCCTTTGCCTGAAGATACTTCGGGCGCTCTCCTGACGGAGATGCTGACTCCGGCTCCTTACAAGGTGCTGGAGAAGACCAAGAAGGCCAAGGGAACCCGAAAGAGTTCCCGGCGCCAGGTGTTATCGGACTCATCGTCCGATAACTCTGCGGCACACTCCTCCCCTGAAGACGAGGAGGAAGAAGAAGATGCTCCCCCTCCAGGCGGGGGAGACAAGAAAAGGAAGGCCGCCCCAACTAGGGAGGCCGAAGGGTCCAAGAAGGGAAGGACTCTCCTTCCGGACAGTTCCACCGCCGCTGACGAAGGCGAAGACGAGTGCTTGCCCAGGGCCAAGCCCCCGGGGAGATCGTAAGTATTCGGATACCAGAGTAACTCATAGGATTCCTTTGTCGCACTGCTTTCCCTAACGCCGAACATAATTATGTAGGCCGCCACGAGCCAATATCGAGGTATCATCGGACGGCTCCCTAGGCTCGTCGGACATGGACAACGATCCAGTCCCGACCGCCACCTCCCCTCATCCTGCCGAAGACACCGAGGTGTTGTCTCAAGAGGCACCAGATCGAGGGGAGACAGTCCCGGAGGCGCCTCAAGGCGACCCTTCGGACTCCGGGAACCGAGGGGACAGGGCCCCTGAGAGCTCAGAGTTCGGCTCTCAGCTGAACACCATGCCGGAACCTCCAGCGGTTCCAGGCTCGGGCAGGCGGCTTCCTTCTAAGAGGGGCAAGATGCCTATGCCAGTGACCTCTATCCATCCAGAGGCGCAGGACAATCTGCTGGAAGCACTTCGCAGCGCTTCCATCGACGAGGAGCACTGCACTATCATGAGTGCGGTGATCCAGAAGGTTCAGTCCACCAAGAGCGGATTGACTGAAGCCTGTGCCAGCCTTCTAATAGGCTTCGAGGTAAGTGTTTTAAAATGTAGTAGGAATATTACCGCATAGACAGTAGCCCCTGATGCTTTGTTCGGTGTTCACAAAGAAAAGCCGAACAGAGGATCAAATAATATCGCAGGAGTCTAATATAAGTGAGTCAATATGCATATGCAGGCTTTGCTGCTGGCGTCCGCCGCACTGACTGCGGAGGTCGCCGTACTAAAGCAGGCCCTCGAGGGGTCCCGAAAAGAGCTCGGCCTTGCCAAGAGGCAGCTCGAGGAGAACAAGGGTAAGTAATACCCTGTCTATAGATATGTATATATAAAAGAAGTCGCGATTGCAAAATGACAGGATCATCGAATATTTGCCAGGGGCCACGACCGAGGTGGCGACCCTGAAGCAAGAGCTAACCAAGGCCGAAGATAAAGCGGCCAAGGAGCGCACCGAGCGAGAGAAGCACGAGGCTCGGGTGGGCGAGGTGCAGCAAGAGCTCCAGGCTCTCGTGGCGAAGCACGAGGCGTTGGAGCTTGACTCAAAGACACGGGGGTCTGAGCTTGCCGCGGCCCTCTAGAGTGCAAAAAGTGCCAAGGCCGAAGCCCAAAAGGCCCACCAAGTGATCGACGCGATGAAGAAGATAGCAGCGGGTAAGGCTTTCTATATGCAAATCAATCATGTAAAAGTAAATTACCGATTACTTACCCAAATACGGAGCTCTCCAGGAGCATTCGCAGATTTGCCCCGCAGCGTCTCCGATGCCGCACAATTTTACCAGCCCGAGGATGGAAGCTCAACGGAGAAGTTGTTCTGGTCTCAGTATGCTGAGGCCGAACACCCGGTGCCAATGAGCGACCAGCTGAAGCAGATGGTCGAGCTACATAAGGCGGCCGATCGGGCCATGAAGAGCTTTATAGTCCGGTTGTGGCCTGGCGACGCCCTTCCGAACAGCTTCTTCGGCCTGGTGAGGCGGCTTGTGGATGCCTGCCCGCGGCTGGAGGTCGCCAAGCGATCTGTCTGCATTGAATGTGCACGCCGGGCTTTCGCGCGTGTGAAATTGCAGTGGGTCAAGCTAGACGCCGTGAAGCTGATCAAGGAGGGGGCGCCGGAGGGCAAGGAGCACCGCCACCCAGAGATGTACTACGAGGGTGTTCTGCCGGGTGCCCGTCTCATCACGGACGACTGTTCAAAAGATGTAATATTTGAGTGAGACTTACTCGTTTTATCCTGTATTTATGAAAACTTGTTTCATATGCGCTATGCAACGCTTGTTTGAATTTAAAATATTACCTTCTGTTTGGCTGTTTATCCAATCTGAGAGATGGCTAGTCCTCGGCTTCTGCCCCCATGCCACGAGTGCTGGGGTGTTCGGGATAAACCTGAGCACTCTTGTTCCCATGTTTGGGTCCTGCGAGGGAGGTGCTCAACACAACGAACAAGGCAACCGGACTAATAATGCTTTATCACTCTCACTTAGCCATAGAATTCTATAATTTTAAATTTCAGCGAAGCCCCTGGTATTCGGAAGGACGAATTTGGGGCGCGTTACACGCCTTTAAGCCGGACAGGGCCGGCCCCTCGCTCTAAGCGACACAAGTCTTTAGGGACTTGAAAACCTCGCCGAACAGCGACCAGTCTCTCTCCTTATCATGACAGTCAGTTTTAGCTTTCTCTACTGAGGTGCTGAACCCAGCAGAACCGGGGCACAATCGCAGTAGTTCTCCTAGCGCTACCTTAGCCGATAGAGCGGAACGTAAGGTACCAAAACATAGGAGCCGGGCAAACCCTACATTTGACCAAAGACATGATTCGGAGCTGATGCATATAATGCTATAAGTTCGGGGTGCCGCACTTGTGAAAGTGTTCGGAATTTTCACACCGAATTGTGGGGTATGTAAGCCCCTGGTGTATTGGCCGTACCAAAGTGTACAGTTGCAAGGCATGATTAATGAACACAAAGATATATATATTTATATAACAAGAATGCAATAATAATCATAATGTCATGCATTGTTTATTCAAAAGATTGCGTTAAGGCAGAGTGATACAGATAGTGCGATAAGCAAAGAGTAGGACTATGTCCCTTCCAAGGGCAAGCTGAGGAATGATATTAAATCGAATATTTCGCTCGTTACTATAATCCACCTGGGAATTCCGTGGTATGACGTAGCTGTCTGCCTCCTTGGTTGCTGCATCATGTGTTCGGCAATAGTGTTGCCGGACAGTATTTCCAGAGATTAAGGTCTTGAAAAAAAGAAAAATAACCAAGCGGGAAGCCCCTAGTGCGGTTTAAGCTGCGTCTTGGGGCGTGCCGCAGTTGTGGCCCCCTCCCTATTTGTGCCCATGGTATTTTTAATGCGCAATTATGTACGCGCGGCACGAGTTCCACTGCTAGGCTGGGATTGGGGTGGCCGCCGTATTGCTACGTGAGCTCAGATCGCGCCAGGTGGTCTATTTGCTGATTACTCCGAGCGCGCTTGAAGGTGTACGGGCTTTGAAGCGCCGAACTGTTTGATTGCCTTGAGAGGCTGCTTTGCGCTTCTGCTGCGAGGGCTTCGGTGTGCTCCTCTTGTTCGGAGAGAGCGCTTTGTGTTTCCATTGACTGTAATAACTCCGCGAGGTCCTGGCATCTTGAGCTGGAGGTATGCGTAATGCAGTACCGCATTGAATCTAGAAAATGCAGCTCGCCCGAGCAGCGCGTGATAACCACTGCGGAACGGGACTATATCGAAGATTAACTCTTTGCTTCGGAAATTATCTAGGGATCCGAAGACCACTTCCAGTGTAATTGAGCCTGTGCAATGGGCCTCCACACCTGGAATGACGCCTTTACAGGTCATTTTTGTGGGTTTGATCCTTGAGGGGTCTATACCCATTTTGCGCACTGTGTCCTGATAAAGCAGGTTCAGGCTGCTGCCGCCATCCATAAGGACTCGAGTGAGGTGGAATCTGTCAATGATTGGGTCTAGGACCAGTGCGGCAAATCCACCATGACAGATGCTAGTGGGGTGGTCCCTGCGATCGAAGGTGATCGGATAGGAGGACCAAGGGTTGAACTTTGTGGCGACTGGCTCCAACGCATAGACGTCCCTGAGCGCACGCTTCCGCTCCCTCTTGGGGATGTGGGTTGCGTATATCATGTTCACCATCCGCACTTGCGGGGGATACCTCTTCTGTCCTCCAGTGTGCGGCTGCCGGGGCTCCTCGTCATCGCTATGCGACCCTTGTCCTTGTTTTCAGCGATTAACTTGCTGGCCTGCTTGAACACCCAACAATTCCTGTTGGTGTGATTGGCTGGCTTGTCTGGGGTGCCATGTATTTGACACGAGCGATCGAGTATACGGTCCAAGCTGGACAGACCCGTCGTACTTTGTTTGAATGGTTTTTTCCACTGACCGGGTTTAGAGCCTTTGAATCCGGCATTGACTGCCGTATCCTCGGTATTTTTGCTGTTAATACGGCGCTTATGTTTTTTGTGACGTGACCTTCTATTGTCGTCCTTGGAATCCGGGGTACCATGGTTCTTTGATATTTTATTACTGCGAGCCAGCCAGCTGTCTTCTCCCGCACAAAAGCGGGTCCTGAGCGTAGTGAGGGCTGCCATAGATTTCGGCTTTTCCTGACCAAGGTGCCGGGCTAGCCACTCGTCTCGGATGTTATGTTTAAAAGCCGCTAAGGCCTCTGCATCCGGAGAGTCGACGATCTGATTTTTCTTTGTAAGGAACAAAGTCCAGAATTGCCTGACCAACTCTTCTGGCTGCTGAATTATGTGGCTCAATTCATCAGCGTCTGGTGGTCGCACATAGGTGCCCTGAAAGTTGTCGAGGAATGCGGCTTCCAGATTGTCCCAATAGCTAATGGAGTCCGCTAGCAAGCTGTTAAGCCAATGTCGTGCTGGTCCTTTGAGATTTAGTGGGAGCTATTTGATGGCGTGTAAGTCATCACCGCGGGCCCAATACTGCGGGATCTGTTGTGCCGTCGTATGATTAAATATTTACAGGTTTGAAACCTTCTGGGAATTGATGTTCCATTACTTCGTCTATGAAGCATAAGGGGTGTGCGGCGCCTCTATATTGGGCTATGTCGCGACGCAGCTCGAATGGGTCTTGACCGCTGTGTTCTGCCCGGCCGGATTTGCTTTTACTGTATCCGGCGTGATGTTTATCGTCTCGCAGAGTAGTGCGCCCTCGTGATCCGTAGATCAATCTTGCATGCTTTGCCTTGTCCTCCAATATGTCTCGCAGGTCTGGCGTATCTCCCCATGCCTTTTTATTTGAATGGCGTCGGGGTGGAGGCTGAACTTTTGGCTGGAATACCTCTCTATCGCGGCCACGAGGTGGCCGATCAGCCGTACCATACGCTTCTTCCTCCAGTCGGGGTAGTAACCTGCACTTTGGGTAATTCTTGGAGGGGCGCTCGAGTTTATATTCCTCGGCCGTGAGGACTTCAGTCCATCTGTCAGCTAGCAGATCTTGATCAGCTTGAAGCTACTGCTGCTTTTTCTTCAGGCTATTTGCCGTGGCCATAAGCCGGTGCTTGAAGCGCTCTTGTTCGACGGGATCCTCTGGTACGGCGAATTCATCGTCGCCGAGGCTTGCCTCGTCTTCGGAGGGGGGCATGTAATTGTCATCCTCCTCCTCTCCGTCTGCCGCTCTCTCAGGAGAGCTGGCTCCTTCATCCTCCTGCTCTAAATCTTGCTGGAGGGGTTTGTTGTTGTCTTCGGCACTATCCGGAGTGTTATTATCTCCTGTGCTGGTATCACCACTTTTGCTTTGGCAGGACTTAGAGCGGCGCCGCTGATTTCGGCGCTTGGGTTGCTTCTTGGAGGGGTCATCCTCCACTATCTCGTCTCCATTGCCTTCATTGGGTGTACCCACCATGTATATGTCATATGACGAGGTGGCTTTCCAGTGCCCTATAGGTGCTGGTTCATGTTCGTCTCCTACATCGTCGTCCATACCGTCGATGTCTTCGGAGTCGAAGTAGAGCATGTCGGTTAAATCATCGACAGTGGCTACAAAGTGGGTGGTGGGTGGGCATCGAATTTCTCCATCGTTCGCATCCCAATTCTGTTGTCCATAATCCAGCCAGGGTTCTCCTGATAAAGAGAGAGACCTTAGTGAATTCAAAATGTCGCCAAAGGGCGAGTGCTGAAAGATATCCGCGGCAGTGAATTCCATGATCGGCGCCCAATCGGATTCGATTGGCAGGGCGCGGATGGTTCGGAGTCCGGAAGAGAGTCTGACTCCTTGGAGTCGCGGGCTGCGCGGAGGATTAGGCTGGCGTTTGGCTCGTTCGCCGTTGAGAATGCAGCCCCTGAGGCGGTGTCTAGCCACCCGTCCTCGATTGGCGCAGTTGGCTCCAAGCTAAGGGTTGGAGCTGATGCGAGCACGGCCTCTGGAGTACTGTTCGGCGGTAGAGCTAGGTCATACCCATCGTGACAGTGCGGCGCACCCGGCTGTGGCTCGAATCCGTCAAAGATCAAGTCTCCGCGGATGTCGGCCGTGTAGTTAAAAATTCCAAATCTGACCTGATGGCTAGGGGCGTAGCTTTCAATCTGCTCCAGATGGCCAAGCGAATTAGCCCGCAGTGCAAAGCCGCCGAATACGAAGATCTGTCCGGGGAGAAAAGTCTCACCCTGGACCGCATCACTATCGATGATAGTAGGAGCCATCAACCCTAACAGCGACGACCCAGAGGAACTCTCAATGAAAGCACCAATGTCGGTGTCAAAACCATCGGATCTCGGGTAGGGGGTCCCGAACTGTAGGTCTAGGCCGGATGGTAACAGGAGGCAGGGGACACGATGTTTTACCCAGGTTCGGGCCCTCTTAATGGAGGTAAAACCCTACGTCCTGCTTGATTAATATTGATGATATGGGTAGTACAAGAGTAGATCTACCACGAGATCGGAGAGGCTAAACCCTAGAAGCTAGCCTATGGTATGATTGTATGTTGTGGTTGTTGTGCTACGGACTAAAACCCTTCGGTTTATATAGACACCGGAGAGGGTTAGGGTTACACAAGGTCGGTTACAATGGAGGAGATATCCATATCCGTATTGCCTAGCTTGCCTTCCACGCCAAGGAGAGTCCCATCCGGACACGAGACGAAGTCTTCATTCTTGTATCTTCATTGTCTAACAGTCCGGCCAAAGGATATAGTCCGGCTGTCCGGCGACCCGCTAATCCAGGACTCCCTCACCCGGCCTCGGCCAAACAATACGCCGCAACCCGACCTAGGCTTACTAGAGAGGTCAGCAAGCCGGACTAAACCTATGCCCCCAGGGGACATGGGTCATCGCCCTGGGAACTCCTGCACATTGCGAGGGCGGTCAGTGAGTAGACCTAGCTACCTCCTTAAACAAGGCAGGTGCTTACGCTGTCCAGCCCGGCGCGCGCCGCCCAGTCGCTAACATCTATTAAGCTTCGGCTGATGCATACGACGCAGAACGCCCATACAATGCCCATGTGAAGTTTAGTGCTATCAGGCCAAAGGCCCCCCAGATCAAATATCCAAATCGTTGTGGATTACGAGTACGCGGTAATGAGAAGAGACTCACGAATGATGTGACCCTGTCGCCCCATCTCGAGTACTTACGGCTAGGGCTAAGAATGCCCAGCCACGCCTCGTAAGTATCTCGCGGGCACCTTCTAGGACAACCCGACTCCACATCACTCGCTATTAAGCTCGCGCGGGTACCCCTCAGGGCCGACCCATCTTTAGTAACATGGCACAGTGCAAATTCATAGCAACCATAGTAACTGTGTGTCTAACACCAAGGGGAAAATCCAAGGAATCACCCCCGGTGAATTCCACTCGATGTTGTCATCAAGGTGAACGTAAGAGGATCCACCCTCGAGGTTCACACTTGAGGGGATGCACGACAGAGCCGTAACGGAAGTGGTTAAGGAGGAAATCACCCTCAATCATCACGACCGAATAGCTACACTACAGAAATCTCATCAGGAGTGATGTATGAGGTTCACCCTCGGCACTCAAGAGTAAGTCTGTAGTGCCATACAACTAGGGGGGTGATGTGCGGTGTTGGGGCCTGGACGTCGATCACGTTGATCGAGTCATCGAACATAAAGCGGGGCAAGTGGGACAAGGTGGGGTCACTGATGGATCTCTAACCAACCTATACTAAGCAGTTTAGGATAAGTAGGTAAGGTATGAAAGCTGGTAACAACAATAGGCTATGCATCAGAGTAGGATCATACAGAAAGCAGTAGCAATTCTAATGCAAGCATGAGAGGGAAAGAAATGGGCGATATCAGAATGCTCAAGGAGGGTTTGCTTGCCTGGTTGCTCTGGCAAGGAGGGGTCGTCGTCGACGTAGTCGTTCACAGGGGCAACATCGGTCTTGGGGTCTACCGAAGAGAAGAAG
Source organism: Triticum urartu (assembly GCF_003073215.2). Classification (NCBI taxonomy): domain Eukaryota; kingdom Viridiplantae; phylum Streptophyta; class Magnoliopsida; order Poales; family Poaceae; genus Triticum; species Triticum urartu. The sequence continues at coordinate 82,550,888 of NC_053024.1, read as the reverse complement.
GGGAAGAAATAGTAAATATAAAGCAACATAGCATCACTAAGGGAGGGAGTCCTGGATTAGGAGGTGTCCGGATAGCCGGACTATATCTTTGGCCAGACTCCTGGACTATGAAGATACAAGATTGAAGACTTCGTCTCGTGTCCGGAAGGGACTTTCCTTGGCGTGGAAGGCAAGCTTGGCGATACGGATATATAGATCTCCTACCATTGTAACCGACTCTGTGTAACTCTAGCCCTCTCCGGTGTCTATATAAACCGGAGGGTTTTAGTCCGTAGGACGAAGAACAATCATACCATAGGCTCGCTTATAGGGTTTATCCTCCTTGATCTCGTGGTATATCTACTCTTGTACTACCCATATCATCAATATTAATCAAGCAGGACGTAGGGTTTTACCTCCATCAAGAGCGCCCGAACCTGGGTAAAACATTGTGTCCCCTGCCTCCTGTTACCATCTGCCTAGACGCACAGTTCGGGACCCCCTACCCGAGATCTGCCGGTTTTGACACCGACACTAAACATTACAAGACGACAGGCAGACCTAGGGTTGTCCTAACGTAGTACTACACGTTGCAGACGGAGGGGATAAACATCTGAGGATGAATCCCCAGCGTTAGATGAATTCCGGACAGATCAAAGAGAGGGGACGATTCCATGTTCAGCATGCTAGGGGCATGTGACAGGTGAATGGACCGCGTATTCGGATTCATGGGATTTTTCTGAGCAACTTTCATATAGAAAAGATTTTCATCGGAGTTACGGTTTAATTTCTACGAATTTCTAAAGATTAAAGTATTTTCTGGAATTAATTAAATCAACAGAAAGGGAAATATGACATCAGCATGATGCAATGCTGACATCAGCAGGTCAACAGGTCGGATGACCAGTCAAACCAGACAGGTGGTGCCCACATGTCAGCCACTGTAATTAACATAGTTTATATTAAACTAAACTAAGGTTAAATAGCTACTGGGCCCCACATGTCAGTCTCTAATTAGTAACTAATTAGGTTTTAGATATTTAAATTTTTTAATTAATTAATATAGGCGGTGGGGCCTGCATGTCAGTGGCACTGGCTGCCTCGTCAGCAGTTGACTGGGTTAACCCAGTCAACTGGGACCCGCGGGGCCCACTGGCAGTGGCTCTGGGGTGGCCCCAGGCCAGCCACGTCGGCGGCAGGCGCCGGAGTGACTCCGGCGACCAAAACAATGGCGGCGCCTCGCCGGAGTTGCCCGGAATCGTGCTACGGGTCTCGGTTTCAGGCGTTTGTGGGTGAGTTCAAACGGGCATCAAACGCCGCATCGATCAGTGGCCTCGGCCGCAGCAGGGGAGGACGGAATTGACGCCGACGACGAGATGGAGCGGGCGACCGTTATGGGTGAGCTCAGGTTCGTCGACACAGGGCTCGGGGAGGCTCGTGCGCGTGCTGGTTTGGCTCCTGGGAGCGCCAGGAACTCGACCGTGGGCTTGCGCGAGCGTGACGGCAGCTGTGGCCACGACGGCGAGGTACAAAGCGGCGACCAGAGCTAGGGCACGACTACGAGCTAGCTACAGCGCGAGCTAGAGGAGCTAGACGGCAGAGGAGGGAGGTAGCTCACCTAGCGGCACGCAAGGTGGCCTTTGGTGGTTTAGTAGCTGCAGGGGCGTCAGAGAGGAGGGAGATCGCTGGCGACCGAGGCGGAAGGGGGCGGCTCAATCTGCGGACTGTGGTGCTCCCCGGCTTGCGCTCGTGGACGGGGAGGAGGTAGTCGACAACGGCGGGGCTGCTGGACAGGTCGGCGAGGCAAACGAGTCCCGGTGGCCGCGAGGACGGGCGAGGCACGGCGGCGACTGTGTCGGCCTTCTCTCCAGAACGAAGGAGAGGGAGAGGGAGAGGGAGAGGTGGAGAGGGCGAGGGGATTCTGGGAGTGGGTGGAGGTAGGTGGGGAGGAGGTCGAGGCGTCAAGGGGAGGGGTCGACCTTATCCTCCTCGTCGACGGCGAGGTGGTTCGGCGGCGACGTGCGGGCACGCGCCCTCAGTCGGTTGAACGGGGGGAGGGGAGAGCGACAGGGGAGGGGTTGGTGGGCTGGCCTGCTGGGATGGGCCGAAGCCCAAGGGGAGGCCAGGGGCTCTCCCACCCCTTCTCCTTTTCTTTTCCTTTTTCTTTTCTCTTTTTTTATCAGTAGCCTTTGCATTTTCTTATAGCCACAATTGACTTTGCAAATATATGCTACTGGTCAAAACAATTTCCTAGAATTATTGTGCACTGCCACAAAAAAAGATTGGAAGGCTTTTGGATTAGTTGCCAATTTTATAAATTAAAAAGGGCATTTAATTTATTGCTAGGTCACTGTCGGTGTCAAAACCGGCGGATCTCGGGTAAGGGGTCCCGAACTGTGCGTTTAGGCAGATGGTAATAGGAGGCAGGGGACACGATGTTTTTCCCAGGTTCAGGCCCTCTTGATGGGGGTAAAAACCTACGTCCTGCTTCATTATTCTTGATAATATGAGTAGTACAAGAGTTGATCTACCACGAGATCAGAGAGGCTAAACCCTAGAAGCTAGCCTATGGTATGATTGTATGTTGTCCTACGGACTAAAACCCTCCGGTTTATAGACACCGGAGGGGGCTAGGGTTACACAGAGTCGGTTACAAGGAAGGAGATTTACATATCCGTATTGCCAAGCTTGCCTTCCACGCCAAGGAGAGTCCCATCCGGACACGGGACAAAGTCTTCAATCTTGTATCTTCAAAGTCCAACAGTCCGGCCAAAGGATATAATCCGGCTGTCCGGATACCCCCTAATCTAGGACTCCCTCAGTCACTGTTTTAAGTAGTTTAGGCCACTTAAAACCCTTGCAAAAATGTTGGTCCACCACCAATATTAGTTGTGGAATATTTGGCATATGACGAACATTTTAGTTTTCATGTTTGAGCATTTTGAATTTCACTCATAATTTGAAAATGAATTCAACTGGAATTTGAAAGAGAGAGGAGACAATGATGATCAAACACTTGTTTAGCAAAATGATTAAATTAACCCCATGGGTTACTGTAGCATCATTACACCGGGGTGTTACAACTCTCCTCCTCTAAAAGAAATTCTCGTCCCGAGAATTAAGAGGTAGAAGGGAACATAACGGGGTATTCAGCACGGAGGTTATCCTTGCGTTCCCAAGTGGCTTCATCTTTAGAATGATTTGACAATTGCACTTTGAGGAACTTGGTAACCGTCTGGCGTGTTCGACATTCAGCTTCTTCAATAATGCAGATCGGATGCTCCTTGTATGTGAGATCATCTTGTACTTCAATCAGTTTCGGATCCACTTCACGTTCCGGATCCTTGAAGCATCGACGAAATTGTGACACGTGGAAGACATCACGGAGGTGAGAGAACTGAGGTGGCAACTCCAATTGATAAGCCACCAGTCCACCACGGGAGAGAATGCGGAAAGGACCAATGTAGCGCGGAGCTAGCTTGCCCTTGACTCCGAACAGATGAGTGCCTCTCAAAGGAGTGGCACGCAGATAAGCTTGTTCACCAGGTTGATAAGTTGAACCCCAGTGTTTTCGGTCATAGTTGCTCTTCTGGCGGGACTGGGCTGCCTTGAGATTATCCCGAACAATGCGGACCTGCTCATCAGCTTGTTGAATAATGTCTGGACCAATGAGCGTTCATTCCCCAGTTTCTGACTAATTCAGAGGGGTCCGACACTTACGTCCATAAAGCACTTCGAAGGGTGCCATCTTCAGGCTGGCTTGATAGCTGTTGTTATAAGAGAACTCCGCATAAGGGGGAGATTCTTCCCACTTCTTACCGAAAGAAATAACACAAGCTCGAAGTATGTCTCCAAGAATTTGATTAACTCGCTCGACTTGGCCTTGGGATTGGGGATGATAAGCAGTGCTCCAGGTAATATGAGTTCCCATTGCCTCTTGGAAACTATCCCAGAACTTTGAAGTGAATATACTGCCATGGTCTGAACTGATCTCCTTCAGAATGCTGTGGAGTGACACAATTCGGGAGATATACAAGTTTGCTAATTGACTAGAAGTGATAGTCTCCTTGACTGGCAGAAAGTGAGCAACCTTCGAGAATTGGTCGATGACGACAAAGATAGCATCATTACCTTTCTGAGACTTGGGAAGGCTAGTGACAAAGTCCATCTGAATCTTATCCCATTTCCATTCAGGAATAGGGAGAGGTTGCAGAAGTTCAGCTGGTTTCTGATGTTCTGCTTTGACGCGACGACAAATGTCACATTCTTCAATATATCGAGCAATGTCTTGCTTCATCTTAGACCACAAGTATTTCTGACGGATGTCTAGATACATCTTGGTACTTCCCGGATGAATAGAGAGAGGGGTGTCATGCGCTTCTTTCATCACCTTCTCTGTCATAAGCTCGAATTGGGGTACTACAATGCGATCTCTGAAGTACAAGATTCCATCTTCGCCAAGTGAGAAATCTCTGGATTTCTCTAAGGCAAGATCCTTTTTCATAAGATCAACATGACCATCTTTGGCTTGAGAAGACTTGATTGCTTTCAGAAGAGTTGGTTCCAAGACAAGGTTATTCGGAGAATCCTGTGGAACTAGTAGAAGGTTCAGCTTGCATAGCTCTTCATACAGGCGGGGTTGAGCTTTGTAGACCATGTGATTATTGCAATAAGACTTACGGCTCAGGGAATCGGCCATTACATTAGCCATACCAGGCGTATAGGATATACCGCAGTTGTAGTCAGCAATAGCTTCCATCCATTGCTGCTGACAGAGGTTCATATCTGGCTGAGTAAACAGGTACTTCAGACTCTGATGATCGGTGAAAATCTCGTAACCATTACCGAGAAGGTACTGTCACCATAGCTTCAATGTGTAGATAACCGCACCAAGCTCAAGGTCATGAACTGGGTAGTTCTCTTCATGAGGACGCACTTGACGAGAGGCATAAGCAATCACTCTGCGCTCTTGCATTAGGACACACCCTAATCCTTGACGTAAAGCATCGCAATAGATGACAAAGTCCTTGGGAGAATCAGGGGGAGCAAGCACTGGGGCAGATGTCAGCTTGTCTTTGAGTGCCTGGAAACTTTCTTGACATTTGTCTGTCCAATCGAACTTAACGCCTTTGTGAAGCAGATTGGTCAGTGGCTTGGCGATCTTGGAGAAGTTCTCGACAAAGCGGTGACAATAGCTGGCTAGACCGAGAAAGCTTCTGACTTGCTTGACAGTCTTCGGAGGGGCCCAGTCAAGAATAGCCTGAATGCGCGCTGGGTTGACGGTAATACCGTTCTTCGAGATGACATGACCAAGGTAGGTGACTTTGGGTAACCAGAATTCACACTTCGAATACTTGGCATAAAGTTGATGTTCTCGAAGCTTCTCCAAAACAAGTCGAAGATGTTCAGCATGTTCTTCTTTGTTCTTCGAATATACCAGAATATCATCCAGATAGACTATGATGAACTTGTTGAGGTAATCCATGAATATGTAGTTCATCAGACGAGAGAAAGTGGCTGGAGCATTGGTCAAGCCAAAAGACATGACAGTGTACTCGTAAGAACCATAATGAGTGACGAATGCGGTCTTTGGAATATCCTCTTCACGAACGCGGATCTGGTTGTAACCCAACCTCAATTCGAGTTTAGAGAATATCGATGAACCAGCCAGTTGATCATAGAGATCATTGATCCGAGGAAGGGGATATTTGTTCTGAATTGTAGCTTGGTTGATAGGACGATAGTTTTGGACCAAACGGTTCATTCCATCCTTCTTCTTCACGAATAGAGAAGGTGCTCCCCAAGACGAGGAACTTGGATGATGAATTGATTTCCTCCTTAAGTTCGAGGAGCTCATGAGGTGGCATCTTGTAGGGTCGTTTGGCAATAGGAACAGTGCCTGGTTTCAAGTCGATGACGAACTCGACAACCCGAGCAGGAGGTATTCCTGGAAGTTCTTCTGGAAAGATGTCTAGGAAGTCGCGAACAACTGGAATCTTTTCAATTCCCTCAAGAGGTGTTGTGTTCAACGCATTCAAGGCATAAAGCTGTGCTTCAGCATTTCGAACAAGTCGAGCACGATAGCTTACTATCTCACTAGAAGGATGTAGGAGGTGAACGGTCTTAGTGGCACAAACCATAGAAGCGGTATGTGCTTTCAACCAATCCATTCCCAGAATGAGGTCAATACTGGAAGACTTTAGGATAATGTGAGAGGCATGAAACTCTAATCCTTCAATCTCAATCACGACGCCCTGGCTAACCATAGTGGTCCGACACTGGCCCGCGAGGGTGTTTACCACTAATGGAATGTGCATCTCTTCGTATTTAATGCCATGCCTGAATGAAAAATCTTCTAATATGAAAGAATGCGATGCCCCTGTATCGAATAAAACAGCAGTTGGTACTGAATTAACAAGGAGAGTACCCATCACAATAGCAGGCTGGTGTTGAGCTTCATTCAGATCAATGTTGTTAGCCTGCCCACGAACATATGGTCTGGCATTTTGGTTGCGGGGTTGATTGATACCACGAGCATTAGAAGGCAGAGCCAGCTGATTTTGATTCTGAGGGCAGTTCCTAGAACGGTGGCCTGGAAGGCCACACTTGAAGCACAGACCGACATTGGGATTGGGAGCAGGAGCTTGGGGTGGTGCAGTCCGAAGAGGCTGCCTCGTTGGTGGAGGAGGCAAACATGGAGCAACATAGCACTGTCTTGGTGTAGGTGAAGTTGGACGATACAAGCTATGGGGAATCCATATCCTACGCTTATGTGCTGACGGGCCCGAAGATGAGCCAGCGTCACGGCTGCGCCTGAGGGATTCCTGGTGTTCCTGAAGACCAGTCTCAACCTGAATAGCCTTGTTCACCAAGGTGGCGAAGTCGGCAAAGTCATGAGCGAGCAGTGCTAGCTTAATATCAGGGTGAAGTCCATCACGGAACTTTTCTTGCCTACGAGCATCAGTTGCAATGTCTTCTTCAGCATAACGAGACAAGTCCAGAAATTCCCGCTGGTAAGCATCTACAGTATTGTTGCCTTGGGTGAGGTTGCAGAACTCTCGCTTCTTCCTGTCCATGATTCCTTGAGGAATGAAGCGGGCAGGGAAAGCAGCTTGGAAATCCGGCCAAGTGATGACCATTCCAGTAGGCAGGGTACGCCTATGGCAGTCCCACCATTGAGCGGCGGGACCCTTCAGAAAGAAAGATGTAGAGGTGACATAACTAGCAGGGGCCACACTAGCAGACTCCATTTCATACGTGATGTCGTGGAGCCAGTCATCAGCATCAAGGGGTTGAGTTGAGCTGCGGTAAATAGCTGGGTTGAGATGCATGAAGTCCTGCAGAGTTACTGGAGTTGGCTGTTGATTCATGTTCGGACGAGGAAACTGAGCCATCATTCCTTCCATGAACTGGCGGTTCAACTCAAATTGTTGCATCACTCCAGCAAAGAATTCGGGCGGTGGTGGATCATTGGCACCACGGCCACGACCAGCGGGTCTAACCATCCTGCTAAAATGTAACAGGGGGTAGTTCAGCGTTTAGCATTTGCAAAGACAAGTATCATTCATGATGAAACATGCATAAGGAAAGACGTATGATGGATACCACTTCGTAGTCAACACGACAGTGTGTGTACTATTCAGAATACTAATCTAAGATCTATGGCTTATCCAGCTTTGGGGTGAATGTGGTCACGGGATCCTAATGTTAGAGTTAGTAAAACCATTTAAACCCGAATAGAAGAGAGATTAGAGTTCCAGAGTATAGACGAGGAATAAAAGATCCTAATACCACCCAATGGCGACGTGGGCCCGTAAGACACACAGCCAATGTTAGCAAAAGTTTTTCAGTGACTAGACTCAACTTCGGCCAAGGAGTTGGAAAGGGGGCTACCTACAGGCAGTCGGCTCTGATACCAACTTGGGACACCCTCTATTCAATCGTACACTAATCATACACGCAAATGTGTACGATCAAGATCAAGGACTCACGAGAAGATATCACAACACAACTCTAGGCATAAATTAAAATAATACAAGCTTTATATTACAAGCCAGGGGCCTTGAGGGCTCGAATACATAAGCTTGAATACACAAGAGTCAGCGGAAGCAATAATATTTGAGTACAGCCATAAGTTAGACAAGATTGCCTTAAGAAGGCTAGCACAAAAGCAACAACGATCGAAAAGGCAAGACCTCCTGCCTGGGAGCCTCCTAACTACTCCTAGTCATCTAAGGTCTTCACGTAGTAGTAGGCATCCTCCGGGTAGTAGTAGTCATCAGTGGCGTCGTCTGGCTCCTGGGATCCGTCATCTGGTCGCAACAATCGGGTATGGGGAAAAAAGAAGTAGCAAAGCAACTGTGAGTACTCATCCAAAGTACTCACAAGACATACATCAGATCTAAACTAAGTATGCATCTGTATCAAAGGAAAGGGTTGTATCTGTGGACTAAACTACAGAATGCCAGAAGGGAAGGGGAAATCCTAGCCTATCGAAGACTAGCATCTTCAAGCATCTTCAAGCATCTAGGAGAGTACAGATCAACATAATGTAAAGTAGTAGTGTTATCAACCTCGGCCAGAGATCCTTTCTCGACTACTAGCGAGAAAGCAATCCTAGAGCCATACTATCCATTTCTCATATCCATTTCTCATCACAAGTATCAAGTTCTAGTTGTATCAATCGGGATACAACTCCAAGTGTCCGTTACCGTAGGACAGGCTATCGATAGATGTTTTCTTCCCTGCAGGGGTGCACCAACTTACCCACCACACTCGATTAACTCTGGCCGAACACACTTTCCTGGGTCATGCCCGGCCTCGACCAAACAATACGCCGCAACCCGACCTAGGCTTAATAGAGAGGTCCGCACGCCGGACTAAACCTATGCCCCCAGGGGTCATGGGCCATCGCCCCGGGAACTCCTGCATGTTGCGAGGGCGGCCGGTGAGCAGACCTAGCTACCTCCTTAAACAAGGCAGGTGCTTACGCAGTCCAACCCGGCGCGCGCCGCTCAGTCGCTAACATCTATTAAGCTTCGGCTGATGCATACGACGTAGAACACCCATACAATGCCCACGTGATGGTTAGTGCTATCAGGCCAAAGGCCCCTCGGATCAAATATCCAAATCGTTGTGGATTAGGAGCACGCGGTAATGAGCAGAGACTCATGAACGATGTGACCCCGTCGCCCCGTGTCGAGTACTTGCGGCTAGGGCTAAGAATGCCCGGCCACGCCTCATAAGTATCTCGCGGGCACCTTTCAGGTCAACCCGACTCCACATCACTCGCAATTAAGCTCGCGCGGGTACCCCTCAGGGCCGACCCATCTTTAGTAACATGGCACAGTGCAAAGTCATAGTAACCATAGTAACTGTGTGTATAAAACCAAGGGGAAAACCGAGGAATCACCCCCGGTGAATTACACTCGATGTTGTCATCAAGGTGAACGTAAGAGGATCCACCCTCGAGGTTCACACTTGAGGGGTTGCACGACAGAGCCGTAACGGAAGTGGTTAAGGTGGAAATCACCCTTGATGATCACGACCAAATAGCTACACTACAGAGATCTCATCAGGAGTGATGTATGAGGTTCACCCTCGGCACTCGATAGTAACTCTGTAGTGTCGTACAACTAGGGGGTGATGTGCGGTGTCGGGGCCTGGACGTCGATCATGTTGATCGAGTCATCGAACATAAAGCGGGGCAACTAGGACAAGGTGGGGTCACTGATGGATCTCTAACCAACCTATACTAAGCAGTTTAGGACAAGCATTTAAGGTATGAAAGCAGGTAACAACAATAGGCTATGCATCACAGTAGGATCATACAGAAAGCTGTAGCAATTCTAATGCAAGCATGAGAGGGAAAGAAATGGGCGATATCAGAATGATCAAGGAGGGTTGGCTTGCCTGGTTGCTCTGGCAAGGAGGGGTCGTCGTCAACATAGTCGATCACAGGGGCAACATTGGTCTCGGGGTCTACCAAAGAGAAGAAGGGGAAGAAACAGTAAATATTAAGCAACATAGCATCACTAAGCATTACAAGACGACAGGCAGAGCTAGAGTTGTCCTAACGTAGTACTACACATTGCAGACGGAGGGGATAAACATCCGAGGATGAATCCCCGGCGTTAGACGAATTCCGAATAGATGAAAGAGAGGGGACGGTTCTATGTTCAGCATGCCAGGGGCATGTGACAGGTGAATGGACCATGTATTCGGATTCGTGGGATTTTTCTGAGGAACTTTCATATAGAAAACATTTTCATCGGAGTTACAGTTTAATTTCTACAAATTTCTAAAGATTAAAGTATTTTCTGGAATTAATTAAATTAACAGAAAGGGAAATATGACATCAGCATGATGCAATGCCGACGTCAGCAGGTCAACAGGTCGGCTAACCAGTCAAACCAGACAGGTGGTGCCCACATGTCAGCCACTGTAATTAACAGAGTTTATATTAAACTAAACTAAGGTTAAATAGCTACTGGGCCCCACATGTCAGTCTCTAATTAGTAACTAATTAGGTTTTAGATATTAAAACATTTTAATTAATTAATATAGTTGGTGGCGCCCGCGTGTCAATGGCACTGGCTGCCTGGTCAGCAGTTGACTGGGTCAACCCAGTCAACTGGGACCCGCGGTGCCCACTAGCAGTGGCTCTGGGGTGGCCCCAGGCCAGCTACGTTGGTGGCCGATGCCGGAGTTACTCCGACGACCAAAACAATGGCGGCGCCTTGCCGGAGTTGCCCAGAATCGCGCTACGGGGCTTGGTTTTGGGTGTTCTTGTGTGCGTTCAAATGGGCATCGAACGCCGCATCGATTGGCGGTCTCGGCCGCAGCAGGGGAGGCCGGAATTGATGTCGGCGACGATATGGAGCGGGCAGCCATTATGGGTGAGCTCAGGTTCATCGACTCAGGGCTCGGGGAGGCTCGTGCGCATGCTGGTTGGGCTCCTGGGAGAGCCAGGAACTCGACCATGGGCTTGCGCGAGCGTGACGGCGGCTATGGCCATGGCGGCGAGGTACAAAGCGGCGACCAGAGATCGGGCACGACGATGAGCTAGCTACATCACGAGCTAGAGGAGCTAGAGGGAAGAGGAGGGATGCAGCTCACCTAGCGGCACGCACGGTGGCCTTTGGTGGTTTAGTAGCTGCAGGGGCGTCGAAGAGGAGGGAGATCGCCGGCGACCGAGGCGGAAGGGGGCGGCTCGATCCGCGGCCTGCGGTGCTCCCCGGCTTGCGCTCATGGACGGGGAGGAGGTAGTCGATGACGGCGGGGCTGCTGGACAGGTCGGCGAGGCGAACGGGTCCCGGTGGCCGTGAGGACAGGCGAGGCACGGCAGCGACCGCATCGGCCTCCTCTCTAGAACGAAGGAGAGGGAGAGGGGGAGGCGGAGAGGGCGAGGGGATTCTGGGAGTGGGTGGAGGTATGTGGGGAGGAGGTCGAGGCGTCGAGGGGAGGAGTCGACCTTATCCTCCTCGTCGACGGCGAGGTGGTTCGGCGGCGACGCGCGGGCCCGCGCCCTCGGTCGGTTGAATAGGGTGAGAGGAGAGCAATAGGGGAGGGGTAGGTGGGCCGGCCTGCTGGGATGGGCCGAAGCCCAAGGGGAGGCCACGGGCTCTCCCACCCCTTCTCCTTTTCTTTTCCTTTTTCTTTTCTCTTTTTTTATCAGTAGCTTTTGCATTTTCTTATAGCCACAATTGACTTTGCAAAAATATGCTACTAGCCAAAACAATTTCCTAGAATTAGTGTGCACTGCCACAAAAAGGTTGGGAGGCTTTTGGATTAGTTGCCAATTTTATAAATTAAAAAGGGCATTTGATTTATTGCTTAGGTCACTATTTTAAGTAGTTAAGGCCACTTAAACCCCTTGCAAAAATGTTGGTCCACCACCAATATTAGTTGTGGAATATTTGGCATATGATGAACATTTTAGTTTTCATGTTTGAGCATTTTGAATTTCACTCATAATTTGAAAATGAATTCAACTAGAATTTGAAAGAGAGAGGAGGCAATGATGATCAAACACTTGTTTAGCAAAGTGATTAACTTAACCCCAGGGGTTACTGTAGCATCATTACACCGGGGTGTTACATATGCCCACGCTCTAACAAATATAAGTGAAGCAAAAGAGCATTCTAGAAATGGAGGTTTTCTATGTGAAGAGAAACAGGCAATCCAAACTTCAAATGATATAAGCGAAGCACATGAAGCATTCTATAAAGCCATACTAAAAAGATATAAGTGAAGTGCATAGAGCATTCTATAAATCAACCAAGGACTATCTCATACCAGCATGGTGCATTACTAAAAGAAAAATAAAAAGCACACGACACTCCAAGATATACACATATCATGTGACGAATAAAAATATAGCTCCAAGTAAAATTACCGATCATCATTAGAAGAAAGAGGGGATGCCTTCCGGGGCATCCCTGAGCTTATTTTCTTGGGATTCCTTGAATATTACCTTGGGGTGCCTCGGGCATCCCCAAGCTTAGGCTCTTTCCACTCCTTATTCATTCATCCATCATGATCTGACCCAAAATTTGAAAACTTCAATCACAGAAAACTTAACAAAACCCTCGTGAGATCTGTTAGTATAATAAAACAAATGACCACTTTAAGTATTGTTGCAAACTCATTCATATTTTATTTTTGCATTGTAGCTACTGTAATATAAGTTTTCCATGGCTTATACCACTGATACAATCGATAGTTTCGTCAAAACGAGTAAAACAATGCATCAAAAATAGAATGTGTCAAAAACAGGACAGTCTGTAGCAAACTGAACATCTACCATACTTATGTAACTCCAAAAATTCAGAAAAATTAGGACAAAATAAAAACAATTGTATATAAGTAGTGTACAAAAAGTTTCAAAAACATTCGATGTTCCAGTAAAAAATGAAATTCACGCACTACAACCAAAGTTTTTTTTTGCACGGCACAAACAAAACAATCAAACTAATCATTCTAAAGGAAAATCTTGGCACATTATTTTTTATAATACAATGGATTTGTACAAGGGTATAATCATTTTTGTTGAAAAGTTTCTGTAATAATTGTTCACAAAGTTTCCATGGGCATGAACAAAGTTCAAGGCTAGCTCCCACTTGAACAATGCTCGTCTTTCTCACTTCTGCTTTTCGTTTTGAAAAGGTTTTAGGTTCCCCACTTTATGTCTTTGTTTTTAAACTTTTTAAAAGCACTCAACAGAAATAAATGGCTCTCTAAAACTTCCGGGTTGTCTCCCTGGCAGCGTTTTCTTTAACGACATTAAGCTAGGCATATAGTACTCAAGTAATGGATCCACCCGGATCCCAAGGTATATCGAAGCCAATTTTAATTAACAATGATTTGTAATTTAGTATTGAGCACAAAGTACTATATATCATGAAATAACGAAATCTAACTCTCTTCGTGTGCATCGACATGTCATAAAAGAATAATTCATGCACACAAAGTAAAGGCCAATACATAGCATAAGCAATTTCTTGCAATTTTATCGTATTGGAAACATAGAGAGGCAGAGGTGTAGTTCCTCTCTCATCATAATTGCAAGTAGGAGAAGCAAGCACATGCATATTATATTTATCAAAACCATCATCTGCAATAGTAGAACGCGACCCATCAATATAATCCTTAATAAGCGCAAACTTCTCCTATATAGTGTAGTTGGGAGAATTCAAAAAGATAATAGGACTATCATGTGTGGGTGCAATAGCAACAGTTTCATTCTTAACATATGGAACTATGGTGAGTTCATCTCCATAAACATAATTCATATTGGCATCTTGCCAACAAGCATAGCAAGCATCTAGTTCATCAAAAAGGGATATTTCAAACGAATCAAAGGGATCATAGCAATTATCATAGCATTCAACCTTCGGTAAGCACAAAGGGAAATTAAACAATATATGAGTTGAAGAGTTACTCTCATTAGAAGGTGGGCACGGGTAGCTAATCTGCTCTTCCTCCTTTTTTTCTTCGCTCTCCTCGTCATCTTTTTCATCTAATGAGCTCACAGTGTCGTCAATTTCTTCTTCCATAGATTCCTGCAAAATATTAGTCTCTTCTTGGACAGCGGAGACTTTCTCAATAAACACATCATTATCAGAATTATATTCGTAATTCTCATAGCAATATTTAATTATAGCAAAATTTTCATGCCTATAAACATCATCATTCAAAGCTTCATACTTTTCAAACCAAGATTCAATTTCATAAGCACCCTTAAAAGCAACAAATTCTTCTATTCGTTGCACATCATAGTAATCATATCTACCATTAGCATAAGAAGCTAAGGTTTCATTCTTAGTAAATTTGCATGAAAAGGGAAGGTGTGGATCCTTCATCCTAGAACAACAAGTATAATCATATCTCAAGCATAGTTGCCGAGCATACCAATGCAACATATGAATTTGATCCCATAAGTGTTTCCCTTTTTGAGTAATGAAATAATCCCTAAAGTATTCACGTTCATCCAACATATCTCCCATTACATAATTGAATGGGGTTTTCTCAGGATTATTAAAGTAGTGCATAATATCTTTCACATAATGAGCATCGAGGGTTTTAGGAGGTTCCCCATCTCCATTAGCCGCAAGTACACCTAATTTTTTGGTATTTCGTGTTCCATGTCCATAACTAAAGATAGAGAACAACTTAGAACAGAAAATAAAATCTACTTAGTGATAAAGCAAACAAGCACACATGAGAATGTTCACCCCATGCTATTGCTCCCCGGCAACGGCGCCAGAAAATGCTCTTGATAACCCACAAGTATGGGCGGTCAATTGTAGCCTCTTTCGATAAGTAAGAGTGTTGAACCCAACAAGGATACAAAGGTAGAACAAATATTGCCTCAAGTTCTATCGACGACCGATACAACTATACACACGCTTAACATTCACTTTACCTAGAACAAGTATGAAACTAGAAGTACTTTGTAGGTGTTGTAGGATAGGTTTGCAAGATAATAAAGAGCACGTAAATAAAAACTAGGGGATGTTTAGATAAAGAAAGAACTAAGTTAGTTTTAGTAGAGAGATTTTTGTCACAAGAAAGTTATTTGTCCCTAGGCAATCGGTAACTAGACCGGTAATCTTTATTGCAATTTTATATGAGGGAGAGGCATAAGCTAACATACTTTCTCTTCTTGTATCATATGCACTTATTATTGGAACTCTAGCAAGCATCCACAACTACTAAAGATCATTAAGGTAAACCCAACCATAGCATTAAAGTACCAAGTCCTCTTTATTCCAATACGCCACGACCCACTTATCCGTGTTTGTGTTTCTATCACTCACACAACACAGACAATGAGCAGACCATGAACATATTGCAAACCCTACTGCCGGGATCCCTCATGCTTGCGCGACATGGAGAGCACCATAGGATAACACCAATAATAAAACATGCAACTCAAACCAATCGCGATCATCAATGAACCCATAGGACAAAATGGATCTACTCAAACATCACAGGATAGCCATACATCATTGGGAAATAATGTATAGCGTTGAGCACCATGTTTAAGAAGATATTACAGTAGGGAGAAGGGGTGTTACACCGCTACATAGAGGGGGAGAGAGTTGGTGATGACGACGGCAAAGTTCTTGGTGTAGATCGTCGTCACGATGATGGCCCCGGCGGCGTTCTGATGCCACCAGGAGAGATGGGGAGAGAGCCCCCTCCTTCTTCTTCTTCCTTGAACTTCACCCTAGATGGGAGAAGGGTTTCCCCTCTGGTCCATGGACTCCATGGTGGCGGAGGGGCGAGAGCCCCTCCATGATTGTATCTCTCTCTGTTTCCTTCTGTTTTCGCGCTCCCCGATTTCGGCCTCCCACCGTTTCTTTAATTCGCGGAGATCCGTAACTCCGATTGGGCTCAAATTTTAACAAGATTTTTATCCGGATATTAGCTTTCTTGCTGGGAAAGAAGGGCACCAACCGTCTTACGGAGTGGCCAGAAGGGCCCAGGGCGCACCCCCTGCCTTGTGGACTCCTTAGGCACTGCCTCGCGTTGATTCTTTTTTTTCGAAAAATCACATATATTCCAGAAAAATCTCCGTAAGTTTTTACCCCGTTTGGACTCCATTTGATATGGACTTTCTACGAAACAAAAAACATGCAACAAACACGAACTGGCACTAGGCACTGGATCAATACGTTAGTCCAAGAAAATCATATAAATTGTTGCCAAAAGTATGCGAAAGTTGTAGAATATAGGCATGGAACAATCAAAAAGTATAGATATGATGGAGACGTATCAGTAACGAGATTGAACTAGGTATGGAGATACCGATGATCGAATCTCGAGCAAGTAACATATCGCCGGACAAATGGAATTACATATGGGATTAATTGAATCCTTGACATCGTGGTTCAACCGACAAAGATCTTCTTGGAATATGTAGGAACCAATATGGGCATCACGTGCCACTATTGTTTATTAACCAGAGAGGTGTCTCGGTCATGTCTACATGATTCTCGTACCCGTAGGGTCCGCACGCTTAATGTTCGATGACGCTAGAGTAGTATTGGGATATGTTCATTGGTAACCGAATGTTCTTTGGAGTCCCGAATGAGATCCCTGGCATCACGAGGAGCTCCGGAATGGTTCATAGGTAAAGATTCAAATATAGGAAGTCCTGTTTTGGTCGCTGGAAAGGTTTCAGGCATTATCGCTATTGTACCGGGAGTGCCGAAAGGGGTCTGGGGGCCCACCTGCCCTCGGGGCCCACATTAATTATAGGGGCTTCCTAGCCTACATGGACCAAAGGCACCAGCCCCAAGAGGCCCATGCGCCTAGAACAAGGAAAAGGGGAAGACTCCTAAGGGGGAAGGCACCCCCCTAGGTGCCTTGTGGAGGGAGGATTCCTCCTAGGCCGGCACCCCCTTCCTTGGAGGAGGGGCCAAGGCTGCGCCCCAATCCCCCTTGCCTCCTATAAATAGTGGGGGTAGGGAGGGCCTGTACACACCAAATCCCATGCCCCGGCGGCAGCCCTACCTCTCCCAACACTTTGTTTTCTCCACAGATTGGTTTCGGCAGCGTTTGGCGAAGCCCTGCCAGGATTATACTATCACCATGTCCATGACGTCGTCATGCTGGTTGAGATCCCATTTACTTCTCCTATCTTTGTTGTTGGATCAAGAAGGAGGAGACGTCATTGAGGGAGTCCTGGATTAGGCGGTCCTCAGGTGTCCGGCTATTTGATGTGGTCCGGACTGATGGGCCGTGAAGATACAAGCACAAGACTTTCCCCCGTGTCCGGGTTGGACTCCTATATGCATGGACGGCAAGATTGGTGTCCGGATATGTTATTTCCTTCCCCCACAAACTGACTCTATACAACCCTAGGCCCCTCCACTGTGTTTGTAAACCAGTGGGATTACTCCGTAGAGGCTATCAAAATTCTCACAGGCTAGACAGCTAGGGTTTAGCCATTACGACCGCGAGGTAGATCAACTCTTGTAACCCCTATAATCATCAAATACAATCAAGCAAGACGTAGGGTTTTACCTCCATTAAGAGGGCCCGAACCTGGGTAAACATCGTGTCCCCTTGTCCCTTGGTACCATCGATCCTCAGACGCACAGTTCGGGACCCCCTACCCGAGATCTACCAGTTTTGACGCCGACATCGGTGCTTTCATTGAGAGTTCCATTGTGTTGTCGACAGCAGGATCGGTGACTCGCCTTGTCATCAATGATGATATCACTTATGGAAGGAGCTTAACTTCGGGTGAGGTCCTCCAGCTCGGCGGTCTCACCGTGGGCACCTGCACGGCTGTCAAGCCGACTGCGTCCCCCGCGATCATTAAACATCACCTCCGCATCGGTCTCGAACACCCCAAAAATATGGATGTGGCGGACGTCTCTGAGGGAGTCCTGGATTAGGGGGTCCTCGGACAGCCGGACTATATACTTTGGCCGGACTGTTGGACTATGAAGATACAATATTGAAGACTTCGTCCCATGTCCGGGTAGGACTCTCCTTTGCGTGGAAGGCAAGCTTGGCGATTCGGATATGTAGATCTCCTTCTTTGTAACCGACTCTGTGTAACCATAGCCCCCTCTAGTGTCTATTTAACCGGAGGGTTTAGTCCGTAGGACAAGAACAATCATAATCATAGGCTAGCTTCTAGGGTTTAGCTTCTATGATCTCGTGGTAGATCAACTCTTGTAATACTCATATCATCAAGATCAATCAAGCAGGAAGTAGGGTATTACCTCCATCGAGACGGCCCGAACCTCGGTAAACATTGTGTCCCCCGCCTCCTGTTACCATCAGCCTTAGGCGCATAGTTCGGGACCCCCGAGATCCGCCGGTTTTGACACCGACATTGGTGCTTTCATTGAAAGTTCCACTGTGCCGTTACGATAAGGCTTGATGGATCGTCTTGTTGTCAAGGAAAACATTACCTCTGGGGGAGCCCTGGCTGTAGGCCAAACTCTCCGATTAGGCGGCTTCATCATGACCGCCCGTTCGGCCGTCGCGCCGACGATGACTTCTCGGGTCATCAAAAATAACCTCCACGTCGGCTCGGGATTCACCGAGCAGATGGATCCAATGGAGCTCTCTTCCCTGAACGAGCTCTTGGATTGCATCGCCGCCTTGGCAGTCGCTACAGACTATGATCGGATCGGGCTTAAACCCGACCAAAGGGAGATTAACTCTCCGCCGGTCACCCATCAGATAGCGCTGGTGGAGGAGCAATGCAGCGATTCTTCCTCTATTTTGAGGACAAACTATGTCCGCATTCCCGAGCTCTCCGAGTCGGATACCCGTCTACGGGAGGACATGGCCCTAGCTTCGAACCTAGAATCGGACAGCGGGCCAGAACTATTGGGCAACGTCCCGGAGCCCGGACTGCCAAGCTCGGAAACTCCTGTGCCCCTGGGTCTTAGATCGGGTCAGGGTTTGGACCTAAATATACCCACCCACCCTCACATAAGTGATCTTTCCCACTTTAGAAAAGAGCCCCAAGAGACAGTACATCACTATTGGGCCAGATTCCTCCTTGTAATGAGCAAGGTCAAGGACTGTCGCGAGGAAGACACAATTTCATTCTTTTGCAAAAATTGCACGGACAAGGGAATCCTCAACGCCATAAGTCGCCATGACATTGCACACTTCGCTGACTTGGTGGCCATAATACAAAAGTACTGTGTGATGGAAAGCACCTAGAAAACCTAAACAAAATTTTGGGATTCTCCGTCTCTCACTAGACCATTCGTCCGAACTAAAAGGGTGTACTCTCGTAAGTCACCTGATGCAATTACAAAGAAACCAAAGCCCATTACAGGGCGTGGAACCGTATTGGAGGGATGGCTCAATGGGCCATGCAAAATTCATAGTACACCGGATACCATGCCAACACATAGCCTTAGAGCATGTGGGATACTCTGGCAGGTGGCCAAGAGCGGTGAGGATCTCCTCATCAACAATACCACAGAGCACCATCCCGTGGAAAATAACAATACAGTACTGACAGTCTTCGAGACTTTTGCCTCAAACAATAGGTGCAAGCATGCACTCCGCAGCCTCGCCGAAGTTTGCCACGTCGCAACAATAAATCCATGGAACGATACGGCTATAACATTCAATGCCAGTGACGAACCTCAATTCTGAACAGCCCAAGCACCAGCCGCTTTGGTCCTTAGTCCAATTGTGGATGGCTTCCGGCTTACTAAAGTTCTCATGGACGGTGGCAGCGGATTAAACCTCATCTACAAGGACACTCTTAGCAAAATGGAAATAGACAAGAGCCGCATTGAGCAAAGCAGCACGACCTTCAGAGGAATCATCCCTAGTCGGGAGGCACGATGTGTGGGAAAAATCACACTAGATGTGGTATTCGGCACGCCGGAGAATTATAGGTCCGAAGAAATCACATTCCAAGTGACCCCGTTTAGTAGCGGATACCACGCCCTTTTAGGGCGGGAGGCATTCACGATCTTCCAAGCTATACCCCATTAAAGGTACATGAAGCTCAAGATGCCCGGGCCCAATGGAATCATCACTCTAGCTAGTGATCCGGACATAGCACTCCGCGCCAAAAATAAAACCTCCGCACTGGCCCTCGAGGCATTATCCGAAGCCCTCGCGGCCGAAGAACTAACTGCGCTGCGCTCCACAGTGGACAGGGACGATGTGATACTCGACGAAAGACCCAAGTCCACCTCTTTTAAACTAGCGGACGAAATAGTTAAATTCCAGGTCCACCCAACGGACCCTACAAAAATAGCATCCATCGGGGCACAGCTGAACCCCACAACAGACGCCGCACTATGGGAGTTCCTGCGTGAGAATTGGGACATCTTTGCCAGGCATCCTTCAGGCATGCCAGGAATCCCACGCAGGCTGGCCAAGCAAAGCCTAAACATTCTAAAGGGATACAAGCCGGTCAAGTAGACTCTTCGGGGTTCCTCAGAGCCCAAGCGACAAGCCATGGGAGAAGAGCTAGCCAAGTTACTCGAGGCCGGATTCATTACAGAGATAAAACATCCAGACTGGTTAGCAAACCTGGTGACGGTACCAAAGAAGGACAAATCCTGGCGCCTATGTGTCGATTTCAAAGACCTTAACAAGGCTTGCCCCAACAATCCATTCCCCCTCCCCCGCATCGATCAAATTATCGATGCTACTCCAGGACACGACTCATTGTGTTTCCTCGACAAATACTCCGGATACCATCAAATCAAGATGGCGTAGTCCGATCAAGCCACAACGGCATTCATCACTCCATACGACCCCTTCTGTTTTATCACCATGCCTTTCGGGCTAAAAAACGCCAGCGCAACATATCAACGCATGATTCAGACATGCCTAGAAACACAAATCGGCAAAACAGTGGAGGCATACGTAGATGATGTGGTCATTAAAACCAGACACGTCGAATCTTTAATAGATGACTTGAGGCTTACGTTCGACAATCTCTGAACATATGACATCAATATCAATCCAGAAAAATGCGTTTTCGGTGTGCCCGCCGGAAAGCTCTTGGGCTTCATCGTTTCCAATAGAGGAATTGAAGCAAATCCAGCTAAAATCCGAGCTCTATCACAGTTGGCTATCCCAATAGACCTCAAGCAAATCCAGAAATTAACCAGATACGTGGCTGGCTCAAGCCACTTTATCTCCCGATTGGGAGAAAAGGCATTACCTCTTTATCGCCTTCTTCGACGCACCGATAACTTCGAGTGGACGGATGCGGCCACGGCCGGATTGGAAGAAATAAAAGCCCTCTTGGCCAGCAACCCAATCTTGGCCGCGCCAAATATCGGCGAACCAATGCTGTTATATATAGCGGCAACAAACTAGATTGTAAGCGCAGTACTCGTCGTCGAACGAGAGACGGACGGACATAAGTTCCTACTTCAAAAGCCGATATACTACATATCCACTGTCCTCACTCCATGCAAATCACGGTACCCAAATTATCAAAAGATAGCAGACACGGTCTTCATGGCATCCTGGAAACTACGACACTACTTTCAAGTTGTTCAATTACGGTGGCCTCTGAAGTACCACTCAACGACATAGTAAATAACCGCGATGCCACGGGCCGGATTGCTAAATGGGCTAGTGAGCTCCTCCCATTCGACATAACATACAAACCACGGCGAGCCATTAAGTCGCAAGTATTGGCTGATTTCGACGCCGAATGGACAGAAGCCGAACTCCCTAAAGAGTACGACACGTACTCCAATTGGATCATGCACTTTGACGGCTCTAAGATGCTGGCTGGTCTGGGGGCAGGCGTCGTCCTGACATCCCCCACCGGAGATACAGTCCAATACGTACTCCAAATATTATGCACAGACTCCAATAGTGCAGCAGGAAATGAGGCCCTGTTGCACGGTCTCCGGATGGCAGTCTCCATAGGCATTCAATGCCTAGAGGTGCGTGGGGAATCGAACCTCGCAATATCTCAAATAAATGGAGACTTTGACACCAAGGACCCAAAAATGGCGGCTTACCTTAATGCCGTCCTCAAAATGTCAGCTCGGTTCGAGGGGCTCGAATTCCACCATATGGTCCGTGAAAACAATCAGGCGACGGACATCCTCGCCCACATCGGTGCTAAGCGCGACCCTGTCCCACCCAATATCTTCTTGGAAAGGCTATTTAAGCCATCTGTGGTGTGGGAAGGGGAAAGCGGCAAAATAGTCCAGATCCGCCCACAACACCAGATCCCGAACACTCTAACGTAATCGGAGGTCCGCCACCGAAATAACACCTTCGGCCCACGTGATTATGGTTGTCATCGCCCCGTGGACAGAACCCTTCTTGGCTTACCTAAATAGGAAAGAACTCCCTGAGGACCCAAACGAGGCACGTTGCATTGTGCGGCGGTCTAAAGCCTACAAGGTCCACGAGGGAGAGCTTTATAAGAAAAAGGCTACCTGGGTACTCCAAAGGTGCATCTCCGAAGAGGAAGGATGACAACTTTTGGCAGAAATTCATGCTGGACTCGGCGGCCATCACGCCGTAGCTAGGGCCCTTGTAAGCAAGGCCTTCTCTACAGGTTTCTACTGGTCGATAGCCTGAGCAGACGCACAGCACCTCGTCCAACATTGCGTCGGTTGCCAGGTTTTTGCAAATCAAAGCCATATGCCACCTACCGCTCTCCAAACAATCCCCATTACTTGGCCCTTTGCGGTCTGGGGGCTTGATATGGCCGGACCCCTTAAAGGAGGAAGCCATAAGAAAAAGTACCTATTGGTCATGGTGGATAAATTCACCAAATGGATAGAAGCCAAACTAGTTAAAACGACCTAGTCCGGACCAGTGATAGACTTCATATCCGGGGTTGTACACCGTTATGGTGTCCCCCACAGCATCATCACCGATAACGGCTCGAACTTTACAGCTGACGAGCTAAAAACTTGGTGTGGCAACATGGGCATTAAGCTCGATTATGCCTCCCTCTATCACCCCCAAACAAACGGTCAAGTCGAACGAGCAAATGGTCTTATTATGAGCGGCATTAAACCCAGATTAGTGCGATCCTTGAAGGAATCACATACGCACTGGGTTGAGGAGCTCGACTCTGTACTATGGGGGCTGCGGACTACGCCGAATCACACTACCGGATACACACCGTTTTTTATGGTGTACGGTGCAGAGGCGGTACTGCCCTGCGACATTATTCATGACTCACCTCGAGTGTGCATGTATGAAGAGAAAGAATCCGAGCTTGATCGGCAGGATAGTTTAGACGACTTGGAGGAGGAGCGTGACGTTGCAAAAGCCCGCACCGCATTCTATTAGCAACAGGCTCGACTGTATCAAAGTAGAGAAGTACGGGCCAAAACTTATAACGTTGGCAAACTCGTTCTACGCCTACCCGAGAAGAAAAAGGACAAGCTCAAGCCCAAATGGGAAGGTCCCTTCATTATCGACAAAGTTATAACCGGTGGAGCGTACCGTCTGCGTGATGCATCGGACAATCGACTCGAGCCAAACCCATGGAACGTGGCCAGACTCCGAAGGTTCTATGCCTAGTGTCGGACCCTGTGTTTGTCTCCTTACCTCCACCTTTTTTATATATATTTGCTATCTGTCTTTCTTTCTTTCTTCCCTTTTTCTTCACGGCCTTAAAAGGTTAAAATGTGTCTTGACCACACAATCTTGACGCACCATGCGTGCTCATTACACCTGTGGGGCTTCTTATACAGAAGCTTAATATAACTATGTTCCAGGCTCTATGCCCCCTGCATATGTGTCACTTTTCCACATGTACATTTTCTTCACCATTATATGCATCAATATGACTTAAGTTTTGGCCAAGCTGGGTTGCCTGGCTCTTGTGTTTATGCCCTATGTTCCCATTAATTCGGCTAGGGCATAAGGTGAGCACCTCCGCGATTGTTACTGCCGGGTCAGCCGGATGTGTACCTCAGACTGGGTGAAGCCAAAAGCTAGCGTTCTTAAGGGAATATGCGGTCGGTGAACACAAGATGACTTTTACTTATTGCAATACATGCCCCCAGATGTTTATATCCTGCGTCTCTTTTCACAGTTCGGACATGCACATTAATGCATGCGTACCCAGGGAAAGGAACCCTTAACGGAACTATTCTCCCTAGAAGATGTTTCTTACTATCCATGTAATATAACATAGCTAGTTGGGTACTTGTCTGTTCAAGCACTTATGACCCCTACGCCTAGTTTCCATGCGTACCCCGGTTTTTACATAACTAAGCGGGTATTCAAATACACTCCGGACTGTCGGGTCCGGAGGTCGAAGCAAAAAGGTCCACCATGACAAATGATTTACAATTCGTCTAGGGACAAAATATGTCACTTGAACTACACAGTCACTTAGACTGACTAAATTCTTCTTCTATACCATCCAACAGGCTGTCTAGCCTACAACCCTGTTGGGAATACTTTGCGGCTAATTTTACCTGGTCATATACCAGACTAACGGGGATCTCTTTCCCATCAGAACCCATAGGTCCGCCCTCGGCCATGTGGTTCGGGTCAGCCTTGGTATATCGTGTCTTCACCATGGCCCAGGCTTCCCTTGCACCTTGTCGGCAGGCAGATATCTTCCATAATCGGAAGCGCCGCCGCGCTCCCTTGAGCATCTCTACAAGCTCCCCCATGCCTCCTGGAAGGGAGGCGGATGGCCACAAGGCCTGGGCAATGCCCTGCATCACCTGCCGAACTTGTTCATGCAGTTGTGAGAGCTCTGGCAGAAGATCGCCCGCAGATCCGGGCATCTCCTTTTCGAGACGACCCGTCAGCATACCTACAGATATAACTCTGTTAGCCGGTTTCTTCGCCGAACTCTATAAAAGTTCATTCAAGCACTTACTAAAAATGTCGTGTCGAAGCCTCATATTCTCCTTTACGGAGTCAGCTAGCTGGGCCCGAACATCTTTCAGTTCAACGCCCAGCCGGGTATTGGCATCTTGGAGATCATTTTTCTCCTGCCTAACCCGCATAAGCACACGCTCGCCAGCCTCTAGCTGTCGTTGAGCATGTTGCTCATCCCCTCGCACGTTCTTCGGATTCACTCCGGGATCATCTGCAGAATCTATTGTTAGATTTGCATGCATGCCGAATACTAACTGGAACACGTCATTTCATTCTTTTCGATCAGAACAAGTGTTACCAGATGGAGCCTTCTTGGACTCCTTCATCTCGGCAACTGTGGCCCATAGCTGGGCTTTGCACTCCTCCAGCTCTTGAGACAACTGGGTATTCTTCTCCGTAAGAACCTACACATATAATGATCCTTAAATCAGTTGTGCCAAGTATTTCAAGTCTCAGGGGCTACTAATATACATAATTATCAGATTTTCTTACCCGTATATCCTTCACATACTGGTCCATGCCTCTGGCAAGACCATTTTGAGCAGCTCGGATGTACGTGTCTCCTGAGTTGAAGGCATCGAACGCCTCTTCGGAGAAACCAGGGTCGCGGAGTACGGCCCGGCGACGCCTGTGATTCATGGCACTCTCCACTTTGGAATTGGTAGCGGACAGCCTATCCGCATCCTCTGTAGGAGGAACATCCGGTGTTGTCCCCATGTTAGCATCTGCCCCTAAGACCGGCTCGGGAGTCTGGCTGGTGGAGGCGTGGCCGGCAGGCTCTCCGGACACGGTCCGGCAAGCATTTTTTCTGCCAGGAACCATGGCGTTATTATATTATAAAGACGACAACCACGGAGCAGGGTTCTTTTTCATACCTCTGTGACGGCATCTCAGTCCTGACCGCGTTCCTTTTAAGCCTACCCTGCTTCGGTGCCCCTTGTTGGTGAGTCACCGCGGGTTCGGCAGGGCATCCCGAGGGCCTTCCCTGTAAGACACCATATGTGTGCGGTGGGTGAAGTGCAAAAAAGGGTCCTTCTCGGAAGTTGGGACTCCGGTTTTACTTACATGCGATGCAGGTAGCAGGTCAGGATAATCGGCTACGATGGCCACCAAGAAACCGTCACAGCTTAACTGATAGAACGTCATGTCGATGAGCTCCACAAATATGTCCGGATCTTCTTCGAGTCTGGGGTCGAGGGCTCGGTTAGGGTCCTCCGGCTGTGGAGACGAGCTGTGGACCTCCCTCACAGCTTTTCGCAGTTCCTGCTATGAAATAGCAAGGTAAATATTTATGATGAAAAATGCGGGAAGGTATGGGGTAAAAGGTAGCAGCTCACCCAGTTTGGGGGGTTGTACATGGAGAATCCGTCCCATGGCTTAATGCGGATGAACTCCTCTTCCTCTCCTTTGTACAAATCAGACAGTATTTTTGCTAGAGCAGCGGCGGAGTCCGGACCATTACGACCGCAGCGGGAGGCATCATCTTCTCCATTGAAATGCCACATGGGTTTCCCCCGATACTGAAGTGGCTGCACCCCCCGCATTATTTATATTGACATAACCTCGACTATTGTCAGTCCTGATTTGGCCAGCAATTTTATCCTGCCCATCAGGTAAAGGACCTCACTGTTATCTTCCTCCTTGGGGCTCCAAGGGCGCCAGCTACGGCGTTTCTTCAAATGGGCATTGTTAAACTCAGGAAGGCCCATCCGAATAGGGTCCAGAAGGGGGACGTCCTCCTTATAAAACCACTTCGAAGGCTAGTCTTCGGATGTCTTCTTCGGAGTACCGGACAGGTACCCGGTCCCGGTGATGCGCCATATTTCGGCTCCGCCAACTTGATATATTGACCCCTCCTGTGTGCGGGGTACGAGGCAGAATAGCCTATCCCATAGCTCGAAATGAGCTTCGCAGCCCAAAAACAGCTCGCAAAAGGCGACGTAGCCGGCGATGTGTAATATGGAGGCGGGAGTAAAGTTATGCAGCTGGAGGCCGTAGAACTCCAGGAGCCCGTAGAGGAACGGATGGATTGGAAATCCGAGTCCCCTCGATAAGTAAGGGACAAGGCATACCCGCTCCCCCATGGATGGGTTGGGAAAGCTCTCCGCTTGCTCCCCTCCATTATAAGTGGTTAGTACGGCTCGAACGGGGACCATATACGCAGGAGGGAGAAACCCCTGGGTCTACAACTCTACTAATTGGCTGTGGGGGATGGAACACTTCTCCCAATTTCCTGGCTTAGTGCTATGGGAGCGAGAGGAGGAGCTGCGATGGCTGGCCATGATGGGATGGACTTTTCCGGGTGCACTCCGATGGATACTCGCTGTGGGAGGATGGTGTGATCTCGATCTGAAGATCCCCGACTATTTAAATAGACGATTTACCTACATGGTTAGGGTGGCAAATGTAAAAACGCCCTCACTTCTCGCATTCTCTCGACACGTGGAATATAGCCATTATTAAAGCACAGAAGCAGAGGAGTGCAACATTCATGGGAAGCCGGACACTGCTCGTTACGACAGGTACTCAGGATTTGGATAAGAACCCGCCTTGCAATGCCGAGGACAATCTGCGCGCCAGACTCATTGTCATTGAAGCCTGGTTCAGGGGCTACTGAGGGAGTCCTGGATTAGGGGGTCCTCGGACAGCCGGACTATATACTTTGGCCAGACTGTTGGACTATGAAGATACAAGATTGAAGACTTTGTCCCGTGTCCGGGTGGGACTCTCCTTTGCGTGGAAGGCAAGCTTGGCGATTCAGATATGTAGATCTCCTTCTCTGTAACCGACTCTGTGTAACCGCCAGTCACCCACCTGGTAGCGGTCGTCGAGGAACAAGCCGAAAACACTTCTTCCCCTAAGTTAAAGACCAGCTATGTTCGGATCTCTGAGCCCCTCAAGCCGGACACCCTCCCTCGGGTGAGACTTCACGTCCTCCGAGCTCAGGGTCGGACATAGGGCCCGGAAGGCACTTGGATATTCCTGGACCCGAACTGGTGACCTCGGAGATTTTTCAAGCTTCGGATTCAAACCCGGGTCGAGATTCGGGTTTTAGCCCACCCACACACCACAATCAATACTCTCCAAGTAATTTGGGCCCTCTAGACATACAACAACCTCAGGAAATGGTCCATCACTTCTAGGACAGATTCCTTGTTGAAAACAAGATTAAAGATTCCTACGATGATGATACAGTTTCAGTTTTTCATCGTAATTCTACGGGCGAGGGAATTATGAACACCCTCAACCGCCAAAGCATACACAATTTTACAGAATTATCACACTTTGTACGGAAGTACTGCATGATGGAAAGCACATGGAAGGCCCAAAAGACCCAATTGGAACCTGTTGCCTTTAAGTAGTATACTACCCGGGCAAAACGGATACACACTTATGAGGCATCCAATCATAAGCTCGTCGGCAGGGAAAACAAACCCTTTACAGGATACAGAACAGTTCTTGACGAACTCCTTGACAAACCCTGTCAGATACATGCGACGCCGACCACCGAACCAGCTCATAGCCTTCGGTAATGTTGGGTACCCCCGCAAGTGGCTAAAAGCGGTGAGGCCATCCTCACCACCGCTACTCCAGAGAAGCATTCTCCGGAGGATGACGATCTTAACGTCTTTACGGTCTTTGCGACCTTCTCTTCAAATAAGCGGTGCAAAAGGGCGCTCCGCGACCTTGCCGAAATCAACCAAGTAACCGCAATGAACCATTGGAATGAAGCGGCGATAACTTTCACCGCCGACGATGAACCAAGGGCCCGATCAGCCCGAGTACCAGCCGCCTTGGTCTTAAACCCAATTGTGGATGGCTTTCGACTCACCAAAGTGCTCATGGACGGCGGCAACAGACTTAACCTCATCTACGAGGACACACTCGACAAAATGCAAATTTAAAAGGCCCGCATCGAGCAAAGCACTACCACCTTTCGAGGCATCATCCCCGGTTGAGAAGCATGATGTTTGGGTAAAATCAAACTTGATGTAATATTCGGCACGCCTGAGAATTACAGGTCCGAGGAGTTGCTTTTCCACGTGGTTCCCTTCAATAGCGGATATCACGCCCTTTTGGGGCGCATCGCTTTCTCACGCTTCTAGTGTAGCGACCAGACCTCAAACAGTCTGATCTCTGTGCTCCGGTGTCATCCCTGGATCAGTAATGCTGACACCACACAGTACTCGGAGGATTTATAGCAGAGTAGCAATCACACACTTATTACATCGAGTGTCTCAAAAGAGAACTTATTACAATAAATATGGCTTAAGGCCATCTAATACGATAACAGCGGAAGGCTTCAAAGATAAGTGAGTCCATCAACTCCAACGGCATCACTGAGTATAGAACCACGACCTAAAAACTCCTTAATCGTCGTCTGAAAAGTCTGCAACATTAACGTTGCAGCCCGAAAACGGGTCAGCACATGGAATATGCTGGCAAGGTAACACATAGAGAGTAATGGAATGCAACAGCTATACTATATGCATATTTGGCTGGTGGAAAGCTCTATGGTTACAGTTTTTGCGTAAAGCCAATTTTTCCCTACTTCAAAGGAATAAATTTAATTACTATCATGGTGGTTGTTAAACATTGAGAATGGTTGACAGCATTCTCAATCCCAATTAAGTAACATCATTAAAACCCATCAAAATTAATTTAGAGTAACATGTTGAGATTCACATGATAATCCAGGTACTAGATACTCAAGATGTCCATAACCGGGGACACGGCTAACCATGATTAGTTTATTACACTCTGCAGAGGTTTGCGCACTTTTCCCCACAAGACTCGATCGCCTCCGTTTGGTTTCTCGCACTACAGGGTGTTTGAGAAGACGGATGACCGAGACATAGTCTTTCAGAAGCGCTAGCACCTTACGATCGGGTAGACCGTACCACCTACATCCCCTACATCTGCTAGTCTACCACTGTAAGAGTTCGCACAACTTAGTCAACTATGCCAGAGCCCATAATGGCTTGTGGCTGCACACGGAAGTTTCTAGTATGAATAATCTCATGATCCCTTTGAGCCTGGGTGGCGGTCCAAAAGAAAAACAGGCAAGTCCTGGAAACCCCAGGTGCCTCAATCCACCCAGATGTGTGTTAGTTGCCACCTTAGATAAACCATTAATTAACAATCTCACATTCTGTCATGGATATCACTCACCCAATCCACGTCTACTAGCATAGCATGGCATAATAAGCAAACGTAGAAGTAACTCCCAAAGGTTTGAAAATAAACAGGTAATAGGTACTACCTCATCTACTTCCCATCCCACAATTTCATTAGATCCTATTCATGCGATGTGTGAGGATTGATCTAATGCAATAAAAACTGGGTTGTAGAAAAGGTATGATCAAAGTGTTACTTGCCTTGCTGATGATCCGCGAAACCTAGAGATTCAACGTAACAGGCGGCGCACTCCGGGTATTCTATCACAGACAAACAACAAGCATACAATAAGTACTCATCTAATGCACAGGTAAAACTCAAATAGAAGATCTAACCAGAAAGTTCAACTTAAGAACCCTGGTTTGCAAAAAGAATCAAATCGAACGAAGCAAAACAAAACAAACGGCGAAAGAAACAACTTCGTTCTAGTAATTTGGATCTAGGGAAAATTTTACAGTAGCAAAAATATGTTTAAGTTGATTATTCGGAAAGAGGGTTTCGAGACGGAACTCTAGGCACTTGAATCGCCTGATTCCGATAAACGAGCGAAAAGTTATACTAAAACGAAAATCGGATCAGAAATCGCGATCAGAAAATAACCGCGAAAATCCGACGAAAAAGAAAAACGACGAACAGATTTTTATTTTTTTTATAGCACGGAAAACAAGGCGGCCGCGAACCTCGGGCGGCGCGCACTCCGGTGAGTCGACGGCGGGGCGGCGGCGGCGGCGGGCGGCGGCGGCGGCTGCCAGGGTTAGGGCAGGGGCGGCTGGCGGCTGGGCTTTCGGGCCCCGGGACGGCGGCTTATATAGCCTTGGCCGGCGGTGTCCTGGCCGAGTACGGCCCAAAGTCGGTTCCGCGTTTTTTTTAAATAATTCCGCTCGGAAGAAAAATAAAAAGAAAATACTAAACGGACTCCAAAAATCACGAACTAAATTTTCCTGGGTTTCTAAATTCAAGCCCGATAAAGTGAACATTTATCTGGGCCCAAACTACAACTTTGAAAAACGCGCATTTTTCCTAAATTCAAATAAAAATACCGAAAAACTCCGAAATAAAACTTATTTGATTTTTTTTATTAAATCCTCATTTTTTCTATATTTTGGGAAAGTCATTTTATTCCCTCTCTCATATTTTTGTAATAGAAATAATTGATGATAAAATAAATAAAATCAAATGATCCTGTTTACATAATCTGAGAAAACTCAAATATGTAAATAACGAAATCCCCAACTCTCTCCGTGGGTCCTTGAGTTGCTTAGGATTTTCTAGGATCAAAACCAAAAGCAAAATAAAATATTATATGCATGATGACCTAATGTATAACATTCCAAATTGAAAATTTGGGATGTTACAAACCTACCCCCCTTAAGATGAATCTCGCTCTGGAGATTCGGGTTGGCTAGAAAATAGGTGAGGGTGGTCCTTGAGCAAATCTTCCTCTTGCTCCCAGGTGGCTTCATCCTCCGTGTGGTGGCTCCACTGAACTTTGCAAAACTTGATAACCTTGCTGCGAGTAACGCGGCTGGCAAACTCAAGAATCTTGGCTGGTTTCTCCTCATAGGTCAAATTGTTATCCAACTGAATTGCTTCTAATGGCACTGTGTCTCTCAAAGGTATGTCAGCCATCTCCGCGTGACACTTCTTCAACTGAGAAACGTGAAACACATCATGAACTCCTGTTAATCCTTCTGGCAATTCCAACTTGTAAGCCACTTCTCCCATACGCTCCAAAACTTGATATGGCCCTACAAATCGTGGCGCTAACTTCCCCTTAACTCCAAAGCGCTTAATCCCTCAAAGTGGGGATACTCGAAGATAAGCTCTGTCTCCGACTTCGTAAACTGTCTCTTTGCGTTTAGAATCTGTGTAGCTCTTCTGTCTGGACTGGGCTACCTTGAGCCTATCGCGAGTCAACTTCACCTTCTGTTGAGACTCCTTAATCAAATCTGGTCCAAACAACTGGCGGTCTCCAACTTCGTCCCATGACAACGGTGTCCTGCACCTCCTTCCTTACAAAGCTTCGAAAGGGGCCATCTTCAAACTAGTCTGATAGCTATTATTGTAAGAGAACTCTGCATATGGCAAATTATCGTCCCAACTAGATCTATAATCTAGCGCACAAGCTCTCAGCATATCCTCCAAAATCTGATTGACTCCCTCGGTCTGTCCATCTGTCTGCGGATGAAAAGCTGTACTGAATTCTAGCCTAGTACCTAAAGTCTCATGCAACTGCTTCCAGAACTTTGAGGTAAACTGGGTTCCTCTATCTGATGCGATACTCCTCGTAACTCCATGCAAACATACGATCCTGGTCATGTATATCTTTGCCAACTTAGCACTTGTGTAAGTGGTCTTTACTGGGATGAAATGAGCTACCTTTTGTCAATCGATCAACTACGACCCAAATCGAGTCATAGCCTGAACGAGTCCTTGGTAATCCCGTGATAAAATCCATGCCTAGCTTATCCCACTTCCATTCGGGTATTGGCAATGGCTGCAACAATCCTGCTGGCTTTTGATGCTCTGCCTTTACTCTCTGACATACGTCACAAACTTCTATATACTCCGCAATATCCTTCTTCATTCCGGTCCACCAGAAAATATCCTTCAAATCCAAATACATCTTGGTATTTCCTGGGTGAATCGAATACGGTGAATCATGGGCCTCTTGCAGAATCAACTTCCTAATCTCCGGGTTATTGGGCACATAAACACGGTCTTCAAACCATAGGGTGTCGTGCTCATCCTCGCGAAATCCTTTAGCTTTTCCTTGGCTCATTTTCTCCTTTATGGAAGCAATCTCCTTGTCAGTTTTCTGAGCTTCTCTGATTCTATCCATCAAAGTTGACTGAATTTCCAATGCTGCTACATAGCCTCTCGGAACTATTTCCAAACATAGTTCACGAAGATTTTCTGCTAACTCCTTGGGTATTTCTCCCGTCATTAACGTATTGACATGGCTCTTACGGCTTAATGCATCAGCTACTACATTAGCCTTCCCGGGATGATAATGCAATTTCATATCATAATCTTTGATAAGCTCCAACCATCTCCTTTGTCTGAGATTCAAATCCTTCTGTGTGAAAATGTACTTCAAACTCTTGTGATCCGTGTACACCTCACAATGATTTCCAATGAGGAAATGTCTCCATGTCTTCAATGCATGCACTACGGCTGCTAACTCCAAATGTAGCGTAATTCAATTCGTGAGGCTTTAGTTGTCGTGAAGCATACGAAACAACTCTCCCTTCCTGCATAAGCACTGCTCCAAGTCCTCGACGTGAAGCGTCGCAATACACCTCATAATCCTTGGTTTGATCTGGCAAAATCAACACTGGTGAGGTAACCAAGCGTTTCTTCAACTCCTGGAAACTAGCCTCACACTCCTCAGTCCATTTGAACTTAGTATCCTTCTTCAGCAACTCCTTCATAGGCTTTGCAATCTTTGAGAAATTCTCAATAAATCTCGGGTAGTATCCTGCGAGTCCAAGAAAACTCCGGATCTCTCCAACTGTTGTTGGTGCTTCCCACTTGGTCACGGTTTCAACTTTAGCGGGATCTACTGCTATACCTTCTCCAGATATAACATGTTCGAGGAATCCTACTTCCTTCAACCAAAACTCACATTTGCTAAACTTGGCATATAATTGGTGTTCTCTGAGCTTTCCAAGTGCCAAACGCAAATGCTCCTTATGCTCCTCTTCATTCTTCGAATATACCAGGATATCATCAATGAACACTACGACGAACTTATCCAAAAACTCCATGAACACTTTGTTCATCATGTTCATAAAATATGCAGGTGCGTTAGTCAGTCCAAATGACATAACGGTATACTCATACAGCCCATACCTGGTGGTAAAAGCTGTCTTCGGGATATCCTGTTCTCGAATCTTCAACTGGTGGTATCCTGATCGCAAATCGATCTTGGAAAACACTTTAGCTCCTTGCAATCGATCAAACAGATCGTTGATCATTGGTAGTGGATACTTGTTCTTGATTGTTACTTCATTCAATCCTCGATAGTCAACAACCATCCTTAACGATCCATCCTTCTTCTCCACTAGAAGTACTGGCGATCCCCAAGGCGAAGAACTTGGGCGAATATATCCTTTATCCAGTAACTCCTTAATCTGCTTCTTAATTTCCACTAAATCCTTTGCTGGCATCCTATATGGTCTCTTTGATATTGGCCCAGTGCCTGGCAATAGCTCAATCAAAAACTCAATGTCTCTATCCGGTGGCATGCCTGGCAACTCTTCGGGAAATACATCAGGAAAATCCTTTACCACTGGTACTTCCTCCTGCACAACTCCTGTTAGGCAATTTACTTGTGTCCTCTTTGGTACATGCCGGGATACATACTTGATCCTTCTCCCTTCTGGTGTGGTAAGCAAAATTGACTTACTAGCACACTCAATATTCCCTTCATACTTTGATAACCAATCCATGCCTAATATCACATCCAATCCTTGAGATTCCAATACTATTAGGTCTGAGGGAAAAACATAGTTACCAATCCTTAATGGTAACCGATCACACCATAGACTTGCCACATACTCTGCTCCGGGCGAGGTTACTAACATGGGTGACCTAAGGGCTTGGGTTGGTAGGTTATACTTATCCACAAATCCCCTTGAGATGTATGAATGCGATGCACCAGTATCAAAAGAATGAGTGCAGTAAATGACTTAACCAAAAACTTACCTATTACTGCATCGGGCTGAACTTCAACCTCCTCCACGCTAACGTAGTTCACCTGTCCCCTGTTGAAAGGGTTCGGCTTCTTCCCAGAACTTCCATTGTCGTTTTGGCCTTCAGGACATTCATTTGCATAATGCCCTGGCTTCGAACACTTATAGCAAGTGACGTGGCTCAAGTCCTTCTTGGCTGGAGTGGATGGGGTGTTGCGGTTCTGTCCATTACTTCCTCCATTCCCATTACCATTCTTGGTGCCAGTGTGATTGTGCGAGCTACCTACTCCATGGGTATGCTGAAAATGTCCTCCTGGTCTAGGGGTAAAACGAGGCTTCTGCTGAGCTCCTGAATTACACTTTCCTTGTCCATACTTCCTCTTGCGGTTCTCAATTTGTTGCTGCTTCCCTTCAATCATAAGAGCACGATCTACCAACTCCTGGTAGTTGTTGAAGGTGGCTACCATCAACTGCATACTCAACTCATCATTCAGTCCTTCCAGGAATTTCTCCTGCTTAGCTGCATCCGTAGCAACGTCATCTGGGGCATAACGTGCTAGGTCACTAAACTCCTCCACATACTGGCCAACTGTCCGTCTTCCTTGGCGCAAGTTATGAAACTCACGCTTCTTCATGGCTATGGCTCCTGCTGAAACATGGGCAGTACGAAAAGCCTGCTGAAACTGGTCCCATGTGACAGTGTCGACTGGGATGGTGGCTGTGAAATTCTCCCACCAGGATGCTGGCGGTCCTTCTAACTGATGTGCGGCAAACTTAACCTTCTCCACATCCGTGCATCCTGCTGTGGTCAACTCCCTAGATATCTTGCGGAGCCAATCATCTGCTACTATCGGCTCGGTGCTACTGGAAAACACCGGCGGATTCAGCCTAAGAAAACGGGCTAAGTGGTCAACAGGTGGTGGTGGTGGTGGGTTGTTGTTGTTGTTGTTCCCCTGATTCTGATTCTGAACTAGCAACTGCATCAATGTGTTTTGCTGCTGGATCAACTGGGTGAGCTCCGGTGGAAAGGCAAATCTGGGGTCACGTCTTGGAGGCATCTGAGGGTTTTAGAAAAGATGAGATATAAGAATAGAGGGGGTCTAAAGAGAAAACACTACCCATATGCACATGAGGCAAAAGCACACAATTCACTTCAATCAATCAAACAAAGGCATACAATCGATCTAACTATCGCAAAGTGCTCGGACTACTATATTTACATGGTGGACTACTACTACTGATGAGGTGGTCTACTAGAAATATTCTACGGTTGTAGACTCCATGATATCTGCTCCTGCTTCATCAACATAGTCATCATCGATACTATCTTGTTCCGAGTCGGTGCCGTCGATGATGATGTAGTCTTCCGGGCTAATCTCCTTGGGTTCTTCGTCTTCATCTACTGGTGTCGGGCCTCCCATAAATATTCCAATCTTCTTGATCAGATCGTCATTCTTCTCCACCAATACTTCAATTTCTTCTTCATAGTCTTCACGTGTAACCTTGAGTTCTTCCTCCAGTTCCTTGATTCTAGTTTTAGCCTCTTCAGATCTATCATGTCGGCGCACATCTGATTCTCCTGTCGTCGAATGTGCTGGTTTAACTCCTGGATAAAAGCTACAATTGATCTATCCTTTCTGGTGCTGATCATCTCCCAGTGTTCATCTCGGCGCCCACAAATCTGGTAGATAGTATCCTTGAGATCCTTGCGGTAGACTTCTCCAATGCGTCCCATGGCGATGTGAGCTGCCATACTCTTTCCTAGACTCCAAGTTGGTGCATCAAAACAAAACTCTATGGGCTCAGTGACTGGCATGAACGCCCTTCCTGGAACTTGAACTTGAATCATCCAGCGCTCTTCTTCAGGTAAAGTGGCGTTGTAGATTCCCGTGAAGCCTCGTACTCCTATGTTCAGGTATCTAGTGACGTCCTTCAAGTGACGTCCAAAGGGTGTATCTTCATCTGGTTGTGTGAACTTGTTCCTTGCAACCGCCATCCTAAAGAGTAGAAAATATGAGAAGTCAGAAGAGAAGAGAGTGATCTAGGTCTTTTAGCTTAGTGGTCCTGTCCTATAGTCAGCGTGTGCTCTGATACCATCTCTGTAGCGACCAGACCTCAAACAGTCTGATCTCTGTGCTCCGGTGTCATCCCTGGATCAGTAATGCTGACACCACACAGTACTCGGAGGATTTATAGCAGAGTAGCAATCACACACTTATTACATCGAGTGTCTCAAAAGAGAACTTATTACAATAAATATGGCTTAAGGCCATCTAATACGATAACAGCGGAAGGCTTGGAAGATAAGTGAGTCCATCAACTCCAACGGCATCACTGAGTATAGAACCACGACCTAAAAACTCCTTAATCGTCGTCTGAAAAGTCTGCAACATTAACGTTGCAGCCCGAAAACGGGTCAGCACATAGAATATGCTGGCAAGGTAACACATAGAGAGTAATGGAATGCAACAGCTATACTATATGCATATTTGGCTGGTGGAAAGCTCTATGGTTACAGTTTTTGCGTAAAGCCAATTTTTCCCTACTTCAAAGGAATAAATTTAATTACTAACATGGTGGTTGTTAAACATTGAGAATGGTTGACAGCATTCTCAATCCCAATTAAAATAACATCATTAAACCCATCAAAATTAATTTAGAGTAACATGTTGAGATTCACATGATAATCCAGGTACTAGATACTCAAGATTTGTCCATAACCGGGGACACGGCTAATCATGATTAGTTTATTACACTCTGCAGAGGTTTGCGCACTTTTCCCCACAAGACTCGATCGCCTCCGTTTGGTTTCTCGCACTACAGGGTGTTTGAGAAGACGGATGACCGAGACATAGTCTTTCAGAAGCGCTAGCACCTTACGATCGGGTAGACCGTACCACCTACATCCCGTACATCTGCTAGTCTACCACTGTAAGAGTTCGCACAACTTAGTCAACTATGCTAGAGCCCATAATGGCTTGTGGCTGCACACGGAAGTTTCTAGTTTGAATAATCTCATGATCCCTTTGAGCCTGGGTGGCGGTCCAAAAGAAAAACATGCAAGTCCTGGAAACCCCAGGTGCCTCAAGCCACCCAGATGTGTGTTAGGTTGCCACCTTAGATAAACCATTAATTATCAATCTCACATCTGTCATGGATATCACTCACCCAATCCACGTCTACTAGCATAGCATGGCATAATAAGCAAACGTAGAAGTAACTCCCAAAGGTTTGAAAATAAACAGGTAATAGGTACTACCTCATCTACTTCCCATCCCACAATTTCATTAGATCCTATTCATGCGATGTGTGAGGATTGATCTAATGCAATAAAAACTGGGTTGTAGAAAAGGTATGATCAAAGTGTTACTTGCCTTGCTGATGATCCGCGAAACCTAGAGATTCAACGTAACAGGCGGCGCACTCCGGGTATTCTATCGCAGACAAACAACAAGCATACAATAAGTACTCATATAATGCACAGGTAAAACTCAAATAGAAGATCTAACCAGAAAGTTCAACTTAAGAACCCTGGTTTGCAAAAAGAATCAAATCGAACGAAGCAAAAGAAAACAAATGGCAAAAGAAACAACTTCGTTCTAGTAATCTGGATCTAGGGAAAATTTTACAGTAGCAAAAACATGTTTAAGTTGATTATTCGAAAAGAGGGTTTCGAGACGAAACTCCAGGCGCTTGAATCGCCTGATTCCGATAAACGAGCGAAAAGTTATACTAAAACGAAAATCGGATCAGAAATCGCGATCAGAAAATAACCGCGAAAATCCGACGAAAAAGAAAAACGACGAACAGATTTTTATTTTTTTTACAGCACGGAAAACAAGGCGGCGGCGAACCTCGGGCAGCACGCACTCCGGCGAGTCGGCGGCGGGCGGCGGCGGCGGCTGCCAGGGTTAGGGCAGGGGCGGCTGGCGGCTGGGCTTTCGGGCCCCGGGGCGGCGGCTTATATAGCCTTGGCCGGCGGTGTCCTCGCCGAGTACGGCCCAAAGTCGGTTCCGTGTTTTTTTTAAATAAATTCCGCTCGGAAGAAAAATAAAAAGAAAATACTACACGGACTCCAAAAATCACGAAATAAATTTTCCCGGGTTTCTAAATTCAAGCCCGATAAAGTGAACATTTATCTGGGCCCAAACTACAACTTTGAAAAACGCGCATTTTTCCTAAATTCAAATAAAATACCGAAAAACTCCGAAATAAAA
This sequence comes from Triticum urartu, assembly GCF_003073215.2. Classification (NCBI taxonomy): domain Eukaryota; kingdom Viridiplantae; phylum Streptophyta; class Magnoliopsida; order Poales; family Poaceae; genus Triticum; species Triticum urartu. The sequence continues at coordinate 82,511,971 of NC_053024.1, read as the reverse complement.
CTTATTTGATTTTTTTATTAAATCCTCGATTTTTCTATATTTTGGGAAAGTCATTTTATTCCCTCTCTCATATTTTTGTAATAGAAATAATTGATGATAAAATAAATAAAATCAAATGATCCTGTTTACATAATTTGAGAAAACTCAAATATGTAAATAACGAAATCCCCAACTCTCTCCGTGGGTCCTTGAGTTGCTTAGGATTTTCTAGGATCAAAACCAAAAGCAAAATAAAATATGATATGCATGATGACCTAATGTATAACATTCCAAATTGAAAATTTGGGATGTTACATCTAGGCCATACCTCATTTACAAGTGGTACATGAAGTTAAAATGCCGGGACCCAATGGAATAATCACAGTTACAAGTGATCCGGATAAAGCACTCCGCGCCGAAAACAAAACCGCATACTAGGCCCTTGAGGCTCTATCCGAAGCCTTTACGGCCGAAGAAGTAACCACCCTGTGTTCCACGATGGACAAGGATGACGTGATTCTTGATCAGAGGCCCAAGTCCACCTCTTTCAAACCAGCAGATGAAATAGTAAAAGTTCAAGTGCACCCGACGGATCCTAACAAAACAACATCCATTGGAGCACAGCTGGATCAGACGGTCGATGCTGCCCTACGAGCGTTCTTGCGTGAAAATTGGGATACCTTTGACTGGCACCCTTCGGACATGCCCAGGATCCCACGCAGACTGGCCGAACACAGCCTCAACATAATCAAGGGGTTCAAACCGGTCAAAGAAACGTTGCGGCGATTATCGGAACCCAAAAGACAATCTATGGGGGAGGAACTAGCCAAGCTACTCGAAGCCGGGTTCATCAGAGAGATCAAGCACCCGGATTGGCTAGCCAACCTGGTCATGGTGCCGAAAAAGGATAAGTCTTGGCGCCTCTATGTCGATTTCATAGACCATAATAAGGCTTTCCTCAAAAACTCTTTCTCATTGCCCCACATTGAACAGATCATTGACGCAACCGCGGGACACGACTCATTGTGTTTCCTCGACGCATACTCCGGATACCATCAAATTAAGATGAAGGAGTCCGACCAGGCCGCAACGGTGTTCATTATCCCGTACGGGCCTTTCTATTTCAACACGATGCCTTTCGGGCTCAAAAACGTTGGTGCCACTTACCAACGCATGATTCAAACATGTTTGGAAAAACAAATTGTCAAGACATTGGAAGCATATGTGCACAACGTGGTCATTAAAACTAAACATGTTGAATCATTGGTGGATGATCTCCGCCTCATGTTTGATAACCTCCGAACATATGACATACGGCTCAATCCGAAAATATGTGTTTTAGGCGTTCCTACCGGAAAGCTGCTAGGGTTCGTTGTCTCCAATAGAAGAATCGAAGCAAACTAGCCAGAATCCGAGCCTTGTCGCAATTGTCCATGCCAACAGACTTAAAGCAAGTCCAAAAAATAGTCGGGTGCATGGCAGCGTTAAGCCGCTTCATCTCCAGATTAGGAGAAAAAGCATTGCCGCTTTATAGAATGCTTAGACGCATCGACAATTTTGAGTGCACGGATGAGGATACAGCCGGATTGGAAGAAATAAAAACCTTATTAGTAGGCAACCCAATCCTAGCCGCCCGAAGTATTGGCAAGCCTATGCTGCTTTATATATCTGCAACTCATGAGGTAGTAAATGTCGTACTCGTTGTCGAGCGAGGGGAAGAGGGATATTAGTTCCTCATCCAGAAACCAGTGTACTACGTATCAGAGGTCCTTACACCATGTAAATCACGATACCCTCATTACCAAAAAATAGCTTACGTGGTCTTTATGGCATCCCATAAACTCCGACACTATTTTCAAGAGTGTTCGATCATGGTGGCATCCGAAGTACCACTCAAAGACATTATAAACAACAGGGATGCCACCGGCCGCATAGCTAAATGGGCCATTGAGCTCTTACCATTTGAAATAACATACAAGGCACGCCGAGCTATTAAATCTCATGTGCTGGCCGATTTCATCGCTGAGTGGATGGAAGCCGAGCTCCCCAAAGAGTACAGTTCATACTCCAACTAGATCATGTACTTCGACGGCTCTAAAATGCTGGCGGGACTGGGGGCTGGTGTCATCTTGACATCCCCTATGGGGGACACAGTCCGCCACGTGCTTCAAATCATGTATACGGACGCCAATAACGCAGCCGAACATGAGGCACTTCTACATGGTCTCCAAATGGCTGTCTCCATGGGAATACAACGCCTAGAGGTGTGCGGTGATTCAAACCTCGCAATATCTCAGATAAATGCAGAGTTCGGTGCAAAAGATGCAAAAATGGCGGCCTACCGAAACACCATATTAAAATATCGACTCGGTTCAAGGGTCTTGAGTTTCATCAGGTCGCTCGAGACAGTAACCAAGCAACGGACATCCTTGCTCGAATAGGCACCAAACGCAACCTTGTCCCACCCAATACCTTTACGCAAAGGCTCTTTAAGCCATCTGTGGTATGGCAGGGCAAGAGCGGAAATTCCAGTCTGGACCTGATCAAACCCCCATAAGCCGAACACAACATAGATATCATCGGGGGTTCGGATACCGCAATAACACCCTCTCCTCATGAAATCATGGCTATTATCGCTCCATGGACTAAACCCTTCCTGGCCTACCTTAATAGGCAGGAGCTTCCTGATGATCAAAATGAGGCCCGTCGCATAGTCCGGCGTTCTAAAGCCTATAAAGTTCATGAAGGTGAACTATACAAGAAAAGCACAGCTGGAGTCCTTCAAAGGTGCATCTCCGAAGAGGAGAGACGGCAACTCTTGCCTAAAATACAGGCTGGTCTAGGTGGCCACCACGCCGCAGCTCGGGCCCTCCTAAGCAAGGCCTTATGTAGAGGTTTCTTTTCGCCAACGGCCTGAGCAGACGCACAAGCCCTTGTGCAACACTGCGTGGGATGTCAGCTTTTCGCAATGAAAGCCATATGCCTCCCATTTCCTTAAGAACAATCCCCATCGCTTGGCCTTTCGCAGTCTGGGGGCTAGACATGGTCGGACCCCTTAAAGGGGGAAGCCACAAGAAAAAATATCTACTGGTTATGGTGGATAAATGCACCAAGTGGATAGAGGCCAAACCAGTAAAAAGGCTGAAGCAGGGCCAATGATCGACTTTAAATTCGGCGTGGTACACCATTATGGTGTCCCGCACAGCATCATCACTGATAATGGCTCCAATTTCATAGCCGATGAGGTGAAAAAATGGGTGCACCAACTTGGGCATTAAACTCGATTATGCATCCGTCTACCACCATCAAACAAACGGTCTGGTTGAATGAGATAATGGCCTAATAATGAGCGGCATTAAACCCAGACTGGTGCGCTCCCTATGGGAGTCAGATAAGCCCTGGGTTGAGGAACTCGATTCCGTGCTCTAGGGGTTGCCGACTACGCCTAATCGGATGATCGGATACACACCTTCCTTCATGGTGTACGGTGTAGAAGCTATCTTGCCCTGCGACATTATTCATGATTCACCTCGAGTGCACATGTACGAAGAGAGAGAAGCCGAGCTCGATTGGCAAGATGACCTAGATGGCCTTGAAGAGGAGCGTGATATTGCACGAGCCCGTTCTTCATTTTATCAACAACAGGCTAGTGGATACCCAAGCAGAGAAGTGCGGGCCAAGACTTATAATGTCGGTGAACTCATTTTGCGCCTCCCAGAGAAGAAGAAGGATAAGCTCAAACCAAAATGGGAGGGCCCCTTCATCATAGATGAAGTTCTCACAGGAGGAGCCTATCGCCTTCGTAATGCATTGGATAAGCGCCTTGAGCCGAATCCATGAAACGTTGCTCGGCTCCGACAATTCTACACATAGTTCGGCCACATCTTTTTTAGTTTCCTTTTTTCACCTCTTCCCTTTTTTGTTTTTGTATATATCCCAGTGTATGTTCTGATGTGCCGAACTATTAGGGGCACACATCTTTAAATGTATACATCCCACTATGACTAGGGGCTTCTTTGACCAAGCTTATTATTAAAAGCTTGGAGCTTACATTATCTATGTCGGTTGTTATATACACTTTTTGCCATTATATGCACCTCTATGACTTAAGTTTTTGCCAAGCTGGGTTACCTCACTCCTGTGTTTACCCTAAGTTTTTGCGAAGCTGGGTCACCTCTGCGATTGTTACAACCGGGTAATCCGGACCTGTACCTCAGACGGGTGAAGCCGATATCTAGCGTTCTTAAGAGAATAATTGGTTGGCAAGCAACGACAGGTTGATTACGTTCCTGTAACTCTTTGAAAAAATAATACAGGACATGCTCCCCGTAATTCGGATCAAAGCCTGGGCACGCGAAATTAAGCATGCCAACCCAAGGAAAGGAACCCTTAACGGAACTATTTTCCTTGAAAGATGTTTCGTATCTTAAATAAGTAATATAACATAACTCCCCGAACTAAATTTTGTCTATTTAAGCAATATGACTGGATTGCCTGGTTTCACGACATAATGAATGTTTCTTACATTCCAAAATGATATCCGGAAACACTCCACCTTCTTGGTTCGGAGACCGAAGCCGAAAGTCCACGATGACAAATTTTCACATGTTCGGTTGGAGATAAAGTTCAAGAGTAAAAGTACACTGATACATCGAAACGAACACCTACTCTTTATCTATACCATCTATAAGACTGTGTAAAACACCAATCTTCTTGCGGGTACTTCACAGCTATCATTCTTGGTTGTATACCAAGTTCACGGGAATCTCCTTTCTGTCGGGCCCCCGAGGTCCAACTCGGGCCATATGATTCAGATCAAGTCCGGTGCCGCGCGTTTTCACCATCGCCCATGCCTCTCATGCACCTTCTCGGCATGCAGACGCCTTCCGTAGCTCGAAACGGCGCCGAGCACCTTCGAACAGGTTCGCCAACCCCTCCATACTTTTTGGAAGGGCATCGGATGCCCATAAAGCCTTCGACATACTTCTCATAGCTTTCCGGGCTCGTTCATGCACCACGGACATTTCCTTAAGCACGTCGCCTCGCAATTCGGATACTTCCTCTTCAGGCCATCCAGTTAACAGACTTACAATAATAAAGATGCGACAATTCGAACTATGGGATATTATAAGTCCTTCGGATGGTTTAAAAGGTCATACCGAATATGTCACCTTTCAACTTCTTATTTTCTTTCTGCGCGGCCGATAACTGAGCCTTTAAGCTCTTTATCTCTTCGGCTTTTTTACCTTTTTCCTCCTCAATATTGCTCTTCGAATTAGTGGTTATTGTGGCCTTGTTCATCTTCGCAAGCTCTGTGGTAATGACATTCAGCTTTGTCTGGTTTGTCTTCACCTGCTGGGATAGCACATTATTCTTCTCCCTAAGAACCTGCAAGTCATAACAATCCTTAAATCGGTTGGCCTAACCGCTTCAAGTATCGGGGGCTACTGGCATCTATTCAATTTGCAAAGCTATTACCAGCATATCCTTTGAAAACAGTTGAGTAGCTCTAGCAAGTCCGTCTCGGGCGGCTCGGATATATGCATCCACGGAGCTGAGTGCGGTAAACTCCTGCTCAGTGAACACTGGCGCCCGCATGGCCTCTTTTAGTCGATGATGATTCTTCATGCTCTCCACCTCAGAAATCATGGCGGATACGTCATCCAAATCCTCATGAGGGGGCGGATCTGGCACAGTGTCAGCTCTCACCCTGGTTGACGAATCCGGTGCCGGATTGACCGATACTCGGCTAGCAGTGCGTTTTCCCATGGATTAGCGTGTGCTCCTCCTGAAATAAAGGTAGAGGATATACTTAACAATCTGATCTCGTGCTTAGGCACACATCACAGGACTTGCCTCCTTGAAGAAGGAGGGGGCTCGACAGCGCTCCCTGTTCCCTTTTGCTTTGAACGATCACCCTGTGTAGAGGACGCTCTCGAGGGAGTGTAGCTTGCCGAGCGCCTATCCTATGAAGTACAGTTTAGTACAATGGATAAGGTGCAAATAGGGGTTTCTTTTTGAGGAAGCTTTTTTGAATACTTACAATGTAGAAAGGGTATGGGTGGGGGGTAGTCGGCTGTAATTGCCACTTTCGAGCCGTCAAGGCTCGCCTAATAAAATACTCCATTGGCAAACTCTCTATATATATCCGTCCTCGCAGAAGCCGGGGTCTTCATTGGGAGTGTGATCCTCTGGCTGTGGGGAGGGACAATGAATGTTCTCGACCGCCTTCCACCATGACTATTTTAAAGACAACAAAGAGCAATTTGATCAGCACGCCTCGATAACAAGGTAAAACATCACTGATTATCAAAGGCTTACCCATTCAATGGGGTTGTACATGGAAAAACCTTCTCGACAGTTTAAGCGAAGGAAGTCTTCTTTTCCCACCTTATACAGATCGACCAGGATCATGGCTAGTTTGGCTGGGGTATCCGGGCCCCTACGTTTGTAACGAGGTGCGTCATCCTCCCTATTGTAACACCATAAAGGAGTCACTCTGGACTGGAGGGGCTGAATACATCGCCTTATCGCGATATCCATGGCTTCAATTATTGAGAGCTCGAAATGACCAAGTAATCTGACCTTGCTGACTAACCGCTTCACGTCCACACTTTATTCTTCCTTGGGACTCTGGGGCGCCAATTGAGGTGTTTCTTCAAAGGAGCACTGGAAAATTCGGGGAGGCCGCGCCGAACTGGGTCTGGAAGTGGGACATCATCAATGTAAAACCATTCTGAAGGCCATTCTTGGGATACCTCCTTAGGAGTTCCAATAGGCTAGCCTGATCCGGCTATGCGCCATACTTCAGCACCGCCCACTTCAAATATGGAACCCCCTCGATGGCGAGGGACGATGCAAAATAACTTCCTCCATAATTCGAAATGGGCCTCACAGCCAGAAAGAGTTCGCAGAGAGCGACGAAGCCCGAGATGTGTAGAATCGAACCTGGGGTGAGGTTGTGCAGGTGGATTCCGTAAAACTCCAACAGACCCCTGAGAAAGGGATGGATCAGAAATACTAAGCCCTGCAAAAGAAACGAAACGAAGCATACCCACTCCTCCTTGTTGGGGTTGGGGAAATTTTCTGCTAGTACATCATTGCCAATCGAGGCCAATCCCGCTCGCACAGAGACTAGATCTACGAGTGGGAGATATCCCTATGTCTAAAGTCGACTCAACTGGAGATGAGACATTGAGCAGCTCTGCCAATCACCCTCTTGAGGGCCGTGAGGTCGTGAAGAAGAGCTAGGAGCGCTGGCCATGTTTTGAAGTTTTTCGTGGCTAGCCTTGGTATTCTCTGCATGATGTGGATGGCACTGGGGATCTAACCTCTTTATATAGGCACCGTCCCTGTGTTCCCAAGTTTTTTTGGTAAATAATCATTATGGATCATTCGCATTCTCTTGGCGCATGGAAATCGAGGCGACAACAGGGAAGGAGTCATTAAGAAAGAACGTGAGCATCAGGGCCGAACTGTTATCCGTCCGAGGTATAATGAAGAACCATCCTTGCAAAAGTCAAAGAGATAAGCCGGATACTACATCGTCATTTGAAGGCAAGTTCGGGGGATACTGAGGGAGTCCTGGATTAGGGGGTCCTCGGGTGTCTGGGCCATTTGATGTGGGCCGGACTAATGGGCCGTGAAGATACAAGAAGAAGACTTTCACCCATGTCCGGGTTGGACTCCTAAATGCTTGGACGGCAAGATTGGTGTCCCAATATGTTATTTCCTTCCCCCACAAACTGACTCTATACAACCCTAGGCCCCTCCGGTGTGTATATAGACCAGAGTGATTAGTCCATGGAGGCTATCAGAATTATCATAGGCTAGACAACTAGGGTTTATCCATTAAGATCTCGAGGTAGATCAACTCTTGTAACCCCTATACTCCTCAAATACAATAAAGTAGGATGTAGGGTTTTACCTCCATTAAGAGGGCCTGAACCTGGGTAAACATCGTGTCCCCCTTGTCCCTTGTTACCATCGATCCTCAGACGCACAGTTCGGGACCCCCCTACCAGAGATCTTCCGGTTTTGACACCGACATTGGTGCTTTCATTGAGAGTTCCATTTTGTTGTCGACAGAAGGATGGATGACTCGCCTTGTCATCAACGATGAAAGGATCGAGAAGAGGTGTCTAGAGGGGGGAGGTGATTAGACACTAAGTGCCAAAAGTTGCAATTTTTAATTTCTTTAAGTTGAAGTGGAGTTTAGGCACTAGTTTAACAAACACAATACATATCAAGCAAGCATGCAAAGAGTATATGAGCAGCGGAAAGTAAAGCATGCAACTTGCAAGAATGTAAAGGGAAGGGTTTGGAGAATTCAAACGCAATTGGAGACACGGATGTTTTTGTCGTGGTTCCGATAGGTGGTGCTATCGTACATCCACGTTGATGGAGACTTCAACCCACGGAGGGTAACCGTTGCGCGAGTCCACGGAGGGTGCCACCCACAAAGTGTCCATGAAGAAGCAGCCTTGTCTATCCCATCATGGCCATCGCCCACGAAGGACTTGCCTCACTAGCGGTAGATCTTCACGAAGTAGGTGATCTCCTTGGCCTTACAAACTCCTTGGTTCAAATCCACAATCTTTGTCGGAGGCTCCCAAGTGACACCTAACCAATCTAGGAGACACCACTCTCCAAGAAGTAACAAATGGTGTGTTGATGATGAACTCCTTGCTCTTGTGCTTCAAATGATAGTCTCCCCAACACTCAACTCTCTCTCACAGGATATGGATTTGGTGGAAAGAACATTTGAGTGGAAAGCAACTTGGGGAAGGCTAGAGATCAAGATTCATATGGTAGGAATGGAATATCTTTGCCTCAACACATGAGTAGGTGGTTCTCTCTCAGAAAGTGTGTATTGGAAGTGTAGGTATGTTCTGATGGCTCTCTCTTCGAATGAAGAGTGGGTGGAGGGGTATATATAGCCTCTACACAAAAACTAACCGTTACACACAATTTACCAATCTCGGTGAGACCGAAGTGAAAAACTAGGTCGGACCGATTTAGCAAACCTAGTGACCGTTAGGGTTTTCGGTGGGACTGACTAGATCAACTCGGTGGAACCTATTACTCAGACTCGGTGGGACCGATTTGGGTAATAAGCGAAACAGAGAGTTGGCCAAGCAAACTCGATAGGGCCGATTGCATATCTTGGTGGGACCGAAAATATTGCAACAGGTAACAGAGAGTTTGCAAGCCCATCTCGGTGAGACCGAACTGATTAGGGTTTCTGGCAGTGGCTATTTCAACTGAACTCGATGGCTCCGGATAGAAAGAATCGGTGGGGCCGAGTTTGACTTTTGGTTTAGGACATATTTGGAAGTGAGAAAGTGGTTGAGGGCTTTGGAGCATATCACTAAGCACCTTGAGCAAGCAAGCCATTAAGCAACACCCCATCCCTTCTTAATAGTATTGGCTTTCCTATAGACTCAATGTGATCTTGGATCACTAAGATATAAAATGTAGAGTCTTGAGCTTGGAGCTTGGGCCAATCCTTTGTCCTTAGCATTTTGTAGGGGTTCCACATCCTCTAGTCCATGCCACTTCATTGTTGAACTCATCTGAAACATACTAGGTAAAAGTTTTAGTCCAACAAGAGATATGTTGTCATTAATTACCAAAATCACCTAGGGAGCACTTGTGCTTTCAATCTCCCCCTTTTTGGTAATTGATGGCAACATACATCAAAGCTTTAGATAAAGATATAGAGAATATCAAGTAAAGCTTTGGTAAGACATGTAACAAGCATAGGTTCCCCCTACATGTATGCAATCATGTGAATATGGTATATAGAAGCATGTGAGAGCATAACCATGACAGAGTAGCAATGTGTTACATGTATCTTGGCTATATGCATCAGAGCAAGTGATGAAAACGTGAGAAATGTACCTTCATGCCCATGAGTCTTTCTTGCAAACAGTATGTACATCAGCAAAAATTTCTCATACACACGACCATGATGCATATACTTACCTTGTGGTCTTGAGTTGGCTAGGATGTGATGAACCTGCGTAAACTAGGTTAGATAACACAGATGCACCTACTAGCTAGAGCAAACAAAAGAAACCACTAGAGTACCAAGACTGGGATGACATGTAGAGTGAGTATAGAGTACCACGATAGGTATTGACATGTCCCCAAAGAGAAGGATATGCAATGAATTTAAGAATTTTCTTTCCCTTGGATGTCTTGCTCCCCCTGAATCTAGCATGGGATACTGGGAGAAGATAGGGAACATAAATTCTTTCCCTTGGATGTCTTGCTCCCCCTGAATCTAGCATGGGATACTGGGAGAAGATAGGGAACAAAAAAACAGAGCTCAAAGAAACAAATGAACAGAGTTAATGCAAATAAGGACATATGAACATGTCTTTCCCCCAAGAAGACATGTGGCATCTGTCCTCTTGAACATCAAGCATCTGGGATCCTTGAAGATTACTCTTTCCTGGAGTATTCCCTCCCCTAGAGATATGATTATGCTTTGATGTGATCTCTCTCTCCCCCTTTGACATCAATTTCCAAGAAGGATCTTCTGGAATTTGTTGTGAATGGGTTCAGTCCTTGAATCACAGTACAAAGCATTAAGGTAAATGTGATGCTTGTAGAGGACAAGATTCATTGAGTGGAGCTGGATCAAGAATAAAGCACGAATAAATGGCAAAATGTTTTTCCTGTAGTGAAATCGGTGTCACCGAGTTGTATGCTTCGGTTGCTCCGAAAATCTTCGGTTAGATCGGAAACATGAAACCGGTGGAACCGAGTTCATCACAGAAAAACACTTGTCACCTCAGCTCACTAGACAAATAAGATCTCACAAAGATTTGCAATGAATTGGATGCAGAAAATGCAGAATAAAGAACAAAGAAAAGAAACAAAAAGGTCTAGATGAAGTTTGAAAGGGGAAACAAATATGCATGAGACAAGTGCAAGAACACAAAAAAACACAAGAGAATTTCATCTAGAGTTGGGAGGTGACAAAGTCACCTATGTTAGAGTACATTGACTTAGGAGTCAAGTGAGATCACTTGATCATAGGTCGTACTCATCGTTTAAGCTCAAAATGGGGTTACCATTTTTCGTTTAAGTATCTTGATGTATTCACATCTTGTCGAGTTGCTTTTACTCATGACTTGGTGTAAAGCTACTCTAAGATGGAATAACATACCTTGGGTGGCGGTGTTGATCTTGATCATGTAGTTGAACTTGTGTGGGTTGCTCAAGGTTGATGTAGCCCATCAAGAGTTGGGAGCACCCTTTGGATTTTGAATTCATCTACCTACATGGGTTAGTTTTCTCAAGGAAGAGCACTTGTGTATCCAACATGACAATCATGAAACTCAACATAGAATTTGTCAACGGATATGTTTGAAAGGTTTCGTGATTCCTTGTCATCAATCACCATTGTGTAGAGACTTGATGATGTAGATATTGCTCAAGATGTGAGTGAATTGGAATCTCATAGAATTAGATTCATCCAAGTAACTACAAGGGTTAGATAACATGCAAAATGCAAATTTTCAAGACATAAGATAATAATCAAAATATTAAGTGATTAGTCATGAGCTCAAGTCTTGCATGTATCCAATGGAGTTCCTACTCCAAGTTTGAAGCATCAATGATGTTCAATTCACCTCTTAACCTGCAAAACACTTTCTCATCAAGTGGTTTGGTGAATATATCTGCTAATTGCTTATCGGTGCGAACATGCTTAAGGTTTATGTCACCCTTAGCAACATGATCTCGAATAAAATGATGACGAACTTCGATATGCTTAGTTCGAGACTGTTGCACGGGATTGTGAGCAATCTTGATAGCACTTTCATTGTCACAAAGCAATGGAACATGTTCCACACATATCACATAATCTTTGAGAGTCTGGGTCATCTAGAGTAATTGAGCACAACATGAACCCGCAGCAATGTATTCCGCTTCAGCGGTGGATAAGGATACCGAGTTTTGTTTCTTGGAAGACCAAGACACAAGAGATCTACCAAGGAATTGACAAGTACCCGAAGTGGACTTCCTATCAACCTTGTCACCGGCATAGTCCGAGTCGGAGTAGCCAACAAGATCAAAGGAAGCTCTCTTTGGATACCAAATGCCAAAATTTGGTGTATGTATTAAGTATCTCACTATCCTTTTCACGGCCTTAAGATGACATTCCTTAGGAGCATCTTGATATCGTGCACACATGCACACACTTAACATGATATCGGGACGTGAAGCACATAGATATAATAATGAACCAATCATAGAGCGATAAACTTTTTGATCAACCAGTTCACCATCTTTGGTCAAATCAAGATGTCCACTAGTAGGCATGGGTGTAGTCATACCTTTGCATTCTTGCATATTGAACTTCTTGAATAAGTCCTTGGTGTACTTAGTTTGAGAGACAAAGGTGCCTTCCTTAGTTTGCTTGATTTGCAAACCAAGAAAGAATTTGAGTTCACCCATCATAGACATCTCAAATTTCTCCGACATTAGCTTCCCAAACTTTTCACTAAAATGAGGGTTAGTTGATCCAAATATAATATCATCAACATAAATTTGTCATACAAATAGTTCTCCATTAACCCTTTTAGTAAAAAGAGTAGAATCTATTTTTCGAATTTCAAAGCATTTTTCAATAAGGAACTTGGTCAAGCATTTATACCATGCTCTAGGAGCTTGTTTAAGACCATAAAGGGCTTTGTGAAGTTTGTAAACATGATTAGGTTTCTTAGGGTTGACAAAGCCGGGAGGTTGCTTAACATAAACTTCCTCTCCAATTTCACCATTTAGAAAAGCACTTTTAATGTCCATTTGGTACAAGGTGATATTATGGTGCTTAGCATAGGCAAGTAAGATGCGAATGGACTCAAGTCTAGCAACGGGAGCATATGTCTCACCATAGTCCATACCTTCGACTTGTGTGTAGCCTTGGGCGACGAGACGCGCTTTGTTGCGAACCACTTGTCCATCTTCATCTTGCTTGTTGCGAAACACCCATTTGGTACCAATGATGTTGTGGTTGTTGTCGGGCTTTTCAACCAATGTCCACACTTGATTTCTCTCAAAGTTGTGTAGCTCTTCATGCATAGCATTTATCCAATCCGGATCTTCCAATGCTTCTTCAACCTTCATAGGTTCAATGCGAGAGATGAAGGAATAGTGTTCACAAAAGTTAGCCAAATGAGTTTTTGAGCGAGTGATTCTCCCAGTTTGGATATCATTGTAGATTTGCTCCACGGGATGATCTTTAGCAATTCTTGCTCGAACTCGTGAAAGCTTTTTCTTGGGACTTTGTTGAACATCTTCTTCATCTTGTTCCTCTTCTTGGCCTTCTTCATTGTTGGAGTTGTCGTTCCCTTGTCGTGGTGGAGAAGGAGGTTGTTGATGTTCGTCTTGGTGCACTTCCTTGTTTTCTTCTTCTTGGTGTGTCCCACTCGTGGATGCTTCCGTATCAACTCTTGGTTCACCTTGTCGTGAGGTAGAAGCTTCCACTTGGACGGACGGCGTACTCTCCTTCACCTCCATTGGACGAATCTTGCCAATAGACAAGTCTTGGATTGCTTCCGAGGGATCTTTGTCTACTTGCGAGCCGTTAGATTCATCAAACTTCACATCTACCGTTTCTTCAACCTTTCGGGTGAAATTGTTGTAGACACGGTATGTGTGAGAGTTTGAGCCATAACCAAGTAGGAAACCTTCATGAGACTTAGGAGAAAATTTAGAACGACGATGCTTATCAAGAATGTAGCACTTTGAGCCGAATACTCGAAAGTATCCAACTTGGGGTTTGTTACCGGTGAGGAGCTCGTATGCCGTTTTGCCGAGTAGCTTGTGAAGATACAAGCGATTTGTTGCATGACAAGCTGTCTCTACCGCTTCCGCCCAAAAGTGTTTTGGCGTCTTGTACTCATCAAGCATCGTTCTTGCCATCTCGATAAGAGTCTGGTTCTTCCTCTCAACAACTCCATTTTGTTGAGGTGTGTACGTAGCCGAGAACTCATGTGCGATCCCTTCTTCGTCAAGAAAGGTGTCCACATTTGCGTTCTTGAACTCCGTTCCGTTGTCGCTCCAAACCTTCTTGATCTTCAAGTCAAATTGATTTTGGGCCTTCCTAGCAAAGTTTTTTAAGATCTTTTGGACCTGCGATTTGTCATCAAGAAAGAACACCCACGTAAATCTTGAAAAATCATCAACTATGACCAGACCAAATGAGTTACCACCGAGACTCTTGTAGGCATTTGGACCAAAGATGTAACACCCTCGATGCGGCTATATCTCCTACGTGTCGAAGCATGACTTAGAGGCATAACCGCATTGAAAGCAATGTCGCAAGTAAGGTAATCTTCACAACAACCCATGTAAATAAATAAAGGGGAAAAGATACATAGTTGGCTTACATTCGCCATGTCACACAAATACATGAATAGCATTACAATCATCCAGTACACTCATGGTCCGACTATGGTACCAAAATAAAGATCAACCCCCACATGCGACATGGTCCCCGATCGCCCCAATTGGGCACCACTACTGATCATCTGGGAAAGACACATAGTAATGACGAGAGTCTTCATTGAACTCCCACTTGAGCTCGGTCATGTCATCTGGAACGGTATCATCGGTCCCTGCATCTGGTTTGGAAGTAATTTGTGAGTCACGGGGACTCGGCAATCTCGCACCCTCGCGATCAAGACTATTTAAGCTTATAGGTAAGACAATGTATGATGTGGAGCTGCAGCAAGCGACTAGCATATATGGTGGCTAACCTATTCGCAAAAGAGAGCGAGAAGAGAAGGCAAAAGCACGGTCGAACAACTATGATCAAGAAGTGATCCTAGGATAACCTACGTCAAGCATTACTCCAACACCGTCTTCACTTCCCGGACTCCGCCGAGAAGAGACCATCAAGGTTACACATGTTGTTGGTTCATTTTAATTAAGTTAAGTTTTAGGTTATCTACAACCGGACATTAACAAATTCCCATCTGCCAATAACCGTGGGCACGCCTTTAGAAAGTCCAAATCCCTGCAGGGGAGTCCCAACTTATCCCATCACAAGCTCTCATGGTCAACGAAGGATATTCCTTCTCCCAAGACAATCCGATCAGACTCGGCATCTCGGTTACAACCATATGAGCAAGACGTCGGTTAGGCCAGCCCAGAGTTGCCCCTGGTAGCCCCGGACATCGCTCGGTTGGACCAACACTTAGAGAAGCACTGGCCCGGGGGGTTTAAAATAAAGATGACCCTTGAGTCCATGAAACCCAAGGAAAAAGGTTAGGTGGCAAATGATAAAACCAATGTTGGGCATTGCTGGAAGAGTTTTATTAAAGGCGAATTGTCAAGGGGTTCCCATTATAACCCAACCGTGTAAGGAACGCAAAATCCGGGAACATAACACCGATATGACGGAAACTAGGGCGGCAAGAGTGGAACAAAACACTAGGCATAAGGCCGAGCCTTCCACCCTTTACCAAGTATATAGGTGTATTAAGATAAACAAGATAATATTGTGATATCCCCACAATAAACAATGTTCCAACAAGGAACGATCTTCGATCTTCACCTGCAACTAGCAACGCTATAAGAGGGGCTAAGCAAAGCGGTAACATAGACAAACAACGGTCTGCTAGGACATGGTGGGTTACAGGTTTGACGTGGCAATTTGGGAGGCATGAATAGCAAGTGGTGGGTTTCATAGCATAGGCATAACAAAAGAGCGAGCATCTAGCAAGCAAAGATAGAAGTGATTTCGAGGGTATGGTCATCTTGCCTGCAAAGTTGTCAAAGTTGATTTGATCACGTAAGTGAACTCAACGGGCTCCTCATTCACGAACTCGTCTCCCGGCTCTACACAAACAAGAACAACAAGCAAAAGGAGCACAATCAACCACGTGCAATGCTCAAGCAACATGATGCAAACATACTATGATATACGGGATGCGGTATGGGATGCATATGCAAGATTTGCAAAGGAATGAATGAACCTGGCCTCAACTTGGAAATCCAAGAGTTCCACTGGAAAGGTGAGGTGATTTCGGTTGGAATCGATATAAAGATCACCGGAATTGGATGCACGGTTTGGAAATGGCGAGCAAAACAAATATGGCACTAGTCTGCGATAATCAGCAAGTGACCAACTAAATGCATCAAGATAAATATGCTACAGCACTCAAACATGACAACAAAATACATGGAAGGGATCCACTCATGAAGCTTGACAAAAGATAAACACTGAGCTACGGCTAATTCATCCATTTATAGGTTCGAAGAAGCATGGCAAAAGAGCAAATGATAACAGGTTTCAGACTTGGTGAAATTAACACAAGTCTGGAATTTATCATCGGGAAGCACACTTTAGAGCATGAAAACTACATGCTACAGGAACTTAACATGGCAAAGCAAGGCATGGCATGAAGCTACTCAAAGCACTTAACAAAAGTCCCTTAGTGACCTTGAGCCAAAAGGGATCAGAAAATACAATTGCAAGCATGTGAACATGGCAAAAACATAAACAGATTCAGACTTAGTGAAAAACTGGAGCATGCAAAGAAGTTGACGAGTAGGCATGTTTACGAGCTCGATGCACTCACTACAGAGCATGGCATTACAAACTAAGCATTCACCCATCAAGAAGACATGGCATAGGAGCTATACATGGCAAGAACAATAACATAGCATGCACGGATCAATATCAACATCCTCGGCAAAATCGCTAAAGACGTCAACAATCTGCTAGGATCATTTTATAGCAAAAGTAGAGCTCGATTGACCCAAGCTAGGGTGCTCCATAAATACAAACAAAGACATGGATGGATAGAGCACCACAATATTAACAAAACATCCTTACTGATCATCCTCAAAAGAGGCACGGATCACTAGGAAACAACATGAACATATGGCATAACAACAAAAACAGAATAAGGACTTCGTGAAAAACAAAGTACCTGAAATCAGCATTACCGATTACGCTACTTTGCAAGCTTGTGCTAGTCACCAAAAATATCACAAAAATACATGGCAAGCACCTCTGTAAAGATGGCATGGCATATAAAAAAACACATGTAGAGCTCAGGATCATAGCATGCACACATTAATCATGGCAAAAATTACAAAAGGCTATTTGCTGAAACAGATCTGCAACTTTCCTCACATAGCCCTCTTCCAACAGCATTTCGGGCATCAAGATGAACTCAAATGAAAATAATGCAATGAGATGAAATGATGTACTCATCGAGACGAACATTTTGATATGCTACACACATTAATCGGAGCTATGGATGCAGAGTTATGGCCTGCAGAAAAATGCAAATTAGCTAGGGTTTTCGGGGAAGTCAACCCGATTTGGATCTAGCACTGTAGCGGTACTGTAGCAGGAGGTCACCGGAAAATGAGCTCGTCATCGCCAGAGATCGAGGGAGAGAGCGGGTCGGTCGGAGGAGAGGTCGCCGGGGCCGGCGATGAGGTGGCCGCGGTGAGGAGGCGCGGCCTCGGGTGGCGGAGTGGCGTCAGGGCGGCGCGGCGCTCGTCGGCGCGGGACGGTGCGGCGTAGGAGACCGGCGGCCTCGGCGGCGGAGAGGCGGCGCCGGCGTCAGGCTCGGGCGGCGCGGGCGAACAGGGACGCGAGGCGGCGGCGGGTGGCGACCCGGGCCGGGAGGGCCCTGCCTGGGCCCCGGCGGTCCGACGCGGGCGGCGGCACGGGGAAGTGGGCACGGGCGTCTCGGTGAATGGGAAGGTGCCACGTGGCGGCGGTGAGGGCGCTGGACAATGTCTGGTGGTGGGATTTTGTCCGGCGGCGGCAGGGACGAAAGAGACTAGGGTTAGGGTAGGAGAAGACCCGGAAATTTCGAGGGGAGACCTATTTATAGAGGTAGGGGAAGCTAGGAAGCTCCAAATGAGGTGCGGTTTTCGGCCACGCGATCATGATCGAATGCTCTAGACGATGGAGGGCTTTTTTGGTGGGTTTTGGGCTAAATTGGAAGGGTGTTGGGCTGCAACACACACGAGGCCTTTTCAGTCCCTTGGTTAACCGTTGGAGTATCAAACGAAGTCCAAATGGCACGAACCTTGACAGACGGTCTACCGGTAGTAAACCAAGGCCGCATGAAAAGTCTCGGTCCAATTCAGAAATGTTTAACCCCCACACACGAAAAGAGGTAGAAAGGACCACCGGAGGACATAGAAGCGCTAGATTGCAAAACGGACAACGGGGAAAATGCTCGGATGCATGAGACGAACACGTATGTAAATGCAATGCACATGATGACATGATATGAGATGCATGACAAATACAACAACACACGAAGGTAAAAACCCGACAACGATGAAATGAAATAACTCAGTGCCGGAAACGGCAAGAGTTGGGATACATATAAGGTAAATTACATCCAAGGTGTTACAACACTCCACCACTACGAAAGGATCTCGTCCCAAGATCTAGGACTGGAAAAACGCCGGGTACTCAGAACGGAGGAGATCCTCGCGTTCCCAGTTGGCTTCACTCTCGGAATGGTGTGACCACTTGACTTTGAGGAATTTGATTGACTTTTTGCGAGTCTTACGCTCAGTTTCTTCAAGAATAGCAACTGGGTGCTCAAGATAAGAAAGGTCTTCTTGGAGATCAATGTCTTCGAAGTTGACGGTGCGGTCAGGGGACTTGAAGCACTTGCAGAGTTGAGACACGTGAAACACGTCGTGCACGTTTGCAAAGTTGGAAGGAAGCTCGAGTTGATAGGCGAGATCGCCTCTCTTGCTGACGATCTTGAAAGGACCCACGTATCTAGGGGCAAGCTTCCCTTTGATACCGAAGCGACGAGTACCTTTCATTGGAGAGACGCGGAGGTAAACATGGTCTCCCATCTCGAAAGCCAAATCACGATGCTTACTATCATAGTAGCTCTTCCGGCGTGATTGCACTGCTTTGAAGTTATCACGAATGACTTTGCACATTTCCTCTGCCTCTGTGATCAAGTCATTTCCAAGAAGTTGACGTTCACCGGTCTCTGACCAGTTAAGAGGAGTACGGCACTTCCTGCCATAGAGAATTTCAAATGGGGCCTTGCCCGAACTCGCTTGAAAGCTGTTGTTGTAGGAGAACGCGGCATACGGAAGACAATCTTCCCACTTCATACCGAAGGAGATAACGCAAGCCTTGAGCATATCTTCAAGAATCTGATTGACACGCTCGACTTGGCCGCTAGTTTGAGGATGAAAAGTTGTGCTGAAACGGATGTTGGTGCCCATGGCCTTCTGAAAAGAATCCCAAAACTTCGAGGTGAAGATGCTGCCACGATCTGAAGAAATCAACTGCGGAATGCCGTGCAGAGAGACAATCTGAGAGGTATAAAGCTCCGCCAATTGAGCTGTTGTGATAGACTCTTTGATAGGCAGAAAGTCAACCACTTTAGTGAGTTTGTCGATGACAACGAATATAGCATCATTGCCACGCTTGGACTTTGGAAATCCAGTCACGAAGTCCATCTCAATGTGGTCAAACTTCCATTCTGGAATGGCAAGAGGTTGGTGGAGACCAGCTGGTCGTTGGTGTGCTGCCTTCACTCTTCTGCAGACATCACATTCATTCACGAACTGAGCAATCTCGCGCTTCATTCGAGTCCACCAATACGCCTGCTTGAGGTCATGGTACATTTTTGTACTTCCAGGGTGGATGGGGAGGAGTGAATTGGGATCCTCGTTCATAATGACTTTACGAAGGTCACCTTTAGGCACAACAATGTGATCCTCCAAGAAGAGAGTATCCTTGTCATCAAGGCGATAGCACTTGTACTTGGGTTGACTCTTGGCAATCCCAATCTTCACATTCTTCACCATAGCATCAAGAAGTTGAGCCTCGCGAATCTGATCTTCCAAAGTAGGAGAGACTTGGAGGTTTGCGAGAAATCCTTGAGGAACAACTTCAAGGTTGAGTTTGCGGAAAGCTTCACAAAGCTCAGGTTGGTAAGGCTTGAGAATCAAACTGTTGCAGTAAGCCTTTCTGCTCAAAGCGTCAGCAATTA
This sequence comes from Triticum urartu, assembly GCF_003073215.2. NCBI lineage: Eukaryota > Viridiplantae > Streptophyta > Magnoliopsida > Poales > Poaceae > Triticum > Triticum urartu. The sequence continues at coordinate 82,491,968 of NC_053024.1, read as the reverse complement.
CATTGGCCTTGCCTGGAGTATAATCGATACTCGGATTATACTCTTGAATCATTTCGACCCAACGAGTCGGCCTGAGGTTGAGATTAGGCTGAGTGAAGATGTACTTGAGACTCTTGTGGTTAGTGAAGATGTCCACTTTTCTTCCCAATAAGAGATGTCTCCAAGTCAAAAGAGCATACACAACTGCCGCCAACTCGAGGTCATGGGTGGGGTAGTTTTTTTCATTGGGCTTCAACTGGCGAGAAGTATAGGCCACAACTTTCTTCTCTTGCATCAACACTGCACCAAGACCTTGAAGAGAGGCATCAGAGAAGACCTCGAACGGTTTGGATTCATCAGGAGGAGTCAGAACTGGAGCAGTGACTAATTTCTCTTTCAAGGTGTTGAAAGCGATGTCACATTCTGGAGACCAAACGTACTTCACGTGCTTCTAGAGAAGGTTTGAAAGAGGCTTCGCGATCTTTGAAAAGTTCTCAACGAACCTTCGACAATAGCTTGCGAGACCAAGGAAGCTGCGGAGTTGCTTCACGTTCTGAGGTGGTTCCCAATTCACAATTGCAGACACCTTCTCAGGATTCACCGCTATGCCCTTGGCAGAGATGATATGCCCAAGGTAGAGAACCTCATCGAGCCAAAACTCGCACTTTGAAAACTTGGCGTAGAACTGATGTTCTCTAAGCTTATCTAGCACCAAACGCAAGTGCTTGGCATGATCTTCCTTGTTCTTGGAAAAGACCAAAATGTCATCGAGGTAGACCAAGACGAAGTCATTTGTGTAGGGGTTGAAGATGAAGTTCATCATGCGAGAGAACGTCGGAGGAGCGTTGACGAGGCCAAAAGACATGACAGTGTATTCATATGAACCATAGCTTGTCCTGAAAGCTGTCTTGGGAATATCTTGCTCACGAATTCGAATCTGGTGATAGCCCATACGGAGATCAAGCTTGGAGAATACTTGAGCACCTTTGAGTTTTTCAAACAGCTCGTTGATGTTGGGAAGTGGGTACTTGTTCTTTATAGTCTTTTTGTTTAATGGATGGTAGTCGACACAGAGTCGGTCCGTACCATCCTTCTTCTTCACAAAAAGAACTCCACAACCCCACGGAGAAGAACTAGGTCGGATGAGACCCATTCGCTCTTGAATATCGAGTTGCTTCTTCAGCTCCTTCAACTCTTCAGGTCCAAGCTTGTAAGGACGTCTGCAAACAGGTTCCGTGCCAGGCTCATGATCGATGACAAATTCAACTGGCCGGTGCGGAGGCATTCCTGGAAGCTCTTCTGGAAAGACGTCTTGATATTCGCAAATGACTGGAATTTGAGAGATGGCATCAAGTTCACCCTTCTCATTGAGAGAAAACAGACGGATGGTATCGTCATTAGCGGCAAAGACAATTACATCCTCAGACAAATGAGTCAATTGAATCTGCCTGGCAGCATAATCAAGCTGAGCCTTGTGCTTAGAAAGCCAGTCCATTCCAAGAATAAGATCAATATCCGAGTTACCAAGGACCATTGGAGAAGAAAGAAACTTGTAGTCGCCCAACGTGATAGTAACATCCGGAGCCATCATTTTGGTGTTCATGAACAAACCCAGAGAAGAAACCGCTATCAGCTTAGGAAAATCAACAGTACGCACATCATGCATGGATGAAAAAGGCTTCGATAAAAATGACAAAGATGCACCAGTATCAAAAAGAACTCTTGCGGGAATGTCATTAACAGGAAGGTTACCCATAATCACATCTGGCGAGTCCTCTGCCTGTGCTGCATTCAACAAGTTGACCTTAGCAGACTTGGGGTTATGCTTGACCACAGCTGTACTTGCCGATCTCACAGGAGGAGGAGGAGGGAGATGCCTCTGATTGAAGCATTTGTTAGCATAGTGACCCTTCTGTTGGCACTTGTTGCATGTGACCTCCGAGAGCGGACGGTGATACGGAGCACATGATCTTGGAGCTTGAGACGAAGTCTTGTTCTGAAAGCCAGGGTTTGGTAGATGGGAAGATCACTGCCACCTTTGCTCTTCTGCTGATAAGGCTGACGGAATGGAGGAGGAGGAAGCCAATACTTTTGCTGCTTAGCCACTTGAGTAGAGGAAGAAGGAGTTGCATCTCTGACTCGCTTCTTGGAAGCATCACACTTTAGTTGAGCAGTCTCTTGCTTTATTGCCATGTTGTAGAACTCATCGTACTTCTTGGGCTCAAAGAGGACGAGAGCTAGCTGGAGTTCTTCTCTGAGACCACCCCTAAACTGATATATCATGCTCTTCTCATCAGGGACGTCCTGCTTAGCAAAACGGGCGAGCTTCTGAAACATGATGTTGTACTGGTAAACAGACATAGTGCCTTGCTTCAGGTTGCGAAATTCCTCACGCTTGCTTTCAACCACACTCTGAGGAATATGATGAGCTTTGAAGTATTGACGGAATTCATCAAAGGTAATCACACGGCCTCCTCTGGAATCTTTGTACTACTGAAACCATTCTACAGCTTGGTCTTTGAGTTGGAAGGAGGAAAACTTGACAAAGTCCTCAGGCCTGACGTTACTGCACTCGAAATGCTTGCATATGTACACGAGCCAATCATCAGCGTCTGTTGCCTCAACACAATTGCTGAAGGTCTTTGGCTGGTTAGCAAGGAACTGGTTGAGTGTAGCAAACTGATTCTGATTGTTGCCATGGCCCTGGTTCCCTTGGTTGTGCTCTTGAAGAAGTTGCATGATCAGCTACGTGTTTGCATTGGTAGCGGCCATCACAGCTTGCCATGCCTCCGGAGGTGGAGGTGGTGGTGGCGGATCAGGATTCGGAGTCGTGCTCGTTGGAGGAGCCATCCTGAAGAGGTTGACATCCGTTAGCATCTTGACAGACAAAAATTAAAGTTGATTCAAACGGGTTGAAATTGCAACATATAGTCTACACATCCGAACAAAATGAACGAATGCATTCCAATTGAAATGGTCACATTTCCATAAATTGAGAAGCCACTTAGAATTGAGGTAGAAGAATAAAACCAACAAGGTACGGACAAGAACGAATACTTTGTGAGGATTACCCAATCCCAATCCAAATATCCGCGAAAGAAGAACTAGAGCTACAAGAATTCCCACCTATGAAACTCCCGAACCTTTCCGGTTATGCAATCAGGTGTTGGGGATACAGGGGAAGCATAATATCTCACCCAAATCTAGCAAATCCTACATCCAGTTGTATCCATCCTTCAACACATAATCGATAAACCCTCGGAAATCATTTACCTCAAACTTCGAAAAGCATCCGTTATACAAGTTATGGCAATACTCCCGAACTCCTGCCCCAGTACTGGGTGGCGTCGAGGTTATCTCACCAACAACTGCATAAAAGAGATTTTCGATGTCGGCGAAACTCAGGTATTTCAGAATCTCAAAGATAAAATTGTGACGACAACACCACGGAGCTCAATTCCCTGGGACACTGCCACAACCCCTAAATGACAGGAGGCACCAAGAACAATGTTCTCGTCACAAATCAATCGGAACGATTCCAAGATACCCGCGTGATCCTAAAAAAAATTAGTGAAATTTGAGAAGAGAAGAGTCAAAACTCTACGTCAGGATGCCTCACCAGAGGGACGAAGCGACTGGGGAGTAAAAAGAATTCCTAAACTCTCTGATATATAAATCCTAAATGACTCAAAACATTTTTTCTAGACTCAACAACGCCAACGATTCGATCAAGCAGGGGGCTCCTAAGGTCGGGGAAGGCTCTGATACCAACTTGTAACGCCCTCGATGCGGATATATCTCCTACGTGTCGAAGCACGACTTAGAGGCATAACCGCATTGAAAGCAATGTCGCAAGTAAGGTAATCTTCACAACAACCCATGTAAATAAATAAAGGGGAAAAGATACATAGTTGGCTTACACTCGCCACGTCACACAAATACATGAATAGCATTACAATCATCCAGTACACTCATGGTCCGACTACGGTACCAAAATAAAGATCAACCCCCACATGCGACACGGTCCCTGATCGCCCCAACTGGGCACCACTACTGATCAACTGGGAAAGACACATAGTAATGATGAGAGTCTTCATCGAACTCCCACTTGAGCTCGGTCATGTCATCTGGAACGGTATCATCGGTCCCTGCATCTGGTTTGGAAGTAATATGTGAGTCACGGGGACTCAGCAATCTCGCACCCTCGCGATCAAGACTATTTAAGCTTATAGGTAAGACAAGGTATGATGTGGAGCTGCAGCAAGCGACTAGCATATATGGTGGCTAACCTATTCGCAAAAGAGAGCGAGAAGAGAGGGCAAAAGCACGGTCGAACAACTATGATCAAGAAGTGATCCTAGAACAACCTACGTCAAGCATTACTCCAACATCGTGTTCACTTCCCGGACTCCGCCGAGAAGAGACCATCACGGTTACACACGCGGTTGGTTCATTTTAATTAAGTTAAGTTTCAGGTTATCTACAATCGGACATTAACAAATTCCCATCTGCCCATAACCGCGGGCACGGCTTTAGAAAGTTCAAATCCCTGCAGGGGAGTCAAAACTTAGCCCATCACAAGCTCTCACGGTCAACGAAGGATATTCCTTCTCCCAAGACAATCCGATCAGACTCGGCATCCCGGTTATAAGAAATCCTCGACAATGGTAAAACTAAACCAGCAACACCACCCAGATGTGCCGACAAATCCCAATAGGAGCTGCACATATCTCGTTCTCAGGGCACACCGGATGAGCAAGACGTCGGGTAGGCCAGCCCAGAGTTGCCCCTCGTAGCCCCGGACATCGCTCGGTTGGTCCAACACTTAGAGAAGCACTGGCCCGGGGGGGTTAAAATAAAGATGACCCTTGAGTCCGCAAAACCAAAGGGAAAAGGCTAGGTGGCGAATGGTAAAACCAATATTGGGCATTGCTGGAAGAGTTTTATTCAAGGAGAACTGTCAAGGGGTTCCCATTATAACCCAACCATGTAAGGAACGCAAAATCCGAGAACATAACACCGATATGACGGAAACTAGGGCGGCAAGAGTAGAACAAAACACTAGGCATAAGGCCGAGCCTTCCACCCTTTACCAAGTATATAGGTGCATTAAGATAAACAAGATAATATTGTGATATCCCCACATTAAACAATGTTCCAATAAGGAACGATCTCCAATCTTCACCTGCAACTAGCAACGCTATAATAGGGGCTGAGCAAAGTGGTAACATAGCCAAACAACGGTTTGCTAGGACATGGTGGGTTAGAGGTTTGACATGGCAATTTGGGAGGAATGAATAGCAAGTGGTGGGTTTCGTAGCATAGGCGTAACATAAGAGCGAGCATCTAGCAAGCAAAGATAGAAGTGATTTCGAGGGTATGGTCATCTTGCCTGCAAAGTTGTCAAAGTTGATTTGATCGTCGTAAGCGAACTCAACGGGCTCCTCATTCACGAACTCGTCTCCCGGCTCTACCCAAACAAGATCAACAAGCAAAAGGAGCACAATCCACCATGTGCAATGCTCAAGCAACTGTGAGGTGATTTCGGTTGGAATCGATATAAAGATCACCGGAATTGGATGCACGGTTTGGAAATGGCGAGCAAAACAAATATGGAAACGGTCTGCGATAATCAGCAAGTGACCAACTAAATGCATCAAGATAAATATGCTACAGCACTCAAACATGACAACAAAATACATGGCAGGGATCCAATCATGAAGCTTGACTAAAGATGAACACTGAGCTACGGCTAATTCATCCATTAACAGGTTCGAACAAGCATTGCAAAAGAGCAAATGATAACAGGTTTCAGACTTGGTGAAATTAACACAAGTCTGGAATTTATCATCGGGAAGCACATTTTAGAGCAGGAAAACTACATGCTACAGGAACTTAACATGGCAAATCAAGGCATGGCATGAAGATACTCAAAGCACTTAACAAAAGTCCCTTAGTGACCTTGAGCCAAAAGGGATCAGAAAATACAATTGCAAGCATGTGAACATGGCAAAAACATAAACAGATTCAGACTTAGTGAAAAACTGGAGCATGCAAAGCAGTTGACGAGTAGGCATGTTTACGAGCTCAATGCACTCTCTATAGAGCATGGCATGACAAACTAAGCATACACCTATCAAGAAGACATGGCATAGGATCTATACATGGAAAGAACAATAACATAGCATGCATGGATCAATAGCAACATCCTCGGCAAAATCACTAAACACATCAACAATCTGCCAGGATCATTTTATAGCAAAAGTAGAGCTCGATTGACCCAAGCTATGTTGCTCCATAAATGCAAACAAAGACATGGATGGATAGAGCACCACAATATTAACAAAACATCCTTACTGATCATCCTCAAAAGAGGCATGGATCACTAGGAAACAACATGAACATATGGCATAACAACAAAAACAAAGTCCCTGAAATCAGCATTACCGATTACGCTACTTTGCAAGCTTGTGCTAGTCACCACAAATATCACAAAAATACATGGCAAGCACCTCTGTAAAGATGGCATGGAATATAACAAAACACATGTAGAGCTCAGGATCATAGCATGGACACATTAATCATGGCAAAAATGACAAAAAGCTATTTGCTGAAACAGATCTACAGCTTTCCTCACATAGCCCTCTTCCAATAGCATTTCAGGCATCAAGATGAGCCCAAATGAAAATGATGCATTTATATGAAATGATATACTCGTCGAGACGAACATTTTGATATGCTACACGCATGAATCGGAGCTACGGATACAGAGTTATGGCATGCGGAAAAATGCAAATTAGCTAGGGTTTTCGGGGAAGAAGTGAACCGTGTCTGGATCTGGCACTGTAGCGGTTCTGTAGCAGGAGGTCGCCGGAAAATGAGCTCGTCATCGCCGGAGATTGAGGGAGAGGGCGGGCCGGCCGGAGGAGAGGTCGCCGGGGCCGGCGACGAGGTGGCCGCGGTGAGGAGGCGCGGCCTCGGGCGGCGAAGTGGCGTCGGGACGGCGCGGCGCTCGCCGGCGCGGGACGGGGCGGCGTAGGTGACCGGCGGCCTCAGCGGCGGAGAGGCGGCGCCGGCGTGAGGCTTGGGTGGCACGGGCGAACAGGGACGCAAGGCGGTGACGGGTGGCGACCCGGGGCGGGAGGGCCCCGCCTGGGCCCTGGCGTGCCGACGCGAGCGGCGGCGCGGGGAAGTGGGCACGGGCGTCTCGGCGAATCGGAAGGCGCCATGTGGCGGCGGTGAGGGCGCTGGACAATGTCCGGTGGTGGGATTTTGTCCGGCGGTTTTTTGGTGGTGATCGAACGCTCTAGACGATGGAGGGATTTTTTGGTGGGTTTTGGGCCAAATTGGAAGGGTGTTGAGCTGCAACACACACGAGGCCTTTTCGGTCCCTCGGTTAACGGTTGGAGTATCAAACGAAGTCCAAATGGCACGAAACTTGACAGGCGGTCTACCGGTAGTAAACCAAGGCCGCATGACAATTCTCGGTCCAATCCGGAAATGTTTAACCCCCACACACGAAAAGAGGTAGAAAGGACCACGGGAGGACATAGAAGCGCCGGATTGCAAAACGGACAACGGGGAAAATGCTCGGATGCATGAGACAAACACGTATGTAAATGCAATGCACATGGTGACATGATATGAGATGCATGACAAAGACAACAACACACGGAGAAAAAAACCAGACAATGACAAAATGAAATAACTTAGTGCCTAAAACGGCAAGAGTTGGGATACATATAAGGTAAATTACATTCGGGGTGTTACAAAAGAGATCCATGTGAAGTAGCTCGAGTGGTCTTCTTGTGGTGATGATGTTCTTAGCGCGATGACTTCCTCCAACTTGTTTCCCTGCTTGACAAGCACTACAAAGTCTATCCTTGTCAAATATGACATCGTTAACGCCAAGGATATGATATCCTTTAATGAGTTTGTCAAGGTTTCGCATGCCCACATGGCCTAGCCTTCTATGCCACAACCAGCCTTTAGAAGATTTAGCAATTAAGCAAGTTTTAGGTTGAGCCTTTTTAGTGAAATCAACAATGTAAATATCTCCTCTACGTATACTGGTAAAGACCATTTTACGATTATCTCTACGAAACACTTGGTTGTCTACTTCAGTAAATAGGACATTGAAACCGAAATCAGCAAGTCTAGATATTGAAAGTAAGTTGTAGCCAAGAGATTCAACGAGCATGACATTTTGTATGGATCTATCATGTGAGATGGCCACCTTACCAAGGCCAACCACCTTACCCTTTGAATTATCACCAAAAGTGACATACTTTTGAGGGCCGTCATTTTCAGCAAGCTCATGGAACATGTCTTTATCTCCGGTCATATGATCAGTACATCCACTATCAAGGACCCATTCCTTTCCTCCAGCCATGTAGCCGCGAAGATTTGCCATAAGACCAAAGTGTCCCATCGCATCATCGAGATCATAGTCACTATCATCATCATCCTCATCCGAGTATTCACGTTCAACATCATCTTGTGATTGATCAATTCCTAGAGAGGGCAATTCCTCATCCGAGTATTCATGTTCATTTCATCCATTCCAAATTGTCTTTGTTTTTCCCACCCTCCCTCCCTTTGTTTTTCTCCAAGGATTCAGATCTCTTAATCGAGTATCCATATTATTGATGCGAAGTCTCTCCATTCTTTTCTATCAATATTCTTATCCGGGGATTCTCATGAAGATTCTAACGGAGCTTCAAGTTCGTCTCTCATCACTCGTTTTCTTCTCCGATGGAACCAATTAAAGCTTTCGGTGTTGGTCATATCCTTTCCTCGTTTCTATGCTCTCTCATGCCGGTGCAATTCATAATAATTCACTTCTCGCTATTCATTTGTTCCGGAGTGCTGAAGATATCCCGAAGATTCGTGTTTTCCACTCTACATTGGTTCAAGCTATTTCGAGGTCTTATCTTATTCAAGCCATTTATTTCAACCGGTGCAATCTCTCTCTTTAAATCATTTCAACGGTGTTTCTTTTGAGTGGGCCCTAACCCACAGGTCTTTTTCCAGGATCTTACCTAACTCTTCTTATTTTCCCGGCATTACTCTCAAATTCTTTTCCAAGATTGACGTAAGAATGAATTGTCATCAGTCAAATGCCTTTCGCCTAGATCTTCCAAATTCTTTCCATCGTTGGCTCAACCTTTCTAATTTTCATTCAGGAGTATCTCAACAATTCATGGTGGTGTTTCTCGTCGTCATTCTCGGATTTTGAAGACGAAGAAGATTTTTCCTCTCAATCTTGGTCCGTTCTCTTCAGGATTCGTGATTCTAGCTTGTTGCCATCCTCTCATAATTGTTTTTGATTGTGAGAATTATTTTCACCCTTTCGGAGCAATTCAAGATTCTGTTCAGTTTGATTATCCGGAGCCCATCATCTAAGATTTATTCATTCCAATTTTCAGCTCTCATACTCTAAATCATACCGGTGTCTAAATCAAGGATTCTCTAATCAGCTCGTAATCTTTTTGTTCTCATGGGTCTAAATTCTCTCAAGCATCATTGTTTAATTGCTAATTCTTCCCGGTGTGTCTTCATGTTTTAATCGTTCTTTTCAATTCTTACGGTGGTTCGTTCAGGAGTTTTCTTCCTTCGTGTATCATATCTATGCATTCGTGCTTTTCAAATTCTACCGGTGGATCGTTGAAGACTTTCTCAAGTTTGCGCTATATCTATCTTAATCTTTCTACGAGGATAAGTAGTATGCCAAATCCGTTGCTTGTTAGCAATTAAATTGTTGAAGGATACGCATAACATAATTCTTATTCTTGTTCCATCCAAGTGATAAATTCCTTTTTCCGGAGTGGTTCATCATATCATATTCTCAGTTCGAGATGCTTTATCTTTCCTTTCCCGGAGTTCCAAGCTCTAGTTATCACGGAGATCCATCTAAACCATTGCAAGGATTCACCTTGTGTTTTCAATTTCTCTTTCTTTTTATTCTTTTGTTACCGGAGTTCTTCATGGAGGCTCTACATGATGGTTCATCAAGGATTTATTTCCGTCTAGAAGTTTTTCACTAAGTTTCTTTTCTAAGGAGCTCAAGCTTTCTTCATCTTGCAATTCGGAGTGCATTTCTTTCTACCATATCATTGGAGGTGGTTTTACATCATTCTTGATATTTGAGTTCATGTTTCATGATTCACAGGTTGTTAAGAATGGGGTATTGTAAATCCATCAATCTCTTCATTGGAGTTATCTTGGGTTATATTTCACCTAAAACTTTCCCTAAGGATTGTTGCTAATTATGGTGCTTATAAAGGACCCAAGCTCTTCTTTATCCTCCCGGTGAGATAGCTTCTCGTCTCCTTGTTCTTATCAATCCAATTCTTTTTCCCGTGAATGGCAGGTTGTCACCTCATAATTTTGAGACGTATTCTATAAGTCCATATCAAGCTTATCCTTTTCGTTGTTGATAACCCAACAACTTCGTTCTAGCTTTTGGTGTAAGCGTGCTCTCTCAAGACCTTGTTTTTTCTCCCCCGTTCATTCAGTTCCATTCTCTCACTTCTTCTGGAGGCATTCTGATGTTGCTTTCTTCAAACCTTCTTGTTCTTGTCAGGATCATGTTCTTTTCATGCTTATCCATTTAACCGGAGTGTTGTGCCTTTTGCTCAAGTTCTTTTTGCCTTATCAAGTCTTGCATCCCTTCTCAACCGGAGTGTTGTTCGAATTTGTTCTTCCTTATTACTCTTCCCTACCGGAGTGCTCTCAACCTTGTTCTTCCTCGTTCCTCTTTCCTAATGGAGTGTTTTCCACTTTGTTCATCTCCGTTGTTTTATTCTTTTCAATTTGTTCAACCTCGCAAGGTTCTTTGGTTTCACTCGTTTGTCAAAGGAGCAACTTAGTTTTACCTCTTCTCTTTCTCTTCCGTTTTCCCTCCGGTGCCATTCTAGATCTCGGGACGAGATCCTCTCGTAGTGGTGGAGTGTTGTAACGCCCCGAGACCGATGTGCCTGGTGTCGTCCAGTTATTCGTGGTTGTTGCCATGTCATCTGCTTGTGTGTTGCATCTTATCATGTCATCATGTGCATTGCATCATCATGTTTTCAAAACTTGCATCCGTCCGGGTTCCCCAGTTCCGTCCGTCGTCCGTTCTGAGCCCAGACACACTTGCACGTGCCCGCGGCATGTCCGAAATAGTATTTTATAAGTGGCCGGAAAATGTTCTCGGAATGGGTTGAAAGTTGGCATGTGGTGTTGTTATTTTGCAGGTAGGCCGCCTGCCAAGTTTCATCACATTCGGAGTTCGTTTGATAGCCCAACGGATAACTATAGCGACATTATAGTCGGTCTAACGTCGAACGTTTTCGGAGTTTGAAACAGATGCCGGGCCCTCCCTCTCTCTTCTCCCCCTCGCAGTCTCACCACAGCCCACCTAGTCCATCCTCCTTCCCCTCTTCGCTTTCGGAGTTGTCCGATGCGACCGCACGGTCCGAAACCCTCTCTGCACAGTGCATCGAACCCCTCACGTGCGCGTCCGAAATTGTCCCGGACCTGACCCGGGCAGTCATCACCGTTGGATCCGGATCATCCCAAACGTCTACAAAACGTCTCTGTTTTCTTATTTGGGCTCCCTAGCCTATTTTTCCTGGCCATTCGATTTTAATCGGAGGCTCCATATAGCCCCTAACCTATTTCACCTCAGGTATATATTTGGTCCAACCCTAAAAATTAGGAGGTCTGTCCCATCCACCCTCCTGCCCACCGCCACCTACCTACCCTCTCCCTCTCGGGATCCATCCTCTCCCTATTTTCCACGCCCAACCAACCAGCGCCTCCCCTCGATCCCCAGCCACCTCTCTGCTGCTCGAGTCCCCAACCACCAGCGACCAATGGAGCCCGAGGCCTCCCCTGCCTCGCCTCGCGTCTCCCCGTTGCTGCCCGACCTCGCCGGCCGTTCGATCGAAAGCCGCTGCCCCAGCCACCTTGCGCCACCTCCTGCCTCGTCCTCGTCTGCGCGGGAGACGAGCAACCGAAGCGCAGCGCCGAGTTCCCCTACATCAAGACGTTTCTTCGCCTCGTCCTCGTCGGAGATGGACTCCGGCCATTCCTTTTTCCTTCTTCCGTCTCTGCATTCCATCTCTTTTACCTTATCTCTGAATCTGTCCTTTGCTTCTCTGAATATCAGCGCCATGGTTGCCGCCCCAAGCTTCGGCGCGGGTCGCCTCCGTCCCGCCTCCGGTCAGGTCCGGCGCCCGTGTGGCCGGATCCGCCTGTCCACGTCTATTTCAAAGCCGCTGTTTCCTGCTCCTCCGCCTCACCTTTCGCCCTAGCTACGAGCCACCGCCGCCGGGATCCTCCCCGAGCTCCAAGTCCTGCGCCTGCTGGCCCTGTCGCGAGTCCCTAGCGCCGCCTCCTTCTGTTCAAGCGAGGGAGACGAGCGAGGACTTTTCCTGCATCGAGCCTGCGTCCCTCCCTCGCTTTGACTACGGCCTCGATCCGAGCCAACGTGTACGAGCGCCAGAACCCAGCTTCCCTTGCCTCTCCCACGGGCCTCCTCGTTCGGCCCAGCCAGATCTGGCCATTGGGTGAGCAGCCTCCCGGCCTTTTCCACTGTTGGGCCAGCCTCTGTTTCGGCCCAACATATGTTTTTCTCTGAACGTTTTATCTTTTATTCCAGAGTTTCCAGTTTTGCAGAAAACCCCTTCGGGATCATGCATTTAATAACTTCTAAACCGTGCATCGGATTAAAATGAATTATTTATGAAACTTGCTTAGAATTTCATCTAGTTTAATAATATGCAACTTTCATCTATGTTTAAAATGTTTAAAATGTTGTTTGTTTTAATTTGCTTAAATGACTTCCTAAAACGGTTTTAATCATAACTAATTAACCGTAGCTCCGAATTTAATAAACTTTATATGTAAATGGGGTAGAAAAATGCCTAGTTTAACATGGTGGCCTTACTTTGCATGTTTAACAACTCTAAAATAATTTTTAGGGAAGAACAGTACCAAATCTATAATATGCTCATGAGGAGTTTCCGGAATTGTTGTTCGTTGCTTCCGGCCTCATTTAAACTTGACTAGATAGGTAGTTTACTTTGCTTCACCTCTTGCCATGCTAACAACATTTAATCTTGTTGAGTACATAAACGAGAGGGAACTAAAATAAGGCATGTGGTGTTCCGTCAATATGCAACTCGTTGCATATTGAGCTCCACTTAACTTGTAGTGTTGTTTGTGCATTTTGCCATGCCAGGTTTCATTAAACCGAACATGCATCATACTTGGTTGTGCATCATGCCATGTTCATGTGTTGGTTGTTTACTATGTTGTGTGCTTCTTTCCGGTGTTTGCTTCTTCGGGTTGGATTCGATAACGTCGCGTTTGTGAGGATCTGTTCGACTACGTCCGTTTGTCTTCTTCATGGACTCGTTCTTCTTCCTTGCGGGATTTCAGGCAAGATGATCATACCCTCGAAATCACTACTATCTTTGCTTTGCTAGATTGCTCGGTCTTTTGCTATGCCAATGCTACGATGCCTACCACTTGCTTTCAAGCCTCCCAAATTGCCATGTCAAACCTCTAACCCACCATGTCCTAGCAAACCGTTGATTGGCTATGTTACCGCTTTGCTCAGCCCCTCTTATAGCGTTGCTAGTTGCAGGTGAAGATTGGAGACTGTTCCTTGTGGGAACATTATTTACTTGTTGGGATATCATTATATTGCCATGTTATCTCAATGCATCTATATACTTGGTAAAGGGTGGAAGGCTCGGCCTCTCGCCTAGTGTTTTGTTCCACTCTTGCGGCCCTAGTTTCCGTCATATCGGTGTTATGTTCCCGGATTTTGCGTTCCTTACGCGGTTGGGTTATAATGGGAACCCCTTGATAGTTCGCCTTGATTAAAGCTTTTCCAGCAATGCCCAACTTTGGTTTTACCATTTGCCACCTAGCCTTTCCTTTCCCTTGGGTTCTGCAGACTCAAGGGTCATCATTATTTTAACCCCCCCGGGCCAGTGCTCCTCTGAGTGTTGGTCCACCTGTCAGCTGCCGGTGGCCACCAGGGGCAACTCTAGGCTGGCCTACCCGTACCTAAGACAATCTGAGTGTGCCCTGAGAAAGAGATATGTGCAGCTCCTATCGGGATTTGTCAGCACATTCGGGCAGTGTTGCTGGATTTGTTTTAACTTGTTGAAGTGTCTTGTAGAACCGAGATACCGAGTCTGATCAGAACGTCTCGGGAGGAGGTCTATTCCTTCGTTGACCATGAGAGCTTGTCATGGGCTAAGTTGGGACACCCCTGCAGGGATTTGAACTTTCGAAAGTCGTGCCCGCGGTTATGGGCAGATGGGAATTTGTTAATGTCCGGTTGTAGATAACTTGAACCTTTACTTAATTAAAATGCATCAATAGCGTGTGTAACTGTGATGGTCTCTTCTCGGCGGAGTCCGGGAAGTGAACACGGTGTTGGAGTTATGCTTGACGTAGGTTGTTTTAGGATCACTTCTTGATCATACTTTTATCGACCGTGTTTTGCCTTCTCTTCTCGCTCTCATTTGCGTATGTTAGCCACCATATATGCTACTCGCTTGCTGTAGCTCCACATCATACCTTTTACCTTACCCATAAGCTTAAATAGTCTTGATCGCGAGGGTGCGAGATTGCTGAGTCCCCGTGACTCACAGATACTTCCAAAACCAGCTTGCAGGTGCCGATGAGTCCTTGCAGATGACGCGACCCAGCTCAGGAGGAGCTCGTTGAAGATCTTGTCCTTGGTGTTGTTTCATTCTAGTTGATCAGTAGTGGAGCCCAGTTGGGGTCGATCGGGGACCTTTGTCGCATTTGGGGTTCTTCTTTTATTTTGGTTCCGTAGTCGGGCCATGAGTGTATTTGGATGTTGTAATTCTTATTCATGTATTGTGTGAAGTGGCGATTGTAAGCCAACTATGTAACTCTTTCCCTTATGTATTACATGGGTTGTGTGAAGATTACCTCACTTGCGACATTGCTTTCAATGCGGTTATGCCTCTAAGTCATGCTTCGACACGTGGGAGATATAGCCGCATCGAGGGCGTTACAAGCCTCTAGTGATAAGATTAACAGTTCTAAGCTTGCGAATCATGTCAATTGATTCATCAAGGGTAGGATGCATGGGATCAAGATGAGGTGCACAAGGGCTAGCAATATACTTGTTCAAGTGATATTCATTGAAAATCTCAAGCATTTCATTTTTCCACTCATGAAAATATTCTCCATCAAGAATAGGCACTCGACGCCTAAGACTCCCCAAAGTAGACTCATCCATGTTCCTCCAATGGTGTTTAAACCAAGGCAATGGAGACCAAAGCTCTGATACCAATTGAAAGGATCGAGAAGAGGTGTCTAGAGGGGGGGTGATTAGACACTAAGTGCCAAAAGTTGAAATTTTTAATTTCTTTAAGTTGAAGTGGAGTTTAGGCACTAGTTTAACAAACACAGTACATATCAAGAAAGCATGCAAAGAGTATATGAGTAGCAGAAAGTAAAGCATGCAACTTGCAAGAATGTAAAGGGAAGGGTTTGGAGAATTCAAACGCAATTGGAGACACGGATGTTTTTGTCGTGGTTCCGATAGGTGGTGCTATCGTACATCCACGTTGATGGAGACTTCAACCCACGGAGGGTAACGGTTGCGCGAGTCCATGGAGGGCTCCACCCACGAAGGGCCCACGAAGAAGCAACCTTGTTTATCCCATCATGGCCATCACCCACGAAGGACTTGCCTCACTAGCGGTAGATCTTCACGAAGTAGGCGATCTCCTTGACCTTACAAACTCCTTGGTTCAACTCCACAATCTTTGTCGGAGGATCCCAAGTGACACCTAGCCAATCTAGGAGACACCACTCTCCAAGAAGTAACAAATGGTGTGTTGATGATTAACTCCTTGCTCTTGTGCTTCAAATGATAGTCCCCCCAACACTCAACTCTCTCTCACAGTATATGGATTTGGTGGAAAGAAGATTTGAGTGGAAAGCAACTTGGGGAAGGCTAGAGATCAAGATTCATATGGTAGGAATGGAATATCTTGGCCTCAACACATGAGTAGGTTGTTCTCTCTCAGAAAGTGTGTATTGGAAGTGTAGGTATGTTCTGATGGCTCTCTCTTTGAATGAAGAGTGGGTGGAGGGGTATATATAGCCTCCACACAAAAACTAACCGTTACACACAATTTACCAATCTCGGTGAGAGCGAAGTGAAAAACTCGGTCGGACCGATTTAGCAAACCTAGTGACCGTTAGGGTTTTCGGTGGGACCGACTACATCAACTCGGTGGAACCGATGGGCTAGGGTTAGGGTAAAACCAAAACTCAGTTTGACCGATTACTCAGACTCGGTGGGACCGATTTGGGTAATAAGCGAAACAGAGAGTTGGCCAAGCAAACTCGGTGGGAAGATTGCATATCTCGGTGGGACTGACAATATTGCAACAGGTAACAGAGAGTTTGCAAGCCCATCTCGGTGAGACCGAGATCCCATCGGTGAGATCAAACTGATTAGGGTTTCTAGCAGTGGCTATTTCAACTGAACTCGGTGGCTCCGGATAGAAAGAATCGGTGGGGCCGAGTTTAACTTTTGGTTTAGGACATTTTTGGAAGTGAGAAAGTGGTTGAGGGCTTTGGAGCATATCACTAAGCACTTTGAGCAAGCAAGCCATTAAGCAACACCTCATCCCTTCTTAATAGTATTGGCTTTCCTATAGACTCAATGTGATCTTGGATCGCTAAGATATAAAATGTAGAGTCTTGAGCTTGGAGCTTGGCCAATCCTTTGTCCTTAGCATTTTGAAGGGGTTCCAAGTCCTCTAGTCCATGCCACTTCATTGTTGAACTCATCTGAAACATACTAGGTAAAATTGTTAGTCCAACAAGAGATATGTTGTCATTAATTACCAAAATCACCTACGGAGCACTTGTGCTTTCAAACGACAATATCACTTCTGTAAGGATCGTAACTTTGGGTCAAGTCCTCCAGCTCATCAGTCTCACCATGGGCACCCGCACGGCCGTCAAGCCGATGGCGTCCCCCGCAATCACTAAACATCACCTCCGCATCGGTCTCGAATACTCTAAAAAGATGGATGCGATGGACGTCTCATCCTTAAATGAGCTGCTAGATCGCATCGCTGCCCTGGGGCTTGCAACGGATTATGATCGAATCAGGCTGAAACCCGGGTAGAGGGAAATCAATTCCCCGCCGGTCACCCACCTGGTAGTGGTCATCGAGAAACGAGCTAAAAACACTTCTTCCCCTAAGTTAAAGACCAGCTATGTTCGAATCTCCGAGCCCCTCGAGCCGGACACCATCCCTCGGGATGAGTGATACGTCTGCATTGTATCTACTTTTCCAAACACTTTTGCCCTTGTTTTGGACTCTAACTTGCATGATTTGAATGGAACTAACCCGGACTGTCACTATTTTCAGCAGAATTGCCATGATGTTATTTTTGTGCAGAAATAAAAGTTCTCGGAATGACTTGAAAATCAATGGCGAATATTTTTGGAATATATAAAAAATACTGGCAAAAGAATCAAGGCCAGGGGGCCCACACCCTGTCCACAAGAGTGGCGGCGCGCCCCCTACCTTGTGGGCCCCAGGTGCTCCACCGACCTCAACTCCAACTCGATATATTCACGTTCGGGGAGAAAAAAATCAGAGAGAAGGATTCATCATGTTTTAAAATACGGAGGCACCACCAAGCCTTAATCTCTCTCGGGAGGGCTGATCTGGAGTCCGTTCGGGGCTTCGGAGAGGGGAATCCGTCGCCATCGTCATCATCAACCTTCCTCCATCACCAATTTCATGATGCTCACTGTCATGCGTGACTAATTCCATCATAGGCTTGCTGGACAGTGATGAGTTGGATGAGATTTATCATGTAATCGAGTTAGTTTTGTTAGGGTTTGATCCCTAGTATCCATTATGTTCTGAGATTGATGTTGCTATGACTTTGCTATGCTTAATGCTTGTCACTAGGGCCCGAGTGCCATGATTTCAGATCTGAACCTATTATGTTTTCATGAATATATGTGAGTTCTTGATCCTATCTTGCAAGTCTATAGTCACCTATTATGTGTTATGATCCGTTAACCCCGAAGTGACAATAATCGGGATACTTACCGGTGATGACCGTAGTTTGAGGAGTTCATGTATTCACTAAGTGTTAATGCTTTGGTCCGGTACTCTATTAAAAGGAGGCCTTAATATCCCTTAGTTTCCAATAGGACCCTGCTGCCACGTGAGGGTAGGACAAAAGATGTCATGCAAGCTCTTTTCCATAAGAACCTATGAATATATTCAGAATACATGCCTACATTACATTGATGAACTGGAGCTAGTTCTGTGTCACCCTATGTTATAACTATTGCATGAGGAATCGCATCCGACATAATTATCAATCACTGATCCGTTGCCTACGAGCTTTCCATATATTGATCTTTGCTTATTTACTTTTCCGTTGCTACTGTTACAATCACTATAAAACCAAAACTATTACTTTTGCTACCGCTACCGCTACTATCATACTACTTTGCTACTAAATACTTTGTTGCAGATATTAAGTTTCCAGATGTGGTTGAATTGACAACTTAGCTGCTAATACTTGAGAATATTCTTTGGCTCCCCTTGCGTCGAATCAATAAATTTGGGTTGAATACTCTACCCTCGAAAATTTTTGTGATCCCCTATACTTGTGGGTTATCAAGACTATTTTCTGGCGTCGTTGCCAGGGAGCAGAGCTCTATTCTATGAGTCACTTGGGATCTATATCTACTGATCATTATGAAGAACTTGAAAGATAAGAGAACCAAGATTTTTCCCTCAACTACGAGGGAAGGTAAGGAACTGCCATCTAGCTCTGCACTTGATTCACCTTCTGTTTTCAGTAAACTTGCGACACCTACTCCTGCTATTCATTCTGATATGTTGCATGCTATTGATGACGCCACTTCTGCTTTGCATGATACTTATGATGAAACTACTTCTATGCTTCATAATACTATGCCACTAGGTGAATTTCTGGATGAACAACTTGCTAGGGTTAGAGAGAATGAAATTATTGAAATTGATAATATTGATGAAAGTGATGATGAAGATTCTCCCCCTAGATATGAATTGCCTGTTGTGCCTGAGGGTTATGTTATGGATGAAGAAACTGCTAGAGACTTCTTAGCTTGCAATGATAGATATGATCTTAAGAAATTATTAGTTAAGCTTAAAGAAAAGTCTTTGAATGCTAGAATGAAATATGACCCTGCTTTTGCTACTTCACCTATCTTTATTTCTGATAAGGATTATGATTTCTCTGTCGACCCTGAGTTAATTACTTTGGTTGAATCTGATCCTTTTTATGGCTATGAATCTGAAACTGTTGTGGCACATCTTACTAAATTAAATGATATAGCCACCCTCTTCACTAATGATGAGAAAACTCGCTATTACTTTATCCTTAAGCTATTTCCGTTCTCATTAAAGCGTGGTGCTAAAACATGGTTTAATTCTCTTGATCCAGGTTGTGTGCGTAGTCCCCAGGATATGATTTATTACTTCTCTGCTAAATATTTCCCTGCTCATAAGAAAAAAGCTGCTCATCCTCTCAAGAAAAATGAAATTATTAGTTAAGCTTCTCCAGTTGCTTAATGCTTTGCCTGATCATCCTCTCAAGAAAAATGAAATACTCGATATCTTTCATAATGGACTAACTAATGCTTCCAGAGACCACCTGGATAGTTGTGCTGGTTGTGTTTTCAGGGAAAGAACAGTTGATCAAGCTGAATTGCTATTGAATAATATGTTGAGTAATGAAAATGATTGGACACTTCCTGAACCAACTCCTAAGCCAACTCCGAAGAAAAGGGGTATTCTATTTCTCAGTCCTGAAGATATGCAAGAGACAACGAAATCTATGAAAGAAAAAGGTATTAAAGCTGAAGATGTTAAGAATTTACCACCTATTGAAGGAATACATGGTCTTGATACCCCACACAGGTAGTAAACGTAAATTCTCTCTATAGATTTGATAAATGTGAAATCCCATCTACAAAGCTTGCTAGCCAATGCTTGGATGAGTTTGATAATTTTATGGTTAAACAAGAAGACTTCAATGCTTATGTTTGTAGACAAATGAAATGTAATGCTTACATGATTTAACACTTGAGTGATTATATGCCTAGAGTTAAAGGTGAACTTAAACTTATTAGTAAACATGCTTCTATGGTTACCACTCAAGTAGAACTTAAACTTATAGTAAACTTATTAGTAAACATGCTTCTATGGTTACCACTTAGTAGTAAACTTATTAGTAAATAATAAGAAAAATGATAATGCTGTTAGAGTTATGACTAGAGGGGTAAAATGACCAATACGCCTCCAACGTATCTGTAATTTTTTATTGTTCCATTGTATATTATATCCTGTTTTGGACATTATTGGGCTTTATTGTACACTTTTATATTATTTTTGGGACTAACCTATTAGCCGGAGGCCCAGCCCAAAATTGATGTTTTTTTACCTATTTCAGAGTTTCGCAGAAAAAGAATATCAAACGGAGTCCAAACGGAATGAAACCTTCGGGGACGTGATTTTTGAAACGAACATGATCCAGAGGACTTGGACCCTACGTCAAGAAAGCAATCAGGAGGGCACGAGGTAGGGGGCGCGCCTACCCCCCCCCCAGGAGCGCCCTCCACCCTCGTGGGGCCCACGTTGCTCCACCGATGTACTTCTTCCTCCTATATATACCTACGTACCCCCAAACTATCAGATACGGAGCCAAAACCCTAATTCCACCGCTGTAACTTTCTGTATCCATGAGATCCCACCTTGGGGCCTTTTCCGGAGCTCCGCCGGAGGGGGCATCGATCATGGAGGGCTTCTACGTTAACACCATAGCCTCTTCGATGAAGTGTGAGTAGTTTACTTCAGACCTTCTCGTCCATTGTTATTAGCTAGATGGCATCTTCTCTCTTTTTTGATCTCAATACAAAGTTCTCCCCCTCTCTTGTGGAGATCTATTCGATGTAATCTTCTTTTGCGGTGTGTTTGTTGAGATCTATGAATTATGGGTTTATGATCAAGTTTATCTATGAACAATATTTGAATCTACTTTGAATTCTTTTATGTATGATTGGTTGTCTTTGCAAGTCTCTTCGAATTATCAGTTTGGTTTGGCCTACTAGATTGATATTTCTTTCTATGGGAGAAGTGCTTAGCTTTGGGTTCAATCTTGCGGTGTCCCCTTTCCCAGTAACAGTAGGGGCAGCAAGGCACGTATTGTATTGTTTCCATCGAGGATAACAAGATGGGGTTTATTTCATATTGCATGAGTTTATCCCTCTACATCGTGTCATCTTGCTTAAAGCATTACTCTGTTCTTTGAACTTAATACTCTAGATGCATGCTGGATAGCGGTCGATGTGTGGAGTAATAGTAGTAGATGCAGGCAGGAGTCGGTCTACTTGTCTCGGGCGTGATGCCTATATACATGATCATACCTAAATATTCTCATAACTATGCTCAATTCTGTCAACTGCTCAACAGTAATTTGTTTACCCACCGTAATACTTATGCTCTGGAGAGAAGCCACTAGTGAAACCTATGGCCCCTGGGTCTATTCTCCATCATATTAATCTTCCGTCAACAAGCTATTTCCTTTTCCATTTATTTTGCATTCTTTACTTTGCATCTTTATCCTAAAAATACCAAAAATATTATCTTATCATATCTTTCAGATCTCACTTTCGTAAGTGACCGTGAAGGGATTGACAACCCCTTTATTCCGTTGGTTGCGAGGATTTTATTTGTTTGTGTAGGTGCGAGGGACTCGTGCGTGGCCTCCTACTGGATTGATACCTTGGTTCTCAAAAACTGAGGGAAATACTTATGCTACTTTGCTGCATCACCCTTTCCTCTTCAAGGGAAAACCAACGCAGCGCTCAAGAGGTAGCAAGAAGGATTTCTGGCGCCGTTGCCGGGGAGTCTACACAAAAGTCAGCATACCAAGTACACATCACAAACCCTTATCTCCCGCATTACATTATTTGCCATTTGCCTCTCGTTTTCCTCTCCCCCACTTCCCCCTTGCCGTTTTATTCGCCCTCTCTCTCTCCGTCCTCCTTCTCTTTCTCTATTTGCCTCTTTTTGCCCGTCTCTTGTTTGCTTGTGTGTTCGATTGCTTGCTTGTCGTTATGGCTAGTCCCCTATCTTCTCCGTTTCTCCCAAAAATGAAGTTCTTAATTTTAAGCAAAGGGAAGGAGAAAATCTAAAAGGCGCTTGGTACAGAATTTGCAATGCTCAAAATAGATCTACCAGAAGGCAATCTACTTCCGTTCTTCTCCGCAATTTTTATGTAGGCACTACTCCTTAGCACAGATATGTCCTTGGTACCGTTAGCGGAGGGAATTTCTTGGGTAGCCACACTTTTGATTCCTATAATGCTATGATAGATTTGTTTGGCTCACCCCCTCTTTTGGTTAATGGAACTATGTTAACTTTAGAGCATGTAATGCAAAAACTTGAAATTATTGAAAATAAAGTTGCTACCGTAGAGTTAATTGAAAATTTGTATAAAAAGATCCACAACCAAATTACTCAATATGGATCTGAAGTAGGAGTCACTTTGAAAAATATTAAGGAGAAGGAACCCATAGTTAGTGAAAGAATAAATCAGGATTCCACTAGAATCGATAAACTTGAGGGTATCATTACCAACTTGGGAACCACCTTTTCTTCCGTAAAGAATACTCCAAGTCCACCAACTAAAATTGCCAAGCTTATGTATGTTCCTAAAAATAAGGGTGAATCCTCTAGCAAGGAAACCGCGGATCTAAAATCTATAAGTATTCATCCCAATCCTTTTGCTATCATTAAGGAACCGTTTGCTACTAATGATTGTTTCGATTTTGTGCCTAGAAGTTTGATAATTGATAAAAGTAAAGAAACTCTTAAGGGTGATAGATGTCTCATTAAAGAATTACCAACTAAAGATACCTAGATCTATCCTTGCTTTTATGCCTAGCTAGGGGCGTTAAACGATAGCGCTTGTTGGGAGGCAACCCAATTTTATTTTTTATTCCTTGATTTTAGCTCCTGTTTAGTAATATATAATTTATCTAGCCTCTGTTTTGGTTGTGTTTTTTGTGTTTAATTAGTGTTTGTGCCAAGTAGAACCGTTGGGAAGACTTGGGGAAAGTCTTTTTAATATTGCTGTAAAAAACAGAAACTTTAGCGCTCATGAGAATTGCTGCCATTTCTATTTGGAAAGTGGTATTTAGTTAATTATTTTTGCCGATTAATAAAAGATAAATTACTCACGTACAGAAATTTATTTTATAATTTTTCGGGTTCCAGAACTTGCGTTAGCTACAGATTACTACAGACTGTTCTGTTTTTCGTGTGTTGTTTGCTTATTCTGATGAATCTATGGCTAATAAAATAGTTTATAAACCATAGAGAAGTTGGAATACAGTAGGTTTAACACCAATATAAATAAATAATGAGTTCATTACAGTACCTTGAAGTGGTGTTTTGTTTTCTTTCGCTAACGGAGCTCACGAGATTTTCTACTTTAAGTTTTGTGTTGTGAAGTTTTCAAGTTTTGGGTAAAAGATTTGATGGATTATGGAACAAGGAGTGGCAAGAGCCTAAGCTTGGGGATGCCCATGGCACCCCAAGATAATCTAAGGACACCTAAAAGCCCAAGCTTGGGGATGCCCCGGAAGGCATCCCCTCTTTCGTCCACTTCCATCGGTAACTTTACTTGGAGCTATATTTTTATTTACCACATGATATGTGTTTTGCTTGGAGCGTCTTGTATTATTTGAGTCTTTATTTTTTAGTTTTCCACAATCATCCTTGCTGTACACACCTTTTAAGAGAGACACACATGATTCGAAAATTGTTAGAATACTCTATGTGCTTCACTTATATCTTTTGAGTTATATAGTTTTTGCTCTAGTGCTTCACTTGTATCTTTTAGGGCAAGGTGGTGGATTTGTTTTATAGAAACTATTGTTCTATCATGCTTCACTTAGATTATTTTGAGAGTCCTACAAGAAGCATGGTAATTTGCTTTAATTCTGTTAGACATTCAAGATTAATAAAAAAATTCTTATGAGTGTGTTGAATACTATGAGAAGTTTGATACTTGATAATTGTTTTGAGATATGGAGATGGTGATATTAGAGTTGTGCTAGTTGAGTAGTTGTGAATTTGTGAAATGCTTGTGTTGAAGTTTGTGATTCCTGTAGCATGCACGTATGGTGAACCGTTATGTGGTGAAGTCGGAGCAGGATTTATTTATTGATTGTCTTCCTTATGAGTGGCGATCGGGGATGACCGATGGTCTTTTCCTACCAATCTATCCCCCTAGGAGCATGCGCGTAATACTTTGTTTCGATAACTAATAGATTTTTGCAATAAGTATGTGAGTTCTTTATGACTAATGTTGAGTCCATGGATTATACGCACTCTCACCCTTCCACCATTGCTAGCCTCTCTAATACCGTGCACTTTTCGGCGGTATCATACACCCACCATATACCTTCCTCAAAACAGCCACCATACCTACCTATCATGGCATTTCCATAGCCATTCCGAGATAGATTGCCATGCAACTTTCCACCTTTCCGTTATTATGACACGCTTCATCATTGTCATACTGCTTGCATGATCATGTAGTTCACATTGTATTTGTGGAAAAGCCACCGTTTATAATTATTTCATACATGTCACTCTTGATTCATTGCATATGCCGGTACACCGCCGGAGGCATTCACATAGAGTCATATTTTGTTCTAAGTATTGAGTCGTAATTGTTGAGTTGTAAGTAAATAAAAGTGTGATGATCATCATTTTTAGAGCATTGTCCCAGGTGAGGAAAGGATGATGGAGACTATGATTCCCCCACAAGTCGGGATGAGACTCCGGACTAAAAAAAAGAGGCCATAAAAAAGAGAAAAGGCCCAAATAAAAAATGATAGAAAAAAAAGAAGGGACAATGCTACTATCCTTTTACCACACTTGTGCTTCAAAGTAGCACCATGATCTTCATGATAGAGAGTCTCTCATTTTGTCACTTTCATATACTAGTGGGAATTTTTTATTATAGAACTTGGCTTGTATATTCAATGATGGGCTTCCTCAAAATGCCCTAGGTCTTCATGAGCAAGCGAGTTGGATGTGCACCCACTTAGTTCTTTTGTTGAGCTTTCATATACTTATAGCTCTAGTGCATCGGTTGCAGGGCAATCCCTACTCACTCACATTGATATCTATTAATGGGCATCTCCATAGCCCATTGATACGCCTAGTTGATGTGAGACTATTTTCTCCCTTTTTGTCTTCTCCACAACCACCATTCTATTCCACATACAGTGTTATGTCCATGGCTCACGCTCATGTATTGCGTGAAGATTGAAAAGGTTTGAGAAAACCAAAAGTATAAAAAACAATTGCTTCACTTGTCATCGGGGTTGTGTATGATTTAAATGCTTTGTGTGGTGAAGATGGAGCATAGCCAGACTATATGATTTTGTAGGGATAACTTTCTTTGGCCATGTTATTTTGAGAAGACATAATTGCTTAGTTAGTATGCTTGAAGTATTATTATTTTTATCTCAATATTAAACTTTTGTCTTGAATCTTATGGATCTGAATATTCTTGCCACAATAAAGAGAACTACATTTGTTGAGACCGATGAATTATGGGTTTATGATCAGGTTTTTCTATGAACAATATTTGAATCTTCTCTGAATTCTCTTATGTATGATTGGTTATCTTTGCAAGTCTCTTCGAATTATCAGTTTGGTTTGGCCTACTAGATTGATCTTTCTTGCAATGGGAGAAGTGCTTAGCATTGGGTTCAATCTTGCGGTGCCCTGTCCCAGTGATAGTAGAGGCAGCAAGGCACATATTGTATTGTTGCCATCGAGGATAACAAGATGGGGTTTATTTCATATTGCATGAGTTTATCCCTCTACATCATGTCATCTTGCTTAAAGCGTTACTCTGTTCTTTGAACTTAATACTCTAGATGCATGCTGGATAGCGGTCGATGTGTGGAGTAATAGTAGTAGATGCAGGGAGGAGTCGGTCTACTTGTCTCGGACGTGATGCCTATATACATGATCATACCTAGATATTCTCATAACTATGCTTAATTCTGTCAATTGCTCAACAGTTATTTGTTTACCCACCGTAATTCTTATGCTCTCGAGAGAAGCCACTAGTGAAACCTATGGCCCCCGGGTCTATTCTCCATCATATTAATCTTCCGTCAACAAGCTATTTCCTTTTCCGTTTATTTTGCTTTCTTTATTTTGCATCTTTATCATAAAAATACCAAAAATATTATCTTATCATATCTATCAGATCTCACTTTCGTAAGTAACCGTGAAGGGATTGACAACCCCTTTATTCCGTTGGTTGCGAGGATTTTATTTGTTTGTGTAGGTGCGAGGGACTCATTCGTGGCCTCCTACTGGATTGATACCTTGGTTCTCAAAAACTGAGGGAAATACTTATGCTACTTTGCTGCATCACCCTTTCCTCTTCAAGGGAAAACCAACGCAGTGCTCAAGAGGTAGCAATGACTCAGGAACCTTTGTATCCTGAGGGCCACCCTAAGAGAATTGCGCAAGATTATCAGAGATTTAATGTTGATGCAACTAGTTCTTCTAAGAAGAAGAAAAAGAAAAATGATAGAACGCTGCATGCTTCTAGTGAACCTATTGTTGACACACCTGAGAATCCCAATGATATTTCTATTTCTGATGATGAAACACAATCTGGTAAAGAACATGAACCTAGTGAAAATGTTAATGATGATGTTCATGTTGATGCTCAACCTAGCAATGACAATGATCTAGAGATTGAACCTGTTGTTGATCTTGATAACCCACAATCAAAGAATCAACGTTATGATAAGAGATACTTCATTGCTAGGAAGCAAGGTAAAGAAAGAGAACCATGGGTTCAGAAACGCATGCCTTTTCCTCCTAAACCATCCAAGAAAAAGGATGATGAGGATTTGAGCGCTTTGCTGAAATGATTAGACCTATCTTTTTGCGTATGCGTTTGACTGATATGCTTAAAATGAATCCTTATGCTAAGTATATGAAATATATTGTCACAAATAAAAGAAAGATACCGGAAGCTAAAATTTCCACCATGCTTGCTAATTACACTTTTAAAGGTGGAATACCAAAGAAACTAGGAGATCCCGGAGTACCAACTATACCATGCTCCATTAAAAGAAACTATGTTAAAACTTCCTTATGTGATCTTAGTGTTATGCCTCTCTCTTTATATCGTAGACTTGATTTGAACAAGTAGACACCTACTGAAATATCTTTGCAAATGGCTGATAAATCAACTGCTATACCTGTCGGTATTTATGAGGATGTGCCTGTTGTGGTTGCAAACGTTACTATTTTAACGGACTTTTTTATTCTTGATATTCCCGAGGATAATATTATGTCCATTATTCTTGGAAGACCCTTTTTGAATACTGCAGGGGCTGTTATTGATTGCAACAAAGGCAATGTCACTTTTCATGTTAATGGTAAAGAGCATACAGTATACTTTCCGAGGAAACAACCTCAAGTCCACAGTATCAACTCTATTGGAAAATTTTCAACGATTACTATTGGAGGTTTTGAATTTCCTCTTCCTACTGTCAAGAAGAAATATGATATTCTTATTGTTGGGGATGAGCATATCCCCGTTGAGGTAACCTAGTGTTATTCGAAATTTCTCCGGTTTCATGCGATTCGGAATGAGTTTGTTAACAAGACTTGATCAACCTTGTTAGTGGATTCCTTTTGATGAGCATGAGATGGATGAAGTTAGAAAGCACAACTCTTTGTACCCTATTTTTACTTTCTGGTATTTAGATTAAATAAAGTAAAAATAGTATTTTCTGTCTGTTTTCTGAATTATCCTTGCAATAAAAAATACCCCGAAAATAAAAGTTCTCCAAATGTCCTGAAAATTTAATATGATTTTTTCTAGAATATTTAAGAATTATTTGCAGTTTGAACACACCAGGGGGCCTCACCGTGTGCCCACGAGGGTGGAGGGCGTGCCCTACCCCCTAGGCGCGCCCCCTGCCTCGTGGACCCCACGTGGGCCCCCTCCACTTATTCTTGCACCCACACACTTCGTCTTCCTCTAGAAAAAATCACCCACTAGCTCAAACCTGAGTTCTAGCTCATCTTGCTGCCATTTTTTATCTCCTTGCTTAAAACTCCATTCATAAAACTGCTTTGAGGGATTGTTCTTCTGTATGTGACTCCTCCAATAGTCCAATTAGTTTTTGGTCTAGTGCTTTATTTATTGCAAATTTTTGCTGCTTAGGTGACCCTGTTCTTGAGCTTGCATGTCAAATTTATGTGGTCAAAAGTAGTTTTAATGCATGATATAGCCTCTAGTCACTTGTAGGAGTAGTTGCTATCGATTTTGTTGAGTTTGGTTCACTTTTATTTTGAGTCACTAAAAATTTCAGAAATTTTTCAGAGGAAGAAATATGTTTAGGAAAATGTACTAAGGTGGTTCCTCAAGGAAGCAAGGCCCAAGGCCCGTGATACGTGAGCCGGACAATGAACTACCAAGAGAAGCTGAAGTGCGGCCTTGTGAATGGCCGTCAGAAGATTTTATGGTCCAAGCAGGAATTAAGGAGGAATTTGACGCGTATGTGCGTAATGCTGAACTTGAGGGCTTCGTGTCATATAAGTGCCCCCAATATTATCACTTAATTGATTCCTTTGTGATAAGGTTTAAATTTACATCATCACGCAATTTTCACACTGTCCTATTTGATCTCTATGATAAATCTTATACCATGGACTTAGAAGATTTCAATACTGCTTGTAAGCTCCCGTAGTGGGGTAGTGTTAGTGAACCTCGCAAATCTGAATTTAAAGAATTTCTTGCTAGTATCACTGTGGGGGAATCTAGGGAAATAACACAAGGTACCATATCGAGCATTCATTTTCTTGCCATACATTATTTTGCTCTCTTCTTGGGTAGATGCATTAACGGTAAAGATGAGGCTTGCCACATGTTCGTTCCAGATCTTAGTGTCCTCAAGAGTGCGGTATTGGGTGATAGACAATACAACTTGGGGGCTATTGTTGCACGTAGGTCGCATCTTAATAGTTTAAGTGGAGACTTGTTTGGTGGAATTTATGCAACTCGTGTAGCTAATTTTCTTGAGAGACCCATACATGAGAATGATATTGACTTGCCTCCTATTTATCTAGATTATAATGCTATGGGTCGTCATCAGTTTGTTGAGAGGAACGATCAGTTCCTCTAGTACCGACTAATCTTTGACAGACGGCGCATCGTCCATGTTTCTCTCCCTGCTCCTGCTTTCTTTGACTTTCAGGAAAAAGGGAGATATGTTATAACCAGGGAGGAAGCGAACGAGTACGAGAGGAGGACGGAGGCAGATCGCCTCCAAGATGCAGCTCTTCAGGCAGTAGCTGCTGCATCTCAGTACGACCCCAGTTACAACTTTGGATTTCCATCAGGCCATCCGTGGGCATAGACCAACTTAGTCCAAAAGCCTAAGCTTGGGGGAGTACGTATTTCTCACCAACATTACATTCATGTTCACACACTCATGCCAGTTGTCGGTGCTCATACTTTTTCATCGTATCATCCATTCTACTTTATTTTCTTTTTAAGCTTTCTTCTTGTGTGTTTGAAAAACCCTTAGAAAAAATTAGTTGTAGCTTTTAGATAGTTTACTTTCCATGCCTGTAGTAGTAGTAATTAAAAAGAAAACCCAAAAAGATTTCTCCTTCTTCTTTTGCTTGTTGGGAGCTTTCCTGTGTAAAGAGTTTTATTTCCTTTCTTTTCTTTGGGGGTTGAGAGGAGAATACCATAATGAAAATGTGGAGCGGCTCTCATATGCATTATTGTTGATCTGACAACGCCCATATTACCTTGTCTTCTCCTGTATATTGAATGCTTGTAGATTCCAGCTTAGTCCAATGCACGTGCACTATTATTATTATCCACACTATTCAGTTGTGCAAGTGAAACACAATAATGACGATATATGATGGAGTGATTGACATGAGAGAAGCTAGTATGAACTCGACCTCTCTTATTTTTGTAAATATGATTAGTTCATCGTTCCTGATTCAGCCTATTTTGAATGAAACATGTTTGCAATGACAATTAGAGATTACTAGCCGTCAACCCGTGCTCCTGCACGGTCTAGAAATTTGGGAAGTTTTACTGTACATAGAAAGTTTTTATAAGTATTATTTTCTTTCAATCTTAGATGCTTGAAATATTTATAAATATCCTATTTTCATTGCATATAAAATGTTGTATTATGTACTTTATCCATGACTAAATTCATATGAAAAGTTCTTCTCTCTTTTAACATTATTATACATATACCATCTATGATTTCATGGTTCATGGATTTTATTTCCAAGATTATTCCATGCTTCCGATGCAAAGATATGACTAAAATGTTTAACAAAAACGTGTGTGACCAAAAACCATATTCCGAGCAGTTATTTCAAGTGCTCATGAGTTCAACATGCCCGGTGAGCCACACGCATTGGACACAACTTATTTAAAGTTGTTTTTGTTGGGAAACTCGGTTAAAGTGTATCCTCTTAATTTTACATGTTTGGAAGACCATTAAACTTCTTAAAGTTTGTTTTTAAACTCGTGGAAGCCTTCTTTGTGTTTTCTATAATTCCCTGTATTTGCGGTATTCTCACTGTATCTTCCTTATAATTAGATTGTAATTTTCTAGAAGCCATCATTATAATTTTTAAAAGAAACTATAACATTAAACTTTACAAATTTTCTTCAATATTTTCAAGTTGGCATGTAATTTTCTAGACGCTCAACCTTTTGGTGTCTGAAAATCCACCTAAATTAGGGGATGATCACCTATAATTTTTTTAGATTTATTTTGTACACTCCAAAAATTGATCCTTCTGACATGAAAATTGAGCCATCGGGAAAAGCAACGGCGATACATTTTTTGCATGCGATGACTGCTGGCATGTATCCTAGCCCATGATATATGGACTTAACCGATGGACATCTATGCTATTATATTACATTCATCTGGACGCACATCTCACATTTTCGCCACTACTAAATTACGTTTGTTTATTAGTTAAGCGCTCTCACATATTTGTGTGGTTATTCATTAAATAACTTACATATGAAACTTAGGCTTTCCGCAAAACAAACATAAACTACATCCCCTAATACCTGGATCAGTGAGTTTTTGATGCCCTTGCACGGTTTACCAATTTTTACATGTAAATGATAATGTAGTATTTATATAATAATTATACCTAGGACAGAGATTTCTAACTCTTTTTTTTGATTAATTCTTTGTATTTTCGAAAAAAATACTAAGTGCACTATCACATATAAATTCGGAAGTATCTTATATGGACGGATTACTATAGTACATGTGGTACAAATTGTGGTTGTGCGCATTGTGATTTTGGATGAGAAAATTTAGTCCACTTACCTAGGCCTAGATATACGCACCAAACTAAAGCATTGTACGTAGAGCTAGCTAGGTGAGCAATGTTGACATGTACGTGTTATTTTAGTTACTATTCTCGCAAAAAATAATCCTTATACTGCTAGTTGCGTCATGCCTGCAAGGATAACTTCATGGGTACGTTTCTGCACAGAAAATCTTTAGTTTGTTATAGATGATTTTTATTTATACGTATCCTTCCAGTTTTTTTTAAGTTTTGCACGTTTCCTTTATAGTGTACCGCGTATGGACTGTTGGACTGGATGGATCTCCCTTGTAGATGTACGTACAATATAAACATGAGGGGACTATTTCTTGTTTTATCCTAGACGCCAAATTGAGATCTAACGGTTATTTGTAAACAGTTTTAAGGATTAACGTGGAGACTCGTATGGTGCTTCCAATTAGTAAATATAAGATAGTTTCTCATGCCATGCTTAATTTGCTAGGAGTTTATAATGGTTTACCTTGCGTGCCAACATGCTATTAAAATGGTTGTGATATGGTATGATAGGGTGGTATCCTCCTTTGAACGATTCGAGTGGCTTGACTTGGCACATGTTCACGCATGTAGTTGAAACAAAATCAACATAGCCTCCCCGATTGTAGAGACCCGACCCGAATGGATCAAGTCTACTGTGCTCCGGTGTCATCCCTGGATCAGTAATGCTGACACCACACAGTACATCGAAGGATTTATAGCCGAGTGGAAATCACACACTTATTACATCGTTGTCTCAAAGAGAACTTATTACAATAAATATGGCTTAAGGCCATCTAATAACGATAACAGCGGAAGACTCGGAAGATAAATGGGTCCATCAACTCCAACGGCATCACTGAGTATAGAACCACGACCTAAAAGCACCTTACTCGTCGTCTGAAAAGTCTGCAACATGAGAAGTTGCAGCCCGAAAATGGGTCAGCACATGGAATATGCTGGCAATGTAACACATAGAGAGTAATGGAAAGAAACAGCTATACTATATGCATATATGGCTGGTGGAAAGCTCTATGGTTACAGTTTTGTGTAAAGCCAGTTTTTCCCTACTGCAAAGGAATAAATTTATTTAACTATCATGGTAGTTGCTAAACATCGAGAATGGTTGACAGCATTCTGATCCCAATTAAGTGAACAATTAAAACCCAATAACATTAATTAGAGTAACATGTTGAGATTCACATGATATTCAAGTACTAGATACTCAAGTTGTCCATAACCGGGGACACGGCTAATCATGATTAGTTTGTACACTCTGTAGAGGTTTGCGCACTTTTCCCCACAAGACTCGATCGTCTCCGTTTGGTTTCTCGCACTACATGGTGTTTGAGAAGACGGATGACCGAGACAGTCTTTCAGAAGCGCTAGCACCTTACATGTGGGTAGACCGGTACACCTACTTTCCCCTACATCTGCTAGTCTGCCCGTAAGAGTTCGCACGACTTAGTCAACTATGCCAGAGCCCATAATGGCTTGTGGCTGCACACGGAAGTTACTAGCATGAATGATCTTATGATCCCTTTGAGCCTGGGTGGCGGTCCGAAATAAAAACAGGCAAGTCCTGATGACATCAGGTGCCTCAATCCACCCAGATGTGTATTTAAGTTGCCACCTTAAGTAAACCATTAAAATTAACAAACTCACATCTGTCATGGATATCACTCACCCAATCCACGTCTACTAGCATAGCATGGCATAATAAGCAAACGTAGAAGTAACTCCCAAAGGTTTCATAATGATACAGGTAATAGGTACTACCTCATCTACTTCCCATCCCACAATTTAATTAGATCCTAATCATGCAATGTGAGAGGATTGATCTAATGCAATAAAACATGGGTTGTAGAAAAGGTATGATCAAAGTGTTACTTTCCTTGCTGATGATCCGCGAGACCTAGGGTTTCGAAGTAACAAGCGGCGCAATCTGGGTGATCTATCGCAGACAAACAACAAGCACACAATAAGTACTCATCTAATGCACAGGTAAAACTCGAACAAGAGAACGACCAGAAAGTTCAACTTAAGAAATCCGGTTGCACAGAAAGAACGAACCGAACAAAGCAACGGAAAACAAATGGCGGAAGAAAACAACTCGGTTCTAGCAGGTTGAAACTAGGTCAAATTTTATTGTGGCAAAAACTTGTTCAAGTTGATTAGACGGAACGGCGGTTTCGAAACGAAACTCCAGGCGCTTGCATCACCTGATTCCGATAAACGAGCGGGAAGAAAGACTAGAACGAAGATCTGATCTGAGATCACGATCGCGGAATAAATCCGACGAAAAGAAAGAGACGAACGGTTAAACGAACGGACGTTCGTTAACCGGGAAAAATCGGTGATCACGTTCGTTGAGACGAACGGTCCGAAAGAAGAATGAAAACCGATCTAGGGTTTTCGGAAAAGAAACCGAAACAAAGAACCGGAAAAGAACCGGAAAAGAAAACGGAAAAGAATCAGAACGGTTTTCTAAAAAAACCGAACCGAGGCGAGGAGAAAGAGAGAGGCGCGGCGCGGGGCTACCTCCGGCGAGGCGGAACTCCGGCGGCGGCGGGGCAAGGGCGGCGGCTAGGCGGCGGCGGCGGCTAGGCGGCGGCGGGGCTGCGGCTTGGGCGCGGGTGGCGGCGCGGCTAGAGGCGGCGGCGGCTTGGGGAGGAGAGGGGGGTGTTGGTATTTATATAGGATGGGGGGTTTCTTGGGGAAGGGGCAAGCAATAGGAGGGGGGATTAGAGTCCTACTAGGACTCGGCCTAGGGGCGGCGCAAGGCAGGCGGCGGGGCTGGCGGCTGCGCCTGGCGCACGGGGCGGCTAGGCCGGCTGGCTGGGCCCTTGGCCCAGGCGGGCGCTGCAGTCTCCTTTTTCTTAAACGGTTACGCGCGCAGAAAAACAAAAGAAAAGAAAACTAAACGAACTCCAAAATTCCTAAAGTAAATTTTCCCTGACTCCTAAAAATGAGTCGAACAAAATGAACTTTTCTCCAGGCCTAAAATGCAATTTTTGAAAACGCGCATTTTTCCCTATCCAAAAAAAGCAAACAAAACTCCGGCAAAACCAAAATTTGATTTATTCATTAGATCTTCATTTTTCCTGACTTTGGGAAAGTCATATTATTCCCTCTCTCAATTTTTTTTATATTGGAAAAATAATTGAAGATGAAATAAATAAATCAAATGATCCTCTTTTCAATTTGAGAAAACTCTCAAATATGGAAATAACGAAATCTCCAACTCTCTCTGAAGGTCCTTGAGTTGCCTGAAATTTCTAGGATCGACCAAAATGCAAGAAAATATGATATGCATGATGATCTAGTGTATAACATTCCAAATTGCAAATTTGGGATGTTACAAACCTACCCCCCTTAAGATGAATCTCGCCCTCGAGATTCGGGTTGGCTAGAAAATAGGTGAGGGTGGTCCTTGAGCAAATCTTCTTCTCTTTCCCAGGTGGCTTCATCCTCTGAGTGGTGGTTCCACTGAACTTTGCAAAACTGATAACCTTGCTGCGGGTAACTCTGCTGGTATAATCGAGAATCTTGACTGGCTTCTCCTCATACGTTAAGTCGTCCTTCAACTGAATCGCTTCGAGTGGCACGGTATCTCTTAGCGGTACCTCCGCCATCTTGGCATGACATTTCTTCAGCTGAGAAACATGGAATACATCATGAACTCCTGACAGTCCCTCTGGTAATTCCAACTTATAAGCGACTTCTCCCATACGTTGCAAGATCTTATACGGTCCAACGAAACGCGGTGCTAACTTTCCCTTAACTCCAAAGCGCTTAACTCCTCGAAGTGGGGATACTCGGAGATAAACTCTGTCTCCAGTTTCGTAAACTGTCTCCTTGTGTTTTGAATCTGCGTAGCTCTTCTGCCTAGACTGGGCTACCTTGAGCCTATCGCGAATCAACTTAACTTTCCGTTCAGACTCCTTAATCAAATCTGGTCCAAAGAATTGACGGTCTCCAACTTCGTCCCATGACAACGGTGTCCTGCACCTCCTTCCGTATAAAGCTTCGAAAGGTGCCATCTTCAAACTGGTTTGGTAACTGTTGTTATAAGAAAACTCCGCATACGGCAAGTTATCGACCCAGCTAGATCCATAATCTAGTGCACAAGCTCTTAGCATATCTTCCAAAATCTGATTGGCTCTCTCGGTCTGTCCATCCGTCTGTGGGTGAAAAGCTGTGCTGAACTCCAGTCTGGTTCCTAAAGTTTCATGCAACTGATTCCAAAACTTTGAGGTAAATTGGGTTCCTCTATCTGATACGATACTCCTCGGAACTCCATGCAAACAAATGATCCTAGTCATGTATATCTTCGCCAACTTAGCACTGGTGTAAGTGGTCTTAACTGGAATAAAATGTGCTACCTTCGTCAAACGATCAACTACTACCCATATCGAGTCATTGCCTGATTTTGTCCTGGGTAGTCCTGTGATAAATTCCATGCCTATCTTATCCCACTTCCATTCGGGTATCGGCAATGGTTGTAACAATCCTGCTGGCTTTTGATGCTCTGCCTTTACTCTCTGACATACGTCACAAACTGCTACATATGCTGCAATATCCTTCTTCATTCCGGTCCACCAGAATGTTTCCTTCAAATCCAAATACATCTTGGTATTCCCTGGGTGAATCGAATACGGTGAATCATGTGCCTCGTGCAAAATCAACTTCCTGATCTCCGGGTCATTGGGCACATAAACACGGTCCTTAAAACACAAGGTATCGTGCTCATCCTCACGAAATCCCTTTGCTTTTCCTTCGCTCAATTTCTCTTTTATAGCAGCAATCTTCTTGTCAGATTTCTGAGCTTCTCTAATTTTATCCATCAATGTTGACTGAATCTCCAATGCTGCTACATAGCCTCTCGGAACTATTTCCAAACATAGCTCACGAAGGTTTTCTGCTAACTCCTTTGGTACTTCTCCCGTCACTAGGGTGTTGACATGGCTCTTACGGTCAATGCGTCAGCTACTACATTAGCTTTTCCGGGATGGTAATGCAATCTCATGTCATAATCCTTGATGAGCTCCAACCATCTCCTTTGTCTGAGGTTCAACTCCTTCTGCGTGAAAATGTACTTCAAACTCTTGTGATCCGTGTACACCTCACAATGATTTCCACAGAGGAAATGTCTCCATGTTTTCAATGCATGCACTACGGCTGCTAACTCCAAATCATGCGTGGCATAATTCAACTCATGAGGCTTCAGTTGCCGTGAAGCATACGAAACAACTCTCCCTTCCTGCATAAGCACTGCTCCAAGTCCTCGACGTGAAGCGTCGCAATATACCTCATAATCCTTGGTCTGATCTGGCAAAATCAATACTGGTGAGGTAACCAAGCGTTTCTTCAATTCCTGGAAACTAGCCTCACATTCCTCAGTCCAATTTAACTTAGTATCCTTCTTCAACAATTCAGTCATAGGCTTTGCAATCTTTGAAAAGTTCTCAATGAACCTCCGGTAGTATCCTGCGAGTCCAAGAAAACTCCGGATCTCTCCAACTGTCGTTGGTGCTTCCCACTTGGTCATGGTTTCAACTTTAGCGGGATCTACTGCTATACCTTCTCCGGATATAACATGTCTGAGGAATCCAACTTCCTTCAACCAAAACTCACATTTGCTGAATTTGGCGTATAACTGATGTTCCCTTAGTTTCTCCAAAACCAAACGCAAATGTTCCTTATGCTCCTCTTCATTCTTTGAATAAACCAGGATGTCATCAATGAACACTACGACGAACTTATCCAAAAACTCCATAAACACTTTGTTCATCAGGTTCATAAAATAGGCAGGTGCGTTAGTCAATCCAAATGACATAACGGTATACTCATACAGTCCATATCTCGTGGTAAATGCTGTCTTAGGTATGTCCTGCTCCCGAATCTTCAATTGATGGTACCCTGATCGTAAATCGATCTTGGAAAACACTTTAGCTCCTTGCAACCGATCAAACAGATCGTTGATCATTGGCAGTGGGTACTTGTTCTTGATGGTTACTTCATTCAATCCCCGATAATCTACAACCATCCTTAATGATCCATCCTTCTTTTCCACTAGAAGTACGGGTGATCCCCAAGGCGAAGAACTTGGGCGAATGTAACCTTTATCCAATAACTCCTTAATCTGATTCTTAATTTCCACCAAATCCTTTGCTGGCATCCGGTACGGTCGCTTCGATATTGGGCCTGTACCTGGTAATAACTCAATCAAAAACTCAATGTCTCTATCCGGTGGCATGCCTGGTAATTCCTCAGGAAATACATCAGGAAAATCCTTTACCATTGGTACTTCTTCTTGCACAACTCCTGTTAGGCAGTTTACTTGTGTCCTGTTTGGCACATGCCGGGATACATACTTGATCCTTCTTCCTTCTGGTGTGGTAAACAAAATTGTCTTACTGGCGCAATCGATGTTTCCTCCATACATCGACAGCCAATCCATACCAAGAATCACATCCAGACCTTGGGATTCCAGAATAATTAAATCTGTTGGGAAAACATGCCTTCCTATACTTAATGGTACTTGGAAACATCCTTGTCTGGCCATGTACTCTGCTCCTGGCGAGCTTACTAGCATAGGCGTTTTAAGAATCCTAGTGGGCAGGCTATACTTTTCCACAAATCCCCTTGATATGTATGAATGCGATGCACTGGTATCGAAAAGAACTAGTGCGGTAAATTACTTAACCAAAAACTTACCGATTACTGCATCAGGCTGATCTTCAACCTCCTCCACATTAACGTGGTTCACCTGTCCCCTATTGAAAGGGTTCGGCTTCTTCCCAGAGCTTCCATTGCCATTTCCATTCTGGCCTTCGGGACATTCATTGGCATAATGTACGGTCTTGGAACACTTCAAACAGGTGACTTGACTCAGATCTCTCTTGGTTGGGGTCGATGGGGTGGTCCAGTTCTGGCTGTTGCTTCCTCCATTCCCATTACCATTCTTGTGGCCATTATGGTTGTGCGAACTACCTCCTCCATGGGTGTGCTGAAACTGAAATCCCGGTTTAGGGGTAAAACGTGGCTTCTGCTGGGCTCCAGAGTTATACTTCCCCTGTCCATACTTCCTCTTACGGTTCTCAATCTGCTGTTGCTTTTCTTCAATCCTGATGGCACAATCTACCAACTCCTGGTAGTTGTTGAAACTCGCTACCATCAACTGCATGCTTAGTTCATCATTCAATCCTTCCAGAAACTTCTCCTGCTTAGCTGCATCCGTAGCAACGTCATCTGGGGCATAACGTGCTAACTTGCTGAAATCGTCAACGTACTGGCCAACTGTCCTTCCTCCTTGGCGTAAGTTGCGAAAGTCACGCTTCTTCATGGCCATAGCTCCTGCTGAAACATGGGCAGTGCGGAAAGCTTGCTGAAACTGATCCCATGTGACAGTGTCAACTGGGTAAGTTGCTGCGAAATTCTCCCACCATGCTGCCGCGGGTCCGTCAAGCTAGTGAGCGGCAAACTTCACTTTCTCACCATCCGTGCATCCTGCAGTGGTCAACTCCCTTCCTATCTTGCGGAGCCAATCGTCTGCTACTATTGGCTCGGTGCTACTGGAAAACACCGGCGGATTCAGCCTAAGGAAACGGGCTAAGTGGTCAACAGGTGGTGGTGGTGGTGGGTTGTTGTTGTTGTTCTGCTGGTTCTGGACTAACATCTACATCAATTGATTCTGCTGCTGGATCAACTGAGTGAGCTCCGGTGAGAATCCATTGTCACGTCTCGGAGGCATCTGAGGGTTTAGAAAAGACGAGAATTAAGAATAGAGTGAGGTCTAAAGGGAAAACACTACCCCAATGCACATGAGCAAATGCACACAAAATCACTTCATTCAATCAAACAAGGGCTTACAATCGGTCTAAAACTATCGCAAAAGTGCTCGAACTATTGTGTTTACATGGGGGAATACTACTACTATCTGGTGGTCATCTAGAAATTTGAACCGGTGGAAGACTCCATGATATCTGCTCCAGCTTCGTCTTCAAAGTCGAGTTCACTTGGATCCGAATCGGTGTCATCGATGATGATGTAGTTGTCCGGACATGCGATGTACTCGTCTTCCTCCTTGGATGCTAACTTCCTCTTGAGTTCTTCAATCTCCTGCTTAAGATCGCCATTGTGTCTTGCTAGAGCTACGTTCTCGTCCATGTAGTCCTTGCGTGTAGACTTCAGTTCTCCTTCTAGCTCGATGATCCTTGCCTTCACATTCTTCAACTCTATCATATCATTGCACATCTGGTTCTCGTGGCATCGAATGTGCTGGTTTAACTCCTGGATGAAAGATGCAATGGATCTATCCTTCTTGGTGCTGACTAACTCCCATCTCGGCGTCCGCAAATCTGGTAGATAGTGTCCTTGAGGTCTTCTAGGTAAACTTCTACAATGCGTCCTATGGTGATATGAGCTGCCACGCTCTTCCCCAGACTCCAGGTTGGTGCATTGAAAACACTATCTATAGGCTTCGTGATTGGCGCGAATGTCCTTCCCGGAACGTGAGCTTGAATCTTCCAGCGCTCCTCTTCAGGCAGAGTGGCGTTGAAGGTTCCCGTGAAGCTTGGTAATCCAATGTTCAGGTACTTGGTGACTTCCTTCAGGTGAAATCCAAATGGTGTGCCTTCATCCGGTTGAGCGTACTTAATCTTCACGTTCGTCATCCTAAAAGAGTAGAAAAGATGAGGAGTTTGAAAATGAGAAGAGAATGGTGATCTATGGCTTTAACTTAGTGGTCGTGTCCTACAGTCAGCGTGTGCTCTGATACCATCTCTGTAGCGACCCGACCCGAATGGATCAAGTCTACTGTGCTCCGGTGTCATCCCTGGATCAATAATGCTGACACCACATAGTACGTCGAAGGATTTATAGCAGAGTGGCAATCACACACTTATTACATCGTTGTCTCAAAGAGAACTTATTACAATAAATATGGCTTAAGGCCATCTAATAACGATAACAGCGGAAGACTCGGAAGATAAATGGGTCCATCAACTCCAACGGCATCACTGAGTATAGAACCACGACCTAAAAGCACCTTACTCGTCGTCTGAAAAGTCTGCAACATGAGAAGTTGCAGCCCGAAAACGGGTCAGCACATGGAATATGCTGGCAATGTAACACATAGAGAGTAATGGAATGAAACAGCTATACTATATGCATATATGGCTGGTGGAAAGCTCTATGGTTACAGTTTTGCGTAAAGCCAGTTTTTCCCTACTGCAAAGGAATAAATTTATTTAACTATCATGGTAGTTGTTAAACATCGAGAATGGTTGACAGCATTCCGATCCCAATTAAGTGAACAATTAAAACCCAATAACATTAATTAGAGTAACATGTTGAGATTCACATGATATTCAAGTACTAGATACTCAAGTTGTCCATAACCGGGGACACGGCTAATCATGATTAGTTTGTACACTCTGCAGAGGTTTGTGCACTTTTCCCCACTAGACTCGATCGCCTCCGTTTGGTTTCTCGCACTACATGGTGTTTGAGAAGACGGATGACCGAGACATAGTCTTTCAGAAGGCTAGCACCTTACATGTGGGTAGACCGGTACACCTACTTTCCCCTACATCTGCTAGTCTACCCGTAAGAGTTCGCACGACTTAGTCAACTATGCCAGAGCCCATAATGGCTTGTGGCTGCACACGGAAGTTACTAGCATGAATGATCTTATGATCCCTTTGAGCCTGGGTGGCGGTCCAAAATAAAAAGAGGCAAGTCCTGATAGACATCAGGTGCCTCAATCCACCCAGATGTGTATTTAAGTTGCCACCTTAAGTAAACCATTAAAATTAACAAACTCACATCTGTCATGGATATCACTCACCCAATCCACGTCTACTAGCATAGCATGGCATAATTAGCAAACGTAGAAGTAACTCCCAAAGGTTTCATAATGATACAGGTAATAGGTACTACCTCATCTACTTCCCATCCCACAATTTAATTAGATCCTAATCATGCAATGTGAGAGGATTGATCTAATGCAATAAAACATGGGTTGTAGAAAAGGTATGATCAAAGTGTTACTTGTTTTGCTGATGATCCGCGAGACCTAGGGTTTCGAAGTAACAAGCGGCGCAATCCGGGTGATCTATCACAGACAAACAACAAGCACACAATAAGTACTCATCTAATGCACAGGTAAAACTCGAACAAGAGAACGAACCAGAAAGTTCAACTTAAGAACTCCGGTTGCAAAGAAAGAACGAACCGAACAAAGCAACGGAAAACAAACGGCGGAAGAAAACAACTCGGTTCTAGCAGGTTGAAACTAGGTAAAATTTTATTGTGGCAAAAACTTGTTCAAGTTGATTAGACGGAACGGCGGTTTCGAAACGAAACTCCAGGCGCTTGAATCACCTGATTCCGATAAACGAGCGGGAAGAAAGACTAGAACGAAGATCGGATCTGAGATCACGATCGCGGAATAAATCCGACGAAAAGAAAGAGACGAACGGTTAAACGAACGGGCGTTCGTTAACCGGGAAAAATCGGTGATCACGTTCGTTGAGACGAACGGTCCGAAAGAAGAATGAAAACCGATTTAGGGTTTTCGGAAAAGAAACTGAAACAAAGAACCGGAAAAGAACCGGAAAAGAAAACGGAAAAGAATCGGAACGGTTTTCTAAAATAAAACCGAACCGAGGCGAGGAGAAAGAGAGAGGCGCGGCGCGGGGCTACCTCCGGCGAGGCGGAACTCCGGCGGCGGCGGGGCAACGGCGGCGGCGGCTGCTAGGCGGCGGCGGCTAGGCGGTGGCGGCTAGGCGGCGGCGGGGCTGCGGCTTGGGCGCGGCTGGCGGCGCGGCTAAAGGCGGCGGCGGCTTGGGGAGGAGAGGGGGGGTGTTGGTATTTATATAGGATGGGGGGTTTCCTTGGGGAAGGGGCAAGCAATAGGAGGGGGGGCTTAGAGTCCTACTAGGACTCGGCCTAGGGGCGGCACAAGGCAGGCGGCGGGGCTGGCGGCTGCACCTGGCGCACGGGGCGGCTGGGCCGGCCGGCTGGGCCCTTGGCCCAGGCGGGCGCTGCGGTCTCCTTTTTTTAAATGGTTACGCGCGCAGAAAAACAAAAGAAAAGAAAACTAACCGAACTCCAAAATTCCTAAAGTAAATTTTCCCCGACTCCTAAAAATGAGTCGAACAAAATGAACTTTTCTCCGGGCCTAAAATGCAATTTTTGAAAACGCGCATTTTTCCCTATCCAAATAAAAAGCAAACAAAACTCCAGCAAAACCAAAATTTGATTTATTCATTAGATCTTCATTTTTCCT
This sequence comes from Triticum urartu, assembly GCF_003073215.2. Taxonomy (NCBI): domain Eukaryota; kingdom Viridiplantae; phylum Streptophyta; class Magnoliopsida; order Poales; family Poaceae; genus Triticum; species Triticum urartu. The sequence continues at coordinate 82,449,168 of NC_053024.1, read as the reverse complement.
GACTTTGGGAAAGTCATATTATTCCCTGTCTCATTTTTTTTGATATTGGAAAAATAATTGAAGATGAAATAAATAAATCAAATGATCCTCTTTTCAATTTGAGAAAACTCTCAAATATGGAAATAACGAAATCTCCAACTCTCTCTGAAGGTCCTTGAGTTGCGTGAAATTTCTAGGATCGACCAAAATGCAAGAAAATATGCTATGCGTGATGATCTAGTGTATAACATTCCAAATTGCAAATTTGGGATGTTACAACGATATTTATGTTCCTAGTGAATTATATCTTACCCATGCTTGCATTCAGTGTTGATTAATTTTAAATGCATATTCATGACTGTTCTCGCTCTCTAGCTAGTCGCTCCACAGTCTCTTTCTAGCCTTCACTTGTACTAAGCGGGAATACTGCTTGTGCACCCAATTCCATAAACCCAAAAGTTGTTCCATATGAGTCCACCATACCTTCCTATATGTGTTATCTACCTGCCATTCCAAGTAAATTTGTATGTGCCAAACTCTAAACCTTCAAATGAAAATCTGTTTTGTATGCTCGAATAGCTCATGTATCAACTAGGATTGTCTGTATCTTTCATGCTAGGCGGGTTATTCTCAAGAGGAGTGGACTCCGCTCCTCACTCACGAGAAAATGGCTAGTCACCGGGATGCCTGGTCCCATGCTCAAATCAAATCAAAATAATTGCAAACAAAACTCCCTCAGGATTGCTGTTAGTTGGAGGCACCCGTTGTTTCGGGCAAGCCATGGATTGATGCTTGTTGGTGGCAGGGGAGTATAAACTTTACCATTCTGCTTGGGAACCGCCTATAATGTGTGTAGCGTGGAAGATATCGAGATCTCTCGATTGTTATGTTGACAAAGAAAGTATACCGCTAAAAATATTATTCATCTCTATTTCAAAATCGAGCTCTGGCACCTCTACAAATCCCTGCTTCCCTCTAAGAAGGGCCTATCTATTTACTTTTATGTTGAGTCATCATCCTCTTATTAAAAAGCTCCAGTTGGAGAGCGCCGCTGTCATTTGCATGCATTATTATTAGTTTACATTGAGTATGACTGTGACTGAATCTCTTTTACCATGAATTACAATTTCCAGTAAGCCCTTGATCATCACGGGTGCTCTGCATTTATTTTTTGCGGCCTCAGAAAGGGCTAGCAAGATACCATCTTGTTATATCATATTATGATTGCTTAAGAAAGTGTTGTCGTCTGAGATTTATTACTATTGCTCGCTAGTTGATTATGCCATTGATATGAGTAAACATGAGACCTAAATGTTATTGTGAATATGGTTAGTTCATAATCTTTGCTGAAAACTTGAATGCCAGTTTTACATATTTATAACAACAAGAGCAATCAGAGTTTGTAAAAGGTTTTCTTTATCACTTTCAGTTTGTCAACTGAATTGCTTGAAGACAAGCAAAGGTTTAAGCTTGGGGGAGTTGATACGTCTCCATCGTATCTACTTTTCCAAACACTTTTGCCCTCGTTTTGGACTCAAACTTGCATGATTTGAATGGAACTAACCCGGACTGATGTTGTTTTCAGCAGAATTGCCATGGTGTTATTTTTGTGCAGAAATAAAAGTTCTCGGAATGACCTGAAAATCAACGGAGAATATTTTTGGAATATATAAAAAATGTGACACCCCAAATTTTTGGCCTTGTTTTATGAATTAAATTTTTTTCCAGGAATTAAAACTTTGAATTTTTGAGCTCCATTTTGATTTTTTAAATCATTTCCTTCCCTGTTATGATGAGTTTTTCCCAAAGAGAAAACTTTTCAAATATGTCATTGGACATATTTAATCTATCAAGAGAAAATTTCCCTTATTTAATATAACTAATTAAATAATTAAGTTGCTTGATCTTTATTTTCTTGAAAAATGGTTTTTCAAGGTTATATGGCCATATTTGAACTACAACCATTTGATAAATTCACTTAAAATTCCAACCAAAATTTGGAGATGTTATGTGATGTTTTTAAATCACTTTTATACAAAAATATATTTTATTCATGAAGTATTTTGAGCTCTGCACTCAATTTTTCTTCTCTGGTCCAGAGTGCAATTTGCACTACAGCCCTTTTAAATAATTCTTTCTAGCCTCCACCAAAATTATGGGATATTGGTAGTAGCATATGATTCAACATTATGCAAAAACCTAGTGCTGTTCTTTGAAAAATTTGAGTGAATCAACCTCATTTTCATTCTGGACCAACTTGATGGTTTGTGCTGCAACCATATTTTTGTTTGCTCTTTAACCCTTGATTCTTTCTCCTACTTGTAGTCCTCCATGTCAAACCCTTAAGTCCAGGAGCATGCATCTTTTGGATCATTTTTGGTTCATGAAATAATGCCATTTATTTCCTGTCCAGAATTGAAGTTTTGTAAAACTTGCACTAACAAGTTGCTGCATTTGACCAACTAACCTCACCACCCCCTTGTTCATCTAAGGAGACCTTGATCTGGAAATTTTGGCCACCCCAAGACTTGCCTAAGTGCCCTTGGCATTTTATCAAACACCCTGTAGGCATGACCAGTTTTGACATGAGTTTTGGCATTTCACTGTGAGCTTGCACCTCTGATCAAACTAGCATGTCCACTAGACTCCCAATTGCTCCTAACCTCGATCTGGTAAACCCCAACCTCACCTGCGACCTGTAGCATGCCGTGGCATTGTGTCGAACATCTCCCGTGCGTGCACTGGACGCGCCCAGAGCGCGCGTATTGCACGATGCCGCGCCCGAGCCGACACGCTGGCCCCCCTGGCTTTGGCCCACACGGCAGCACCTCGCCACGCACTCCCCGCCTCGCAGCAACGCGCCAAGCCACCCTGGCACGCTACAGCGCCGCCGCCAGGGCATTTTGGCGGCACACCGGCATCCGCAGCGGCTCCTGCCACGGGCAGCGCCGCCCAAGCCCCTCCCGCTCGCCACCTGGCCCCTGGAGCAGCGCGAGCTCATCCGCAGCCTTGTCCGCTAGCGCTCGTCGTCGCCACGATGCTCTGCAGCTACAGAAAGACGGTCGCCGACGAGCTCATCCACGGCCGCCGCTGAACCGCCTCGACTCGCCTATTTAAGGAGCCCCGAGCTCATCTCCGCGCGCAGGCAGTCCCAAGCCACCTCCCGAGGACCCCCATTGGCAACCAATCGACCCGGGGAGGCCTCCTTCCTCATCTCCGGCAGCCGCAGCCGCCGCCACTGCCCCGGCCATTCCGGCACCACCAGTGCCTCCCCCTCTCCATTCTCTTCGCCAGAAACTTCCTCATCCTCCCGTGAACCCATCCCCCTACTCAATTTTGATCGGGAACCACCGTAGCCCCAAATCCATCTTGCTCCCGAAGCTTCCCTCCGCCGTGGAGCTCGCCGCCGGCGATATCCTCCACCTCCGACGACCCTACGACTACCGGAGTAACCACCTCGGCCCCCTGAATCCACTGGTGGCCTCAGCTTTCCGAACGGAGCCACCGTTCGCCGGCGATGATCGCCGGAGCCCCACTCCACTCGGGCAGAGGAGGGAGACAACGCGGGCGACTGGTCAAACCTGACCAGTGGGCCAGGCGGGCCCACCATCAGAGACCCAACGCCAGTCCACGTGGTTAAGTGAAGGCGTAAAGGGCACGAATACGTTTTCTCTGCACCTAAAGCGTAATCTCGTATGAAACGTTTTCTTTTCTGTTTTAATTTAAAAACAGATTTTGACCACAACTTTGACTGGCTATAACTTTTTAATTATAACTCCAAATGAATTAATTCTTTTTCCTACGTCTCTTAAATATTGTCTAGTTTATTTTAAGATTTATTTGAAAATTTTCCAAACAACTTTTTGTACTGTTTTTGAAATGTGTGTTAATTCAAATATATTTTAAAATAGGATTTTGGAGAGAGAGAAGAAACTTTCAAAAGTTTTGGAGAGCACCTCACCCCTCCACAACTTAAAGGCAAGCATTCTGAACCCTGGCCTAATGTTTTTGGTGTGTTATTTGACACGTTTATAACACCACCTTATTTCAGAGGTCTTGTTATTTCATGTGACATGATCATTTGCATGGAAGCATATTAGTGATTTCCTTGCTGTTGGAAATGAATATAATTGTGATGGTAATCATCCTCATGTGCCTTGCATGCATGCCGGAAAGGAATCCGGGAAAGCCTCGGCCTTGGGTAGGCGTGAGCTTGTCGCCGGTCCCCGTCGGGACGGTTATGTCCGGTTTATAAACCTCCTGAGTCGACCGTAGACCGAGTCTTGTTCCAGTAACCCCATACTTGCCTGTACTTACCACTTGTCCCTGCCGCAGGTAGGGTATGGTTCAGTAAGTCGTCAACCCTTTCAAGCACACACCGTACAGAGAGGCCATGGTGGAAGATATCGGTTGTAGCCGGTAGGCATGCCACCTGGTCCGGGGGCATGGGTGTTTCCGGTTGAGACCGAGAGGGGAGGCCACCCCTTAGAGCGCGCGATATAAATTTGATCCCATGCTACGCGAGGTTGTAGCCTCCCCACTTAGAGTTTTGCTTAACAAGGTGTCGTGGGTGATTCCAGACACCGGTGAGTTAAGCTGGTGTGTGCAAGTTAGGCGTGTTTTCAACTAAAAGACCGTAGACAGAATTAGTCCCGATGGACTAAAGGAATCCGTTACTCGTGGGTAAAAAGTACACCCTCTGCAGAGATTAAAACCTATTCGAATAGCCGTGTCCATGGTTAAGGATTACAGTCTGGGATGGGTCAAGTGTTGGTCTTAGTGTCGGTCTTCGGAGGAGAGATTGTTAAACCAGAACTTGGACCATGACTTGTGACTTGTGAAGATTATGATTATTATCTTGTGATGGACTAACCCGTTGCATTATTTGTATTATTGAGTATCCCTGGGACGGTTCTACCTCCTGGATATTCATTGTGATTATTTATCTTGTAAGCCCTTTATGTGGTGTCGCTCAGACGCCCGACTGTGGCATTTCTTTTAAAGCCCTTTATGTGGTGTCGCTCAGACGCCCGACTGTGGCATTTCTTTTAAAGCCCTTTATGTGGTGTCGCTCAGACGCCCGACTGTGGCATTTCTTTTAAAGCCCTTTATGTGGTGTCGCTCAGACGCCCGACTGTGGCATTTCTTTTAAAGCCCTTTATGTGGTGTCGCTCAGACGCCCGACTGTGGCATTTCTTTTAAAGCCCTTTATGTGGTGTCGCTCAGACGCCCGACTGTGGCATTTCTTTTAAAGCCCTTTATGTGGTGTCGCTCAGACGCCCGACTGTGGCATTTTTATTCCCACTCTTATTCGCTTATTCACTGTTGCATGAATAACCTGCTTGCATGCATAAAAGATATTTTATTTATGACTGACGATGTGATCATAAAAAAAATTTCGCGCATGATTATCAATTATATTATACCTGTGTTCTTAATGTTTGCGAGTACATTCAAAGTACTCACTGGCTTGTCCCTGGCTATTGTCTTGGCCAGATTGTGCTTGGAGAGGAGCGTAGCGATAACAACCTCGGAAACTAAGCGACGGTGATAGCAGTCTCGCGAAGATAGGAGTTAACCTGGTCAGCTGTTCCCGTGGGAAATGGAGTCCCATAGACACTGATGTCTCACAAACCGCTTCCGCCATCAACCACTAGAAAACCATTTGATGTACTCATAGGCCACAATGGTCTTGTACTACACATTTTGTACTTTTGCTTGGAATTTCTGTATCCAGTTTGAGCCTCATCAGCTAACAGTAATCCTGGGGCTGATGAGCACGACGGTCTTTTCTGGAAATTTATGTCCGGAAAACCGGCCGTGACAAAAAATAATGGCGTAATAATCAAGGCCAGGGGGCCGACACCCTGTCCATGAGGGTGGGGGCGCGCCTACCCCCCTCGGCCCCGCAAAAGAAACGAAACGAAGCATACGCTCTCCTCGTTGATGGGGTTGGAGAAATTTTCTGCTAGTACATCATTGCAAATCGAGGCCAATCCCGCTCACACAGAGACTAGATCTACGAGTGGGAGATATCACTGCGTCTGAAGTCGACTCAACTGGAGATGAGACACTGAGCAGCTCTGCCAATCACCCTCTTGAGGGCCCTGAGGGCGCGAAGAAATGCTAGGAGCGATGGCCCTGTTTTGAAGTTTTTGTGGCTAGCCTTGGTATTCTCTGCACGATGTGGATGGCACTGGGGGATCTAACCTCTTTATATAGGCACCGTTCCTATGTTCGCATGGGTTTTTTGGTGAATAATTATTATGGACCGTTCGCATCTGCTCGACGCGTGGAAATCGAGACGACAAGAGGGAAGGAGTCATTAAGACAGAACGCGAGCGTTAGGGCCGGACTGTTATCTGTCTGAGGTATAATGAAGAACCAGCCTTGCAAAAGTCAAAGAGATAAGTCGGATACTACATCATCATTTGAAGGCAAGTTCGGGGGATACTGAGGGGGTCCTGGATTAGGGGGTCCTCTCGTGTCGAGGCTATTTGATGTGGGCCAGACTGATGGGCCGTGAAGATACAAGAAGAAGACTTTGCCCCGTGTCCGGGTTGGACTCCTATATGCGTGGACGGAAAATTGGTGTCCGGATATGTTATTTCCTCCCCCCACAAACCGACTCTGTACAACCCTAGGCCCCTCTCGCGTGTATATAAACTAGAGGGATTAGTCCGTAAAGGCTATCAGAATTCTCATAGGGTAGACAGCTAGTGTTTAGCCATTATGATCTCGAGGTAGACCAACTCTTGTAACCCCTATACTCATCAAATACAATCAAGCAGGATGTAGAGTTTTACCTCCATTAGGAGGGCCCAAAACTGGGTAAACATCATGTCCCCCCTTGTCCCTTGTTACCATCGATCCTCAAACTCACAGCTCGGGACCCCCTACCCGAGATCTTCCGGTTTTGACATCAACATTGGTGCTTTCATTGAGAGTTCCATTTTGTTGTCGATGGAAGGATGGATGACTCGCCTTGTCATCAACGACGATATCACTTCTGGAACGATCGTAACTTCAGGTCAGGTCCTCCAGCTCAGCGGTCTCACCATGGGCACCCACACGGCCATCAAGCCTACGGCGTCCCCCGCGATCGCTAAACATCACATCTACATCGGTCTTGAACACCCTGAAAAGATGGATGCGGCGGACGTCTTGTCCTTAAACGAGATGCTAGATCGCATCGCCGCCATGGGGCTTGCAACGGATTATGATCGGATCAGGCTCAAACCCGAGCAGAGGGAAATTAATTCCCCGCCGGTCACCCACCTAGTAGCGGTAATCGTGGAACGAGCTAAAAACACTCCTTCCCCTAAGTTAAAGACCAGCTATGTTCGGATCTCCGAGCCCCTCGAGCCAGACACCCTACCTCGGGATGAGTGATAGTCTCCATTGTATCTACTTTTCCAAACACGTTTTCCCTTGTTTTGGACCCTAATTTGCATGATTTGAATGGAACTAACCCGGACTGACGCTGTTTTCAGTAGAATTGCCATGGTGTTATTTTTGTGCATAAATAAAAGTTCTCGGAATGACCTGAAAATAAACGGAGAATATTTTTGGAATATATAAAAATACTGGCGAAAGAATCAAGGCCAGGGGCCCACACCCTTTCCATGAGGGTGGGGGGCGCGCCTACCCCCTGGGCGCGCCCCCCTGCCTCGTGGGCCCCCTGGTGCTCCACCGACCTCAACTTCAACTCTATATATTCACGTTCGGGGAGAAAAAGAATCAGAGAGAAGAATTGATCGCGTTTTACGATACAGAGCCGCTGCCAAGCCCTAATCTCTATCGGGAGGGCTGATCTGGAGTCTCTTCGGGGCTCCGGAGAGGGGAATCCGTCGCCATCATCATCATCGACCTTCCTCCATCACCAATTTCATGATGCTCTGCGTGAGTAATTCCATCGTAGGCTTGCTGGACAGTAATTGGTTGGATGAGATTTATCATGTAATCGAGTTAGTTTTGTTAGGGTTTGATCCCTAGTATCCATTATGTTCTGAGATTGATGTTGCTATGACTTTGCTATGCTTAATGCTTGTCACTAGGGCCCGAGTGCATGATTTCAGATCTGAACCTATTATGTTTTCATGAATATATGTGAGTTCTTGATCCTATCTTGCAAGTCTATAGTCACCTATTATGTGTTATGATCCGTTAACCCCGAAGTGACAATACTCGGGATACTTACCAATGATGGCCGTAGTTTGAGGAGTTCATGTATGCACTAAGTGTTAATGCTTTGGTCCGGTACTCTATTAAAAGGAGGCCTTAATATCCCTTAGTTTCCAATAGGACCCCGCTGCCACGGGAGGGTAGGACAAAATATGTCATGCAAGTTCTTTTCCATAAGCACGTATGACTATATTCGAAATACATGCCTACATTACATTGATGAACTGGAGCTAGTTCTGTGTCACCCTATGTTATAACTATTGCATGAGGGATCGCATCCGACATAATTATCCATCACTGATCCGTTGCCTACGAGCTTTCCATATATTGATCTTTGCTTATTTACTTTTCCATTGCTACTGTTACAATCACTATAAAACCAAAACTATTACTTTTGCTACCGCTACCGCTACTATCATACTACTTTGCTACTAAATACTTTGCTGCAGATATTAAGTTTCCAGGTGTGGTTGAATTGACAACTCAGCTGCTAATACTTGAGAATATTCTTTGGCTCCCCTTGTGTCGAATCAATAAATTTGGGTTGAATACTCTACCCTCGAAACTGTTGCGATCCCCTATACTTGTGGGTTATCAATGAGACTTCACGTCCTCCGAGCTCAGGCTCGAACATATGGCCTAGAAGGCACTTGGATCTTCCTGGACCCGAACTGGTGACCTCGGAGATTTTTCAAGCTCCGGATTCAATCCCGGGTCAAGATTTGGGTTTTAGCCCACCCACCCACCACAATCAATACTCTCCAAGTAATTCAGGCCCTCCAGGCATATGTGACCTAATGTATGTACGGGAGCAACCTTAGGAAATGATCCATCACTTCTAGACCAGTTTCCTCCTTGTTAAAAACAAGATTAAAGATTGTTGTGATGACGATACAATTTCAGTTTTTCATTGTAATTGTAGCTACGTTGGAGACATATCACCTACCTTGGAGGAGCAGCTTGCCTGCTATCGGCCTCCCCGCTCACGGCCAAGATGCAGTGCACGGGGACATTCCAGTGTTGTGCCAAGCCGGGCAAATCGCCGCACCCCAACCTCGCGGCGCCACCTCCTCCTCGATGACGATGTTGTCGTCCCTTCATTGCACTCTCTCCCATGGTTAACATGGACCAACGCCATTCCTCGTTGCGAGCTTCGACTGTAGTTGTATGATGAAATGTCGGGGAGGACATGTCACAAAGTGGGGCGGCACCATTGGGTACAAAAACTGTGTCCGGCTATGTCCGCATGTCAGATGTCCGTCTTCCAACCCGAACGCATAAAATGCAAGCAAAAGCAGACAAGATTTAGGTCACTGGGACGGAGTTTCCCTGACAATGTCAAATGCACTACAATCTAACTATTGAACACCTAAAGTGCTTAGTGAAGTTCATTTCAAAGACTTGGGAAGAATATCACGTGCTACCGGAGCACCTAAGGTTAGGTGCTCCAAGAGCTTCTCAGTCGTTGATCTAGGATCCAACAACCATCTAAGGATGTGCTGGATCTGGGTGTAATAAGGGACTCTTGAGGGTGTATTTCATAAATATATGTGAACTTTCTATGTGATCTTTGGATCTCAAATCCAACCGCTAAGAAGCTCCTAACGTAGGTGCTCCAAAAGCATCTCAGCCATTGAGATGAGATCCAACAGTCATCTAAGGACCCGCTGGAACTGAGTGTAATAAGGGACTTGTGAGGGTGTGATACGTCTCCTACGTATCTATAATTTTTGATTGTTCCATGCTATTATATTATCTGTTTTGGATGTTTTATATGCATTAATATGCTATTTTTATATATATTGGGACTAACTTATTAACCCAGAGCCAACTGCCAGTTTCAGTTTTTTCCTTATTTTTGAGTTTCACGGAAAAGGAATATCAAACGGAGTCCAAACAAAATAAATCTCTACGATGATGTTTCTTCGACCAAAAGCCACACATAGGACTTGAGAACCAAGTCAGAAGAGTCCCGAGGCGACGGCAAGGGTGCAGGGCACACCCTAGGGGGGCGTCCGCTGCCATGTGGGTTCCTCAGAGCTCCTCTAACCCTAGTCTTCAGCCAATAAATTCCCAAATATTCCCCAACCCTCAGAGGCATTCACGAAAATATTTTTCTACCACCGCAACCTTCTATTCCCGAGAGATCCCATCTTGGGGCCTTTTCCAGCGATCTGCCGGAGGGGGATTCGATCATGGAGGGCATCTACATCAACGCTATTGCCCTTCCGATGAAGCGTGAGTAATTTAACTGAGACCTACGGGTCCATAGCTAGTAGCTAGATGGCTTCTTCTCTCCCTATGTTCTTGAATACCATGTCCTCCTCAATGTTCTTGGAGTTCTATCCGATGTAATATTCTTTTGCGGTGTGTTTGTCGAGACCGGATGAATTGTGGATTTATGATCAGATTATCTATGAATATTATTTGAATCTCCTCTGAATTTTTATATGCATGATTTGATATCTTTGTATTTCTCTTTGAATTATCGGTTTGGTTTGGCCAACTAGATTGGTATTTCTTGCAATGGGACAGGTGCTTAGTTTTGGGTTCAATCTTGCGGTGTCCTCACCCAGTGACATAGTAGGGTTAGCGAGGCACGTATTGTACTGTTATCATCAAGGATAAAAAGATGGGGTTTTCATCATATTGCTTGAGTTTATCCCTCTACATCATGTCATCTTACTTACTGTGTTACTCTGTTCTCTTGAACTTAATACTCTAGATGCAGGCAGGAGTCGGTCGATGTGTGGAATAATAGTAGTAGATGCAGAATTGTTTCATTCTACTTGACACATATATGATGCCTATATGCATAATCATTGCCTTGGATATCGTCATAACTTTGCGCTTTTCTATCAATTGCTCGATAGTAATTTGTTCACCCAGCGTATTATTTGCCTTCAAGAGAGAAGCGTCTAATGAAACCTATCCCCGGGGGTCTATTTTCCATCATATATTTTCAGATCTATAAACTAAAAAACCCAAAAATACCTTGCTGCAATTTATTTACTTCTATTTAGTTTTACATTCTAGTAATCTTTTATACTTATCTCTATTAGATCTCACTATTGCAATTAATCATGAAGGGATTGACAACCCCTTTATCGCGTTGGGTGGAAGTGTTTGATTGTTTGTGCCGGTTCATAGATTGGAGACTTGCTTGTACCTCCTACTGGATTGATACCTTGGTTCTCTAACTAAGGGTAATACTTATCTGAACTTTGCTGCATCACCCTTTCCTCTTCTAGGGAAAAACCAACGCAAGCTGAAGAAGTAGCAGGAAGAATTTCTGGCGCCGTTGCCGGGGAGGGCTACATCAAGCCAACAAAGTACCCACCATAAACTCTCATCTCTTGCATTACATTATTCGCCATTTGCCTCTTGTTTTCCTCGCCACCACTTCAAAAATGATTTTCGAAAAAACATAAAAAGATTTGCCTTTTTATTCGTCCTTCTTCCTTTTGTCTTTTCCTTTACTTTTTGGTTGCTCGTGTGATAGATTGCTTGTTTTGCCTTCATGGCTAGCTCCTCTATTGTAGTCGATACTGATGTTTGCTAGAACTACGTCGGTATTTCCCCAAAGAGGAAGGGATGATACAACACAGCGACAGTGGTATTTCCCTCAGTGATGAGACCAAGGTTATCGAACCAGACGGAGAACCAAGCAACACTACGTAAATAGCACCTGCACGCAAATAACAAATACACGCAACCCGATGTTTTCAAGGGGTTGTCGATCCCTTTCGGGTAACAGCGCCAGAAATTGGCAAACAGACGTGAGAGAGTTCTAATAAATTGATAGATCGAACGCCAAATAAAATAAAGTGTAGAAAGGTATTTTGTAATTTTGGTTTAATAGATCTGAAAATTAAATCAAAGGAAAATATATCGCGAAGGCAAATATATTAAAGAGGGACCTGGGGCCGTAGTTTTCACTAGTGGCTTCTCTCAAGAAAAATAACAAACGATCGGTAAACGGATTACTGTTGGGCTATTGATAGAACTTCAAATAATCATGACGATATCCAGGCAATGATCATTATATAGGCATCACGTCCAAGATTAGTAGACTGACTCCTGCCTGCATCTACTACTATTACTCCACATATCGACCGCTATCCAACATGCATCTAGTGTATTAAGTTCGTGCAGAAATGGGGTAATGCAATAAGAATGATGACATGATGTAGACAAGATCTATTTATGTAGAAATAGACCCCATCTTGTTATCCTTAATGGCAATGATACATACGTGTCGGTTCCCCTTCTGTCACTGGGATCAATCGAACCCATCACAAAGCACCTCTTCCCATTGCAACATAAATAGATCAAGTTGGCCAAACAAAACCCAAATATCAAAGAAGAAATACGAGGCTATAAGCAATCATACATATAAGAGATCAAAGAAGACTCAAATAACTTTCATGGATAAAAAGAGATAGATCTGATCACAAAGTCAAAGTTCATCGGATCTCAACAAACACACCGCAAAAAGAGTTACATCATATGGATCTCGAAGAGACCATTGTATTGAGAATCAAACAAGAGAGAGGAAGCCATATAGCTACTAACTACGGACTCGTAGGTCTACAAAGAACTACTCACGCATCCTCGAAGAGGCACCAATGGACATGATGAACCCCTCCGTGATGGTGTCTAGATTGGATCTAGTGTTTCTGGAACTTGCGGTTGCTGGAATTGATTTTCATCGACTCTCCTAGGGTTTCTGGAATATTTGGGTATTTATAGTGTAAATAGGTGGATCGAGAGCCACCCGGGCTAGGCACAATACACAAGGGTGCGCCTAGGCCTCCAGGCACGCCATGGTGGGTTGTGATCCCCTCGGAGCACCCCCCAGGTGCCTCTCCGGTCCATTGGATGTCTTCTGGTCCAAAAAAATCAAAAATAAATTCGTTGCGTTTGTACTCTGTTTGATATTGATTTCATGCGATGTAAAAAACATGCAAAAAACACCAACTGGCACTTGGCACTATGTCAATAGGTTAGTACCAAAAAATGATATAAAATGACTACAAAATGATTTTAAAACATCCAAGAATGATAATATAATAGCATGGAACAATCAAAAATTATAGATACGTTGGAGAGATATCAGCATCCCCAAACTTAATTCCTGCCCGTCCTCGAGTAGGTAAATGATAAAAACAGAATTTTTGATGTGGAATGCTACCTAACATGCTCATCACATATTCTTTTCTTTGTAGCATGAACATTTGGACTTTTATATGGTTCAAAGCAATAGTCTAGTTTTGCCATGAGACTTAAATACTCAAGCATATCAACAAGCAACCATGTCTTTCAAAATATCAATACTAAAATAAGTTATCCCTAGCACATTATGCTCAATCATTGATCCATTCATGAAACACACTCGCATATTAGCTACACCCAATGCTCAAGTACGATCATACTACCCCCTAGTTGGTTCTTTATAAGAGAAGATGGAGACTCAAATTAAAAATAAAAATTGCATAAAGTAAAAGAAACACCCTTTGCGGAGGGAAGTAGGGATTTGTAGAGGTGCCAGAGGCATGATTTTGGGAGGCATGATTTTCCTATCAACGAGAATGATCGAGAAGTTCCCTATACTTTCCATGCTAGATATATCATAGGCCATTCCCAAATAGAAAATAAAGTTCATACCTTTTTCAACCATACTTTCACTTTCCATGGCTAGCCGTATCCATGGGTGCCTTCCATACCAACACTTTCCAAGGAATTTATTATTTGACAACATTAAAGTAAATTAATTTTTCATTTCGGGACTGGGCATCCCTAATACCTTTGCCTTACTCTCGTGCAATGACAAGTGAATAAACACTCATCGTGAGAATAACATATCCAGCATGGAAATATAGTAGCCAACCCCTGCCGATTCATGAGTGATACGAGCACACAAAAGAGAAATTATTTTGAAAATTAGAGATGGAACATAAAAATTTGCTTAGAACGGCAAAAGAATACCGCATATAGGTAGGTATGGTGGACTCATGTGGCAAAACTGGTGAGGGAGTCCTGGATTGGGGGGTCTCCGGGCGTCCGGGCTATGTGACCTAGGTCGGACTGATGGGCTGTGAATATACAAGATCGAAGGCCTTCCCCCATGACTAGATGCGACTCTCCTTTGCGTGGATGTCAAGCTTGGCGTTCGGATGTGAAGATTCCTTTCTCTGTAAACCGACTCTGTACAACCCTAGGCCCCTCCGGTGTCTATATAAACCAAAGGGTTTAGTCCGTAGAGGCAATAATAATCATACAGGCTAGACATCTAGGGTTTAGCCATTATGATCTCGAGGTAGATCAACTCTTGTAACTCCTATACTCATCAAAGTCAATCAAGAAGGAAGTAGGGTATTACCTCCATTAAGAAGGCCCGAACCTGGGTAAACATCGTGTCCCCTGCCCCCTGTTACCTTGAATCCTCAGACGCACAGTTCGGGACCCCCTACCCGAGATCGGCTAGTTTTGACACCGACATTGGTGCTTTCATTAAGAGTTCCTCTGTGCTGTCGACAGAAGGTTTGATGGCTCGTTCGATCATCCACAATGATGCCGTCTCAGGGGAGACTTTCCTCCCTGGACAAATTTTCGTATTCGGTGGCTTCGCGTTGTGTGCCAACTCGACTGGCCACCTTGAGCAGATCAACTGCTACACCCCTGGTCATTAGATCAGTTTTGGAAATCTAAACTATGTCGCTGATATCCGAGCAGACTTGATCTTCGAAGGGTTCGCGGCCCCGACCACTGCTCTGGCCTTAGATCCAGAGAAGATTGCTAGGTCTGAAGACGGGAGTTTAGAGCCCGCTGGACTCCCTGCAATTATGGAACTTGCTACCGGAGATCTGGAGGGGACTGCATCATCGGCAAACCCGAAGACGAACCGGGCTCCCATTGTCGCTAAAGTACCGGATTCCCCCTCGGACTCCAGATCCTAATTCTCAAGGTCCGCGTCAAGCGAGCATGGCCAGAAGGCTCTCACCTCGGCCGCCCCCACAGACTCTCGCTTCCCTGTCCAAACCTCGCTCCTAAACGAGGCTTTGGACTTAATGCGATCCCTCGCCATTATAGAGGAATCGCTTCTGAATTACGCCCAGTTCGGACAAGGGGCTGAGAGCGGGGAACTTTATGTCCCACCCACCACCCACTTCATAGCCACTTTCGAAGACTTAACCGACATGCTGGACTATGCCTCGGAAGACATTGACAGCATGGACGACGATGTCGGAGACGAACAAGGCCAAGACCCTCCATTTACCGGACGTTGGAGGGCCACCTCCACATATGACGTGTACATGGTAGACATACCCAAAGAGGATGACGACGACGGCAAGAAGGGTCTGGTTGAGGACAAGCCTGCTGAAGCACTGTAACACCCACAATGCGGCTATATCTCCCACGTGACGGGGAACGACTTAGAGGCATAGCCGCATGGTAGGTTTGTCGCAACAGAGGTAATTTTCACACAATCCCATGTACTGAATAAGAAAGGGATAAAGAGTTGGCTTACAATCGCCACTTCACACAATACATAAATATAACATACATCATCCAGAATACAATCAAGGTCCGACTACGGAACCAAATAAAAGAAGAAAACCCCAATTGCTAGATCCCCGATCGTCCCAACTGGGCTCCACTACTAATCAACAGGAAACGGAACAAGACAACAAACACGATCTTCATCGAGCTCCCACTTGAGCTCGGTTGCGCCACCTGCACTGGTATCATTGGCACCGGCAACTGTTTGGAAGTATCTATGAGCCACGGGGACTCAGCAATCTCACACCCACGAGATCAAGACTATTTAAGCTTATGGGTAGGAAAGGGGTAGTGAGGGGGAGCTGCAGCAAGCACTAAGCATATATGGTGGCTAACATATGAAAATAAGAGCAAGAAGAGAAGCAAAGCAATGGTCGTGAAACTAGAAGTGATCAAGAAGTGATCCTGAAACTACTTACGTTCAAACATAACTCCAAAACCATGTTCACTTCCCGGACTCCGCTGGAAAGAGACCATCACGGCTACACACGCGGTTGATGCATTTTAATTAAGTTAAGTTTCAAGTTCTCTACAACCGGACATTAACAAATTCCCATCTGCCCATAACCGCGGGCACGGCTTTCGAAAGTTCAAACCCTGTAGGGGTGTCCCAACTTAGCCCATCACAAGCTCTCATGGTCAATGAAGGATTTTCCTTCTCCCAGGAAGACCCGATTAGACTCGGAATCCCAGTTACAAGACATTTCGACAATGGTAAAACAAGACCAGCAAAGCCACCCGATGTGCGGACAATCCCAATAGGAGTCGCACATATCTCTTTCTCAGGGAAACACCGGATGAGACTAGCTACGAGTAAAACCAAACCTCAAGTTTCCCCGAGGTGGTCCCGCAGGCAGCTCAGTTCGGACCAACACTTAGACAAGCACTGGCCCGGGGGGGTAAAATAAAGATGACCCTCGGGAGCGCGACTCCCAAGGGAAAATTAGGTGGTGGTGAGGCAAATGGTGAAACCAAGGTTGGGCCTTGCTGGAGGAGTTTTATTCAAAGCGAACTGTCAAGGGGTCCCCATAACACCCAACCGTGTAAGGAACGCAAAATCAAGGAACATAACACCGGTATGACAGAAACTAGGGCGGCAAGAGTGGAACAAAACACCAGGCATAAGGCTGAGCCTTCCACCCTTTACCAAGTATACAGATGCATTAGTTAAAATAAGAGATATTGTGATATCCTAACATATCCATGTTCCAAACATGGAACAAACTTCATCTTCACCTGCAACTAGCAACGCTAAAAGAGGGCTGAGCAAAGCGGTAACATAGCCAAACAACGGTTTGCTAGGAATGGTGGGTTAGAGGCTTGACATGGCAATATGGGAGGCATGATAACGCAAATGGTAGGTATCGCGGCATAGCAATAGAGCGAGCAACTAGCAAGCAAAGATAGAAGTGATTTCGAGGGTATGGCCATCTTGCCTGAGATCCTGCAAGGAAGAAGAACGAGTCCATGAAGAAGACAAACAGACGTAGTCGAACGGATCCTCACAAACGCGACGTAATCAGAACTAACCCGAAGAAGCAACACCGGAAAGAAGCAAACAACATAGTAAACAACCACCACATAAGCATGGCATGATGCACGACCAAGTATGATGCATGTCCGGTTTAATGAAGAATGGCATGGCAAAATGCACAAACAATCCTACAAATTATGTGGAGCTCAATATGCAACGAGTTGCATATTGATGGAACACCACATGACTTATTTAGTTTCTCTCGTTTAGGAACCCAACAATAATAAAAGTTGTTAAACATGGCAAGAGATGAAGCATAATAAAACTACCTAACTAGGCAAGTTTAAATGAGGCCGGAAACAACAAGCAACAAGTCCAGAAAAATCCTCATGAGCATATATTAGATTTGGTACTGTTTTGCCCTAAATCATATTTTAGGGTTGTTAAACATGCAAGAAGAGTGCACCATGTTAAAGTAGGCATTTCTCTACCCCATTTACATATAAAGTTTATTAAATTTGGAGCTACGGTTATTTAGTTATGAATTAAAGCATTTTTGCATGGCATACGAGCAAATTTAACCAAACAACATTTTAAACATGGTTGAAAATTGGATATTATGAAACTAGACAAAATTCTAAGCATTTTACATATAAAGGTTGTTTTAATCCGATGCACCGTTTGTGAGTTATTATATGCATGTTGTGCAAGGGGTTTTCTATAAATCTGTTTTCTCTGGAAATTAGACAAATTCATAGATCCTGGAAAAAAACGTCAACGGGCTGAGTTTGGGTAGACTGGGCGCTCACCATGGGCTAAGGCCCGCTGGTGCAGAGGCTGGGCCGGGGCTGACTGGGCCGCGCGGGGACGAGGAAGGAGTTGGGCCTTGCTGGCGCTGGAAGTGGCCCAAACGCACGAGGCGGGGATGCTACGGGCGCGGTCAATGCTCGGACGACCTTGTTGCTGCTCGCTCCTGAGGACATGGCGAGGTGGCGGCTGCAGCACCCTGGAGGTGGACTTGGCGGGCGACGGCGGATCTGGTCCATGGGCCATGGATCTGGCCGGAGACGGGAGAGGAGGGCGCGGCCATGGAACTCCAAGTGGCGGCGCCATGGTTCCCTGTGAGAGAAATAGGACGAGGGAGGTGGTCAGGGAGAGCTTCAGTGAAAAAGAAAAAAGGAAGGGAGCAGGGGCGACGCTCATCTGCTCTTGGACCAGGTCGCCGGCAGCACGACAGCAGGTCTGGCGTGAGACGAGGCGGCGAAGGCCTGGACGAGGAGGCCACAGACGAAGGACGACGAGGGTTTGAGGTGCGTGGGATGCCTGGGTAGAGGATCTTGAGCATCGGGCGCGCGAGAGGACCGGTGAGGTGGCGCCCCGGTGGTCGTGCTCGCGAGGGCGAGGCAGAGGAGGCTGCGGGTGCGTGGAGGTCGAGCAGAGGAGCCCGACAGGGCTGGATCGATGGGTGGATCAGGGAAGGTGGTAGGCTCGATGGGGAAAACAAGGAAGGAGGAGGCGGCTTCGGTGGATCAGGCAGGGGAGATCCCGAGGGGGATTTGAAGTGGTGGCACATAGGAGGATGGATGGGACAAGTCTCCTTGAATTTAGGTTTGGGTCATTATTTATAGCAGATGGATTTAGGTTAGGGCTACCTCGTCCCTACGATCGTAATCGGACGGTCGAGGAATAAATAGGTAGAGAGTCCAAACAAGAAAACGGGGACGTTTTGTAGATGTTTTGGGATGATCCGAACCCATCGGTGACGACTGCTCGGGTCGGGTCCGGGACAACTTTTCGGACGCGCGCGCAAGAAGGGCCGCGGACTGACGAGAGAGCTCAAAGCACTGTGTAAGGAGAGGTTAGGTTGTCTGGTGGTTGGTAGTGGACTGTGTAGATGGTCTAGGTAGGAAAGAGAGGGAAAGCCCGGCAACAATTTTTGGAGGCCAAAAACGTCCGACGTTTGACCGGCTATAATGTAACACCCCGGATGTGATTTTCCCAATATGTACTCCAACTCTTGCCGTTTTCGGCCTTAAGTTATTTTATTTTCTCGGGTTCGGGTTTTTGTCTCCGTGTGTTGTTGTCGTTGTCATGCATCTCATATCATGTCATCATGTGCATTGCATTTGCATACGTGTTCGTCTCATGCATTCGAGCATTTTCCCCGTTGTCCGTTTTGCATTCCGGCGCTTCGTTCTCCTCCGGTGGTCATTTCTACCTTTCTTTCGTGTGTGCGGATTAAACATTTCCGTATTGGACCGAGACTTGCCAAGCGGCCTTGGTTTACTACCGGTAGACCGCCTGTCAAGTTTTGTACCATTTGGACTTCGTTTGATGCTCCAACGGTTAACCGAGGGACCGAAAAGGCCTCGTGTGTGTTGCAGCCCAACACCCCTCCATTTTGGCCCAAAACCCACCAAAACCCTCTCCATCATCTAGAGCGTTCGATAACGATCGCGTGGTCAAAAACCGCACCTCATTTGGACTCTCCTAGCTCCCTCTATGCCTATATAAAGACACCCCCGAAAATCTCCGTCTCCTTCCTCCCGAAAACCCTAGATCCATCTTCGTCCGCCGCCGCCGGACAAAAGCCCCAGCCGACGCACGTGTCCGACTTCCACCACCGCCGCCATGTGGCACGCCCCCATACGTCGTCGCCACCTCGGCCCGGGAGGCCCGGATCGGGCCCCCGAGGCCCATCGCCACCCGCGCCGCCCAGGGTCTTCTTCCCCGCACCCGGGTCGCCGCACCTCCGTCGCGGCCGCCGCCTTCCTTCCGCCGACGCTCGCCTGGCCGCTCGCCGGCGCCCGCACCCGCCGCGCCTGCCGAGGCCGGCGCCGACAACCGCCACCGTTCGCCGCCTCGTCTCCCTCCTCCGCCTCCGCCGCACCCCTCCGGCCGGCGTGCCCCCATCTCCAAGTCCGGCGAGCTCCAAGTTCCACTCCGGCGGCCCACCTCCGAATCCGGCGAACATCGTGAACCGTGCCCCGGATCTGGATCTGAGATCCCGTCTCGGTTGACTTTTCTGCCCGAAACCCTAATTATTTGCTCATGTTCATCATGTCGTAACTCCTCATCCGTAGCTCCGTTTTGGGCATATAGCATATCAAAATGTTCGTCTCAGAGAGTACATCATTCATCTTATTGCATCATTTTCATTTTAGTTCATATTTGTTCCCGAAATTCTGTTAGAAGAATGCTATTTGAGATAATTGTCAGATCTGCTGCTCCAATTAGATATTTGTCATTTTTGCCATGATTATTGTGTGCATGATATGCCCCTGAGCTCTTCATGAGTTTTGTTATATGTTTTGCCATCTATCCAGAGGTGCAACCCATGTATTTTTGTGATGTGTGTGGTGACTAGCACAAGCTTGCAAAGTGGAGCATTCGTTAATGCTGATTTGAGGGACTTAGCATTTCCACCAAGTCCTTGACCTGTTTATCTCATATGGACATATGTTCATGTTGTTTCCTAGCGATCCGTGCCTCTTTTGAGGATGATCAGTAAGGATGATTTGTTAATCTTGTAGTGCTCTATCCATCCATGTCTTTGTTTTCAATTATGGAGCACCCTAGCTTGAGTCAATCGAGATCTACTTTTGCTATTTCATGAATCTGGGCAGATTGTCTACTTGTTAGCGATTTTGCCGAGGATGTTGTAGTTGATCCGTGCATGCTATGCTATTGTTCTTGCCATGTATAGCTTGAATTTTGTGTATTCTTGATGGGTGTATGCTTATATTGTCATGACTTTCTCTGTAGTGAGTGCATCGATCTCGTAAACATGCCTACTTGATATCTGTTTCAGCATGCTCCAGTTTTCACTAAGCCTGAGAACTGATTATGTTTTTGACATGTTCACATGCTTGCAAATGTATTTTATGATCCCTTTTGGCTCAAGGTCACTAAGGGACTTTTGTTAAGATCTTTGAGTAGCTCCATGCCATGCTTTACTTTGCCATGTGAAGGTGTTGTAGCATATTGTTTTCATGCTCCAAAGAGTGCTATCTGATCTGAAATTCCAGACAAGTGTTAATTTCACTAAGTCTGAAATCTGTTTACCAAATGCATTTTTGCCATGCTTGTTTGAACCTGTTAATGGATGAATTGGTCGTAGCTCAGTGCTAGTATTTTCTTAAGAATCATGAATGGATCCCTGCCATGTATTTTGATGCCATATTTGAGTGTTGTAACATGTTCATCTTGTTGCATTTAGATGGCTACTTGCTGTAAATCGCAGAACGTGGTCATATTTGAATTGCTTGCCATTTCCAAACCGTAACTCCGATTCCGGCGTTCTTTATGTCGTTTTCAAGCGATTTCATCTCATCTTTCCAGTGGCACACTTGGATTTCCAAGTTGAGGCCAGGTTCATTCATTCCTTGTCAAATCTTGCATATGCATCCCTTATTGCATCCCGCATAGCATACCATGTTTGCATCATGTTGTTTGAGTTTGCACGTGGTTGATTGTGCTCCGTTTGCTTGTTTGTCTTATTTGGGTAGAGCCGGGAGACGAGTTCACTAACGAGGAGCCCGTTGAGTTTGTTTTTGAGGATCCAGTCAACTCTGACAACGTTGCAGGCAAGATGATCATACCCTCAAAATCACTACTATCTTTGCTATGCTAGATGCTCGCTCTTTTGCTATGCCTATGCTACGATGCCTACCACTTCCTTATCATGCCTCCCAAATTGCCATGTCAAACCTCTAACCCACCATGTCCTAGCAAACCATTGATTGGCCATGTTACCGCTTTGCTCAGCCCCTCTTATAGCGTTGCTAGTTGCAGGCAACAATCAGAATCACTTTGCTACACTCAACCAGTTCCTTGCTAACGGGCCAAAGACTTTCAGCAATTGTGTTGAGGCAACTGATGCTGACGATTGGCTCGTGGATCTGTGCAAGCATTTCGAGTGCAGTAACGTCAAGCCTGAGGACTTTGTCAAGTTCGCTTCCTTCCAACTCAAAGATCAAGCTGCAGAATGGTTCCAGCAGTACAAGGATTCCAGAGGTGGACGTGTTATTACCTGGGATGAATTCCGTCAAGATTTCAGAGCTCATCATATCCCTTAGAGCGTGATTGAAAGCAAGCGTGAGGAATTCCGCAACCTGAAGCAAGGCTATTTGTCTGTCTATGACTACAACAAGTTGTTTCAGAAGCTCGCCCGCTTTGCTAAGAAGGACGTCCCTGATGAGAAGAGCATGATATACCAGTTTAGGGGTGGTCTCAGGGAAGAAATTCAGCTGGCTCTTGTTCTCTTTGAGCCCTTGAGGTACGATGAGTTCTACAACATGGCACTGAAGCAAGAGGCTGCTCAACTGAGATGTGATGCTTCCAAGAAGTGAGTCAGAGATGCTACTCCTTCTTCCTCTACTCAAGTGGCCAAGCAGCAGAAGTATTGGCTTCCTCCTCCTCCGTTCCGTCAGCCGTATCAGAAGAGCAAAGGTGGCAGTGGATCTTCCCCCCCACCCAACCCTGGTTTTCAGAACAAGACTTCGTCTCAAGCTCCAAGATCAAGTGCTCCATACCATCGTCCGCTTTCAGAGGTCACGTGCAACAAGTACCAACAGTAGGGTCACTATGCCAACAAATGCTTCAATCAGAGGCGTCTTCCTCCTCCTCCTCCTGTGAGATTTGCAAGTACAGCTATGGTCAAGCATAACACCAAGTCCGCCAAGGTCAACTTGATGAATGCAGCTCAGGCAGAGGACTCGTCAGATGTCATCATGGGTAACCTTCCTGTTAACGATATTCCTGCTAAAGTTCTTTTTGACACTGGTGCATCGCATTGTTTCATCTCGAGACCATTTGTTGCTAAGCATGAGTTGCCTTTACAAGATTTGCCTAGACAGTTATCTGTTGTTTCTCTGGGTAAATTCATGAATGCAAGCGCTATGGCCCCGGATGTTACTATCACATTGGGCAATTACAAGTTTCTTTCTTCTCCGGTGGTTCTTGGTAACTTGGATAATGATCTTATTCTCGGGATGGATTGGCTTTCTAAGCACAAGGCGCATCTTGATTGTGCAGCCAGGCAGATTCAATTGACTCATTCGTCTGAGGATGTAATTGTCTTTGCCGCTCGTGATGATACCATCCGTCTATTTTCTCTCAATGAGAAGGGCGAACTGGATGCTATCTCGCAGATTTCAGTCGTTTGCGAATATCAAGACGTCTTTCCAGAAGAGCTTCCAGGAATGCCTCCGCACTGGCCAGTTGAATTCGTCATTGATCTTGAGCCTGGCACGGAACCAGTGTGCAAGCGTCCTTACAAGCTTGGACCTGAAGAGTTGAAGGAGCTGAAGAAGCAACTCGATATTCAAGAGAGAATGGGTCTCATCCAGCCTAGTTCTTCTCCGTGGGGTTGTGGTGTTCTTTTTGTGAAGAAGAAGGATGGAACGGACCGACTTTGTGTTGATTACCGTCCATTGAACAAGAAGACTATCAAGAACAAATACCCACTTCCCAACATCAACGACCTGTTCGAACAACTCAAAGGTGCCCAAGTATTCTCCAAGCTTGATCTCCGTATGGGTTATCATCAGATTCGAATTCGTGAGCAAGATATTCCCAAGACGGCTTTCAGGACAAGCTATGGTTCATATGAATACACTGTCATGTCTTTTGGCCTCGTCAACGCTCCTCCGATGTTCTCTCGCATGATGAACTTCATCTTCAATGCCTACACCAATGACTTTGTTTTGGTCTATCTCGACGACATTCTGGTTTTCTCGAAGAACAAGGAAGATCATGCCAAGCACTTGCGTTTGGTACTCGATAAGCTGAGGGAACACAAGTTCTACGCCAAGTTCTCCAAGTGCGAATTTTGGCTTGATGAGGTTCTTTATCTTGGTCATATCATCTCTGCCAAGGGCATTGCGGTGAATGCTGAGAAGGTGTCTGCAATTGTGAATTGGGAACCTCCTCAGAACGTGAAGCAACTCCGTAGCTTCCTCGGTCTCGCAAGCTACTGCCGAAGATTCGTTGAAAACTTTTCTAAGATCGCGAAGCCTGTCTCAAATCTTCTCCAGAAGCACGTCAAGTACGTTTGGTCTCCGGAGTGTGACATTGCTTTCAACACTTTGAAAGAGAAATTGGTCACCGCTCCAATTCTGACTCCGCCTGATGAATCCAAACCGTACGAGGTCTTTTGCGATGCCTCTCTCCAAGGTCTTCGCGCAGTGTTGATGCAAGAGAAGAAAGTTGTTGCTTATACCTCTCGCCAGTTGAAGCCCAACAAGAAGAACTACCCCACTCATGATCTTGAGTTGGCGGCTGTTGTGCATGCTCTTTTGACTTGGAGAAATCTCTTATTGGGAAGGAAAGTGGACATTTTCACTGATCACAAGAGTCTCAAGTATATCTTCACTCAGCCTAATCTCAACCTTAGGCAGACTCGATGGGTCAAAATGATTCAAGAGTATAATCCGAGTATCGAGTATACTCCAGGCAAGGCCAATGTGATTGCTGACGCATTGAGCCGGAAGGCTTATTGCAACAGTCTGATTCTCAAGCCTTATCAACCCGAGCTTTGTGAAGCTTTCCGCAAACTTAATCTGCAAGCTGTCCCTCAAGGTTTCCTCGCCAACCTTCAAGTCTCTCCTACCTTGGAAGACCAGATTCGCCAAGCTCAGCTTCTTGATGCTATGGTGAAAAAGGTGAAGATTGGGATTGCCAAGAGTCAACCCAAGTACAAGTGCTACCGCCTTGATGACAAGGATACTCTCTTCTTCGAGGATCGTATTGTTGTGCCCAAAGGTGACCTTCGTAAAGTGATCATGAACGGGGCTCACAATTCTCTCCTCTCCATCCACCCTGGGAGCATGAAGATGTATCAGGACCTCAAGCAGGCTTATTGGTGGACTCGAATGAAGCGCGAAATTGCTCAGTTCGTGAATGAATGTGATGTCTGCAGAAGAGTGAAGGCAGAACACCAAAGGCCAGCTGGTCTCCTCCAACCTCTTGCCATTCCAGAATGGAAGTTTGACCACATTGAAATAGACTTCGTGACTGGGTTTCCAAAGTTCAAGCGTGGCAATGATGCTATATTCGTTGTCATCGACAAACTCACTAAAGTGGCTCACTTTCTGCCTATCAAAGAGTCAATCACTGCAGCTCAATTGGCGGAACTCTATACCTCTCGTATTGTCTCTCTGCACGGTATTCCATAAGTGATATCTTCAGACCGTGGCAGCATCTTTACCTCCAAGTTTTGGGATTCTTTTCAGAAGGCCATGGGCACCAACATCCGCTTCAGCACAGCTTTCCATCCTCAAACTAGCGATCAAGTCGAGCGTGTCAACCAGATTCTTGAAGATATGCTCAGGGCTTGTGTGATCTCCTTCGGCATGAAGTGGGAGGATTGTCTTCCATATGCTGAATTCTCCTACAACAACAGTTTTCAAGCAAGTTCGGGCAAGGCCCCTTTTGAAATTCTGTATGGCAGGAAGTGCCGTACCCCTCTCAACTGGTCTAAAACCGTTGAACGTCAGCTTTTGGGTAATGACTTAATCACAGAGGCAGAGGAAATGTGCAAAGTCATCCGAGATAACCTCAAAGCAGCCCAATCCCGCCAGAAGAGCTACTATGATAGTAAGCACCGTGATTTGGCTTTCGAGATCGGAGATCATGTTTACCTCCGTGTCTCTCCTATGAAAGGTACTCGTTGCTTCGGTATCAAAGGGAAGCTTGCCCCTAGATACGTGGGACCTTTCAAGATTGTCAGCAAGAGAGGCGATCTCGCCTATCAACTCGAGCTTCCTTCAAACTTTGCAAATGTTCATGATGTGTTCCATGTCTCTCAGCTCCGAAAGTGCTTCAAGACTCCTGACCGCACCGTCAACTTCGAGGACATTGAGCTCCAAGAAGATCTCTCTTATCGTGAGCACCCAGTTGCTATTCTTGAAGAGACTGAACGCAAGACTCACAACAAGTCAATCAAATTCCTCAAAGTCAAGTGGTCACACCATTCCGACCGTGAAGCTACCTGGGAACGCGAGGATCACCTCCGTTCTGAGTACTCGGCGTTCTTTCAGTCCTAGATCTCGGGACGAGATCCTTTCGTAGTGGTGGAGTGTTGTAACACCCCGGATATGATTTTCCCAATATGTACTCCAACTCTTGCCGTTTCCGGCGTTAAGTTATTTTATTTTCTCGGGTTCGGGTTTTTGTCTCCGTGTGTTGTTGTCGTTGTCATGCATCTCATATCATGTCATCATGTGCATTGCATTTGCATACGTGTTCGTCTCATGCATTCGAGCATTTTCCCCGTTGTCCGTTTTGCATTCCGGCGCTTCATTCTCCTCCGGTGGTCATTTCTACCTTTCTTTCGTGTGTGGGGATTAAACATTTCCAGATTGGACCGAGACTTGCCAAGCGGCCTTGGTTTACTACCGGTAGACCGCCTATCAAGTTTCGTACCATTTGGACTTCGTTTGATGCTCCAACGGTTAACCGAGGGACCGAAAAGGCCTCGTGTGTGTTGCAGCCCAACACCCCTCCATTTTGGCCCAAAACCCACCAAAACCCTCTCCATCATCTAGAGCATTCGATCACGATCGCGTGGCCGAAAACCGCACCTCATTTGGACTCTCCTAGCTCCCTCTATGCCTATATAAAGACACCCCCGAAAATCTCCGTCTCCTTCCTCCCGAAAACCCTAGATCCATCTTCGTCCGCCGCTGCCGGACAAAAACCCCAGCCGACGGACGTGTCGGACTTCCACCGCCGCCGCCATGTGGCACGCCCCCATACGCCGCCACCTCGCGCCCACATCGCCGCCACCTCGGCCCGGGAAGCCCGCATCGGGCGCCCGAGGCCCATCGCCACCCGCGCTGCCCAGGGTCATCTTCCCCGTGCCCGGGTCGCTGCACCTCCGCTGCGGCCGCCGCCTTCCTTCCGCCGGTGCTCGCCTGGCCGCTCGCCAGCGCCCGCGCACGCCGCGCCTGCCGAGGCCGGCGCCGACAACCGTCGCTGTTCGCCGCCTCGTCTCCCTCCTCTGCCTCCGCTGCACCCCTCCGGCCGGCGTGCCCCCATCTCCAAGTCTGGCGAGCTCCAAGTTCCACTCCGGCGGCCCACCTCCGAATCCGGCGAACCTCGTGAACCGTGCCCCGGAGCTGGATCTGAGATCCCGTCTCGGTTGACTTTTCTGCCCGAAACCCTAATTATTTGCTCATGTTCATCATGTCGTAACTCCTCATCCGTAGCTCCGTTTTGGGCATATAGCATATCAAAATGTTCGTCTCAGAGAGTACATCATTTCATCTCATTGCATCATTTTCATTTGAGTTCATATTTGTGCCCGAAATGCTGTTAGAAGAATGCTATTTGAGATAATTGTCAGATCTGCTGCTCCAATTAGATATTTGTCATTTTTGCCATGATTATTGTGTGCATGATATTCCCCTGAGCTCTTCATGAGTTTTGTTATATGTTTTGCTATCTATTCAGAGGTGCAACCCATGTATTTTTGTGATGTGTGTGGTGACTAGCACAAGCTTGCAAAGTGGAGCATTCGTTAATGCTGATTTGAGGGACTTAGCATTTCCACTAAGTCCTTGACCTGTTTATCTCATATGGCCATATGTTCATGTTGTTTCCTAGCGATCCGTGCCTCTTTTGAGGATGATCAGTAAGGATGTTTTGTTAATCTTGTATTGCTCTATCCATCCATTTCTTTGTTTGCATTTACGGAGCACCCTAGATTGAGTCAATCGAGCTCTACTATTGCTATTTCGTGAATCTGGGCAGATTGTCTACTTGTTAGCGATGTTGCCTGAAGATGTTGTAGTTGATCCGTGCATGCTATGCTATTGTTCTTGCCATATCTAGCTTGAATTTTGTGTATTATTGATGGGTGTATGCTTATCTTGTCATGACTTTCTCTATAGTGAGTGCATCGAGCTCGTAAACATGCCTACTTGATATCTGTTTCAGCATGCTCCAGTTTTCACCAAATCTGAGAACTGATTATGTTTTTGACATGTTCACATGCTTGCAAATGTATTTTATGATCCCTTTTGGCTCAAGGTCACTAAGGGACTTTTGTTAAGCTCTTTGAGTAGCTCCATGCCATGCTTTACTTTGCCATGTTCAGTTCCTGTAGCATATTGTTTTCATTCTCCAAAGAGTGCTATCTGATTTGAAATTCCAGACGAGTGTTAATTTCACAAAGTCTGAAATATGTTTACCAAATGCATTTTTGCAATGCTTGTTTGAACCTGTTAATGGATGAATTGGCCGTAGCTCAGTGCTAGTCTTTTGTTAAGCTTCACCAAAGTCGCCACTCCCTCTGATTGGGCGCTTCGGCGGCATCCTCGTACACTGATGGCTTTGAGGACTCAGAGCGGCGTCGAGGATGCAGGCGGAGAGAGAGGAATTGTGTGTGTGGTTAGGATGGGGGTGGGGCCTCTCGGTGGCGCCATTAATATAGACCAATGGGAGCGAGGCGGGCGGCGGTCCAAGGCTGTCAGGCTTCCCGTTGAGAACGACTTATTAATCTCTAGTATGAATGTAATCTATGCTTAATTACTGAATTTTAGTTGCAAAAAAATGATAGTGACATTGATTTTTAGCTGCATATTTTGACAAATCGCAGTGTCTCTTGGCTTAGCACCAAAGTCTGGCTTTAATTTGCAAACCGTAATCTGAACCGTTTGCGTCGAAGAGATGCACAGATCATGCGTTGAACAGCTTGTATGCTTCCCGGTGAGCCCGCGCACCGGACTGCGCTCGCAGGCCTCCTGTTCAATCAAGCAGCTATCCACGAGGCACCTCCAATAGCCATTAAAACCAAGACACATGGCGTCACGTGAATGGTTAACCAAACACACACGATTTGAACTATACAAACGTTTCAGATATTAAAGTGGCAGATGTTTTTTCAAAATGCCTTTGTTGGCAGTCATTATTCGAGTGTGCCTTCTCTCAAAATGGACAAGAAAAATACCACAGCATGTTGGGTGCCGCTCCATGATAGCATGCCAAGTTTCATGAATTTCAGATGAGTTTTCGATTTACTAGAATTTAAAAACCAGGCATCTCAACGTTTTGTCGGCAATCAACAGTGCCCAGGTGTTTGAAATTCATTCCCATTTCTTGCATGGGACCTAAGCATGCACCCAAGGGGACAGATTTGATTTTTCAACCAATATATATGCACTGGAGCATGCGCATGTAGTTCAAATTTGAATTATGCACATAAATGCATTCAAAACTCAGTTAATGCATAAAAATGTCCAAAGGAACCTCGAAAATTCACAAAAATTCACACAACACTCCTGTTGTTCTATGTTGACACGAGAAAAATATTTGAAAGCAATAAGAGGCAATGGATATCGTTTCGTCCCCAAAGGTGGGGCGTTCCCTACCGAGAACCATCATGCTTGTTGTGAGAAGCTCCGGTTTGTGAGAAGCATATACCCAAACCAGCCCCAAATGGGACAAAAAATTTACCACGGCATGTCGGGTGCCGCTCCATGATAGCATCCCAAGTTTCATGAATTTCAAACGAGTTTCGGATTTACTAGAATTTAAAAACTAGGCATCTCAACGTTTTCCCGGCAATCAACGGTGCCCTGGTGTTTGAAATTCATTCCCATTTCTTGTGTGGGACCTAAGCATGCACCCAAGGACATATTTGATTTTTCAACCAATTTATATGCACTAGAGCATGCGCATGTAGTTCAAATTTGAATTATGCACATAAATGCATTGAAAACTCTGCTAATGCATAAAAATGTCCAAACAAACCCCGAAAAATCACAAAAATTGACACAGCACTCCTATTGTTCTATGTTGACATGACAAAAAAAATTGAAAGCAATAAGAGGCAATGGATATCGTTTCGTCCCCAAAGGTGGGGCGTTCCCTACCGAAAACCATCATGCTTGTTGTGAGAAGCTCCGATTTGTGAGAAGAATACCCAAACCTACCCCAAATGGGACAAAAAATTTACCACGACATGTCGGGTGCCGCTCCATGATAGCATCCCAAGTTTCATGAATTTCAAACGAGTTTTGGATTTACTAGAATTTAAAAACTAGGCATCTCAACGTTTTCCCGGCAATCAACGGTGCCCTGGTGTTTGAAATTCATTCCCATTTCTTGTGTGGGACCTAAGCATGCACCCAAGGACATATTTGATTTTTCAACCAATTTATATGCACTAGAGCATGCGCATGTAGTTCAAATTTGAATTATGCACATAAATGCATTGCAAACTCTGCTAATGCATAAAAATGTCCAAACAAACCCCGAAAAATCACAAAAATTGACACAGCACTCCTATTGTTCTATGTTGACATGACAAAAAAAATTGAAAGCAATAAGAGGCAATGGATATCGTTTCGTCCCCAAAGGTGGGGCGTTCCCTACCGAAAACCATCATGCTTGTTGTGAGAAGCTCCGATTTGTGAGAAGAATACCCAAACCTACCCCAAATGGGACAAAAAATTTACCACGACATGTCGGGTGCCGCTCCATGATAGCACGCCAAGTTTCATGAATTTCAGACGAGTTTTTGATTTACTAGAATTTAAAAACAAAGTATCTCAATGGTTTCCCGGCAATCAACGGTGCCCTGGAGTTTGAAAATCATTCCCATTTCTTGCATGGGACCAAAGCATGCACCCAAGGACAAATATTTTATTTTTAGACCAATTTATATGGAGTGGAGCATGTGCATGTACTTAAAATTTGAATTATGCACATAAATGCATTGAAAACTCACTTAATGCATAAAAATGTCCAAACGAACCCTGAAAAATCACAAAAATTCACACAACACTCCTGTTGTTCTATGTTGACACGAGAAAAAAAATTGAAAGCAATAAGAGGCAATATATATCGTTTCTTCCCTAAAGGTGGGACGTTCCCTACCGAAAACCATCATGCTTGTTGTGAGAAGCTCTGGTGTGTGAGAAGCATATACCCAAACCTGCCCCAAATGGGACAAAAAAATTACCACGTCATGTTGAGGCTGCTACATGATAGCATGCCAAGTTTCATGAATTCCAGACGAGTTTTGGATTTACTAGAATTTTAAAACTAGGCATATCAATGTTTTGCCGGCTATCAATGGTGCCATCGTGTTTGAAATTCATTGCCATTTCTTGCATGGGACCTAAGAATGCACCCAAGGACAAAGATTTGATTTTTCGACCAATTTATATGCACTGGAGCATGTGCATGTATTTAAAATTTGAATTATGCACATAAATGCATTGAAAACTCACTTAATGCATAAAAAAGTCCAAACGAACCCTTTAAAATCACAAAAATTCACACAACACTCCTGTTGTTCTATGTTGACACGAGAAAAAAATTCAAAGCAATAAGAGGCAATGGATATCGTTTCATCCCCAAAGGTGGGATGTTCCCTACTGAAAACCATCATGCTTGTTGTGAGAAGCCCCGGTTTGTGAGAAGCATATACCCAAACCTGCCCCAAATGGGACAAAAAATTTACCACGGCATGTTGAGGCCGCTCCATGATAGCATGCCATGTTTCATGAATTTTAGACGAGTTTTGGATTTACTAGAATTTAAAAAACAGGCATCTCAATGTTTTGCCGGCTATCAATGGTGCCATGGTGTTTGAAATTCATTCCCATTTCTTGCATGGGACCTAAGCAGGCACCCAAGGACAAAGATTTGATTTTTCGACCAATTTATATGCACTGGAGCATGTGCATGTAGTTTAAATTTGAATATGCATATAAATGCATTGAAAACTCACGTAATGCATAAAAGTGTCCAAACAAACCCTGAATAAGTCCAATTCTTTTATGATCACTGCAGATAAAAGGTCTAGCAATTCAAACACCGTCCATGGCCGTTGTGACCCCATTATGTAATTCAAATCAAGTAGATCTCACACAGTTTATTATAACCAACCGTGTGAGATGCAGCACAAAATATCTTCAGACCATGTCTGAATAAGGGACCGTGTCTGATGACACTTTGCGCGCTAGCTTTTTTTGCTGAAGCGATTCCAAATTTTCGGCTTCCGCAGAAATATCTACCTCCCCGCCCCCTCCCCCTTACGAAAAGCCACATTTCCCCCCTTTTCGCCCTCCTTTCCAAGTTGAAACCTTCACTCCTTGCTTGCAGCACCGCCGCCTCCTCGCCGGCGACCCTCCTTCACGTTGCTCAACCTCGCCTATCCAGGCAGGTAATCCACACCCGACCCCCATCCTCCTCCTCCTTCCACATCCCAGATGCCCTGACTACCAGCGCAAGCGCGACATCTTCCACCAAAATCACCGACCACTCCACCAAATAAGTGCCGGCCTAAGCCATGGGGCACGCAGTATAGCCAGGACCTCAAGGAGCATTTGGCAGCGGAGAAGCAAATCACGGCCGCACGCGCGGATGAGGTCGCGATGGCTGCCATTCATGCCGACCCCCAGATCTTGGAGGAGCACCTCGCCGTCGAGGCCACCATTGACGCCTCGCGCGCTGACGCCGCGACGCGGTTGGCTGCTCTAAACAACAGTTCGTGGCGTTTTCTCGAGGCCATTGTCGGTGCCTTTGACAAAGACTACGAGGTGTTTTCTCAGCATGCATGTGCTTACCTCATCTCGAGAGCCAGCGGGTTGGTTCCTGGAGCGGCTCAGGCAACTCACCACTACAACGAGGGCACCCACTATGCAAAGGCCTCGCCCTGTTCCATGTCCAAGGAGCCAATCGTCATCAATATCTTCGACAATGAGGAGTAGCTTGTCTTATTAGCTCACTATAAGGACCCATGTTCATTTTGCTAGCTACTGCCTTTCCTTAACAAATTCTAGTGAATTGTGTTATCTTCTTTTACCATGCAATCTTCTGCTATAGTGTATATGTTCTATATGTCGTGCAATGTGGTGTTCAATTAACTGCTTGGTTCAATTCTGCAAATGTGATGTTCAATTCTTCAGGGTGCAATATTTCCAAGTTGTTAAGCATGCTTGGTTTGGTTAATTGTCTGATCTTCTATTAGGAGTATGTTATATTGTTCAATTGGTGTTTAGTTAACTGCTTGGTTCATTTTTTGTGGCTTGGTTCACTTGTTTGTGGTGTTTAGTTAAGTGCTTGGTTCAATTCTGCAATGCGATGTTCAATTGTTGTGGCTGCATTCTGTTATTGTATACCATGTGAGGAATAAATCGAATTTTGTTGTACTAAATACATGAGAAACAAATACAATTGCTATATTTCCAAGTTGTTAAGCATGCTTGGTTTGGCTAACTATCTGATCTTCTATTAGGAGTATGTTATATTGTGCAATGTGGTGCTCAGTTAACGTTTGGTTCATTTGTTGTGGTGTTTAGTTAACTGCTTGGTTCCATTGTACAATGCGATGTTCAATTGATGTGGCTGCATTCTATGATTGTATACCATGTGAGGAATAAATCAAATTTGGTTGTACTAAATACATGAGAAACATATACAAGTGATATATTACCTAGTTGTTAAGCATGCTTGGTTTGGTTAACTATCTGAAACAAATACAATTGCTATATTTCCAAGTTGTTAAGCATGCTTGGTTTGGCTAACTATCTGATCTTCTATTAGGAATTTGTTATATTGTGCAACGTGGTGCTCACTTATCGTTTGGTTCATTTGTTGTGGTGTTTAGTTAACTGCTTGGTTCAATTCTGCAATGTGATGTTCAATTGTTGTGGCTGCATTCTGTTATTGTATACCATGTGAGGAATAAATCGAATTTGGTTGCACTTAATACATGAGAAACATATACAAGTGATATATTTCCTAGTTCTTAATCATGCTTGGTTTGGATAAATGGGTTTTCCATGTGGCTTGAATTAATCTGATGAATCTGCAATGTGCTTATTTATCATCAACATATTTTACTGATAGCATGTGAACCCTTACTTAACCTGATGACTAACTACCTTATATGTGTTGCAGGGAAACAATGGGAAGCACTGAGGTTTACAAGATGGTACTAACTATAATACCTTGCCTTTTTGTATTCCTTTGCCCCATTTCCAATATAGAGAAGATATTTATGCACATCCTTGTTTTCAGGCTTCACTGATGATTACCTCTCAAACCACCTCTGTGGTCAGGAGGCGAGGAAAGTTTTCATACAACACCCACGATTCAATATTGAAGTGTTCCTGAAGAGGTCGAAGGATGGACGGTCAATCATCCACACGCACTGGCCTAAAGTTGCAAAGACCTTCAACATGAATGAAGGCTCAATATTCGCCTTCCACTTCAGCAGTTTTCCAGATGAGATGCATCTCTCTATGTACCGTCTATGATGCTACTTTCGAAAGGTTCTAGATGTTGCATGTGAAACTTGCTGCTGGTGCAGTTGTGTAATGGGGTAGCTGAGTGCTGAAGCTATATCATGTTGTACTCCGATGTATTTCAATTATGAAATCATGCTTCCTTAATATGGAAATGGAATATAATGTGTGCTTAATATGAATGTCAATTAGATTAGTAAATGGATTATTAATAATAGGGCAATTAGCCTGCTAATTGGCCAATTAGCTTGCTAATTGGGTTTTCCTATTGCAAACGGTTAATGAGAAAACACCGTGGGCGATGACCTCAGGCAACGCACACAGTTTCTAGGAATAAACCGTGTTGGATCAATGAACAATCACACACGACATTCTCTTCAAAACTTTTTGTGTTACGCCACCTTGCGCAAATGTTTTCCTTGTAGTGACTGTGTGGGATGTATATACGAACGGAGACGTTTAGTGGTGACTGACTGTGTGGGATGTACTTACGATCGGAAATGATTTTGCCTGTATAATTGTATTTTTGAGCACTATTGTACGTATTTCTATATTTGAGTGCCCGCCGGTCGCACACGACCTCATTTTGTCGAGCATGTGTGCCAGGAGGGCATATCCCCAACGGTTTCTGGGTCATGTGGGAAGGACCCCCCTATCGCCCTCACTCACTTGGCGACGGTTCCGAATGCCATCGCGGAATGGGGTTAAATACCTTTTGTTTAGGACCGACGCGTACTAGTGTTAGTCACATTGCTTGCAAGGCTTATAGTGATGTGCATTACCGAGAGGGCCCGGAGATACCTCTCCGATACACAGAGTGACAAATCCAAATCTCGATCTGTGCCAACTCAACACACACCATCGTAGACACCTGTAGAGCATCTTTATAATCACCCAGTTATGTTCTGACGTTTGATAGCACACAAGGTATTCCTCCGGTATTCGGGAGTTGCATAATCTCATAGTCATAGGAACATGTATAAGTCATGAAGAAAGCAATAGCAATGAACTAAACGATCATAGTGCTAAGCTAACTGATGGGTCTAGTCCTTCACATCATTCTCTAATGATGTGATCCCATTCATTAAATGACAACACATGTCCATGGCTAGGAAACTTAGCCACATTTGATTAATGAGCTAGTCATGTAGAGGCATACTAGGGACACTCTGTTTGTCTATGTATTCACACATGTACTAAGTTTCCGGTTAATACAATTCTAGCATGAATAATAAACATTTATCATGATATAAGGAAATATAAATAACAACTTTATTATTGCCTCTAGGGCATATTTCCTTCACCTATGTTCGACCTCCAGACGCAGATGACCTTAGTCACATAGTCCAGCAACCTGGAGAATCAGCCCGGAAGCTATGGACCAGGTTCTTAATTAAAAGGAACCAAATTGTGGACTGTCCGGATGCCGAAGCTCTCGCGGCCTTTAAACACAGCGTCTGAGACAAGTGGCTCGCCTGACACCTCGTCCAAGAAAAACCAAAGTCCATGGCAACCCTTACCGCACTTATGACCCGCTTTTGCGCGGGACAAGATAGCTGGTTAGCTCGTAGAAGCAATAGCACCAGCGACCCTGGCATCTCCGAAGCCAGGGATGGCAATGGCAAGCCATGACGCAACAAACACAAGCGTCGAAACAATAATGAATCTACCAAAGATACGGCGGTCAACGCCAGTGGCTCTAAACCCGATCAGCGGAAGAAGCCATTCAAAGGAAACAAGGATGCTCCGTCTAGTCTAGATAGAATACTCGATCGGCCTTGCCAGATTCATGGAATCCCTGACAAGCCTGCCAATCATACCAACAGAAATTTTTGGGTCTTTAGACAGGCCGACAAGCTAAACGCCAAACATAAGGGGAAGGGGCCGCCCAGCAAGGACGATGATGAAGAGCCTCGCCCACCGAACACAGGGGGATAGAAGAAATTTCCTCCTGAGTTAAAAACGGTGAATATGATATATCCTACACATATCCCCAAGAGGGAGCGCAAGCGCGCACTAAGGGACGTCTTTGCCATAAAGCCAGTTGCCCCAAAATTCAATCCATGGTCAGCTTGCCCGATCACTTTCGATTGCAGAGACCATTCGACCAATATCCATCATGGAGGTTCAACAACATTGGTCCTCGACCCAATTATCGATGGGTTCCATCTCACGTGCGTCCTCATAGACGGAGGTAGCAGCCTTAATCTGCTTTATCAGGACACCATTCCCAAGATGGGTATCGATTCATCAAGAATCAAGCCCATGAAAACTACCTTTAAAGGAGTAATACCCGGCGTACAGGCCTGCTACACAGGGTCCATAATGCAGGAAGTGGTCTTCGGTTCGTCGGATAATTTCTGTAGTGAAGACTTGATCTTCGATATTGTCCCTTTCCGTTGTGGCTATTATGCACTGCTCGGACGAACCACTTTCACCCGTTTCAATGCAGTCCCGCACTACGCTTATCTAAAGCTCAAGATGCCTGGACCACGTGGCGTTATTACAGTTAATGGAAACATGGAGCGCACCCTCCGTACCGTGGCTCTCGCATCCGAAGCACTGGGTAGCCTTATCAAGCCAAATACTACACCGGCAGTCAAGCCCCAGGACACTGTTAAACGAGTCCAGCCTACCCTGCCGAATGAAAGTCCGGCTTATGTAGAGCTAGACTAGCAATTCAGCCTTCGTCAAAGCCCCGACCTGATAGCGGCATATGTACCGCGCGTACACAACTACACACTAAATATACCATGGGCTAGGACGGAGGCCTACCAAAAATAAAGTCCACAATATGGTTCGGCCCTATCCGGACCAACATATTCTTCATTTTGTTCTTCTCATTATTCTTTTTCAGGTTCTTTACAACCCACATCACCTTCTGTGATAACAAGGGCCCCTATCTAGGCCCCTTATGAACACTCGATGGTTGATCCTCTCAAAAGATCATACACCAAGGTGCAAAGCGGCGCAAACGTGCGGCAGAGTGTCTAAAGGATCTTTAAGATCATGTTTCCTCTTTAGGACCTATACACAGCTTTCCCTTGTTCTCGGCATGTAAAATATCCGTGATGCTTATGGCATCCTCCGTGTTGACGTACCAATCAGATTATAATGGAAACAGTTCCGCCTAACCTTGATCAGTATTGGCTTATTTCGTCATCTGTTTTCCCCTTTACGTCAAATTGGCATATACACCTCGGTACGACTTAAATCGCCAGGGGCTTTATTCAGCCATTTACATTTTCTTTAAAAACAAAAAAGTCCGAATACTTTTATAAGTACACTTCGGTGTCCCGAAAATGGCATTATATGCATCGACTCTGAATCATGTCTTTGGTCAATAGTTGGGTTGCCCGGCTCCTGTGATTACCACCTTACATTTCGCTTGTTCGGCTAAGGTAGTAAAGGGAGAACTACTACGATTGTGCTTCCGATTTACCCGGTCAAGCACCTCAGTAGAGAAAGCCAAAAACTGACTGTCATGATGCGACGAGAGCTGGTTAGCAATTCGAAGACTTACTAAATCCCTAGTGATTTCTTCTGTATTACACGAAGGACTGGCTATCTTCCAGTAACACGCGTAAGCCAACCAATTTTGGATAGCCGCATAAGCACCAGGGGCTCCTTTATAGCCCCATCGTCAAACTCATATGCCTAACTAAGAACGATAAAGCCGCATAGTCTGGTTGCCTGGTTCGCCGCATTGACACCTCCTTTACAGACCAAAACGTTGGGTTAAAGTGTGGTCAGGTACTACTCCGAACACCCTCATAATATCTACATGGGGGCTGAAGCCGACGATTGGCAAACTCTCAGTAATACAAACGGCCGCACAGGAGGCACAACACCTTAAGGATAAACAAAAATATATTACAAGGCCTTGGTTTATATAACAAAGCTTTGGTTTATACAACATTCCGGCAGTTCGGACACATTCACTCGAACATGATGTCCTTTTAACACTGGCCCTCTATCAAGTGGGCACCTTCCAGGACGTCGTCAAAGTAGCGCTCCGGCGTACGGTGGTCCTTGCCTCCGGGCGGACCTTCGAGGGTGATACGTCTCCAACGTATCTATAATTTTTGATTGCTCCTTGCTATTATATTATCTATTTTGTATGTTAATGGGCTTTATTTTACTCTTTTATATCATTTCTGGGACTAGCCTACTAACCGGAGGCCCAGCCCAAATTGCTGTTTTTTTGCCTATTTTAGGGTTTCATCGAAAAGCAATATCAAACGGAGTCCAAACGGAATGAAACCTTCGGGAACGTGATTTTCTCAACAAACGTGATCCAGGAGACTTGGAGTGGTCGTCAATAAACAAGGGAGGAAGGCACGAGGCAGGGGCGCGCCTACCCCCCTGGGCGCACCCTCCACCCTCATGGGCCCTCCGTTGCTCCACCGACGTACTTCTTCCTCCTATATAAGTCCACGTACCCCCCAAACATCCAGGAGCACCACGAAAACCTAATCCCACCGCCGCAACCTTCTGTACTCGAGAAATCCCATCTCATGCTTATAGTCAAAATAAAGCTTTTACTAAACATATCGTTGATGCTTTGATGCAATCTTATGAAGAAAAACTTGAGTTGGAAGTTTCTATCCCTAGAAAACTTTATAATGAGTGGGAACCTACAATAAAAATTGAAATTAAAGATCATGAGTGTTATGCTTTGTGTGATTTGGGTGCTAGTGTTTCCACGATTCCAAAAACTTTGTGTGATTTGCTAGGTTTTCGTGATTTT
Organism: Triticum urartu; assembly: GCF_003073215.2. Lineage (NCBI taxonomy): Eukaryota > Viridiplantae > Streptophyta > Magnoliopsida > Poales > Poaceae > Triticum > Triticum urartu. The sequence continues at coordinate 82,409,954 of NC_053024.1, read as the reverse complement.
GATGATTGTTCTTCAAACTTGCACCTTGCAGATTCCACTATTAAGAAACCTATGGGAAGAATTAATGATGTTCTTATTGTTGCAAATAGGAATTATGTGCCCTTAGATTTCATTGTTCTTGATATAGATTGCAACCCTTCATGTCCTATTATTCTTGGTAGAACTTTCCTTAGAACGATTGGTGCAATTATTGATATGAAGGAAGGGAATATCAAATTCCAATTTCCATTAAATAAAGGCATGGAACACTTCCCTAGAAAGAAAATTAAATTACCATATGAATCCATTATGATAGCCACTTATGGGCTTTATATTATCTATTTTGGATGTTAATGGGATTTATTTTACACTTTTATATCATTTTTGGGACTAACCTACTAACCGGAGGCCCAGCACAAATTGTTGTTTTTTCCTATTTTAGGGTTTTGTCGAAAAGGAATATCAAACGGAGTCCGAACGGAATGAAACCTTCGGGAACATGATTTTCTCAACAAACGTGATCCAGGAGACTTGGAGTGGCCATCAAGAAACAAGGGAGGAAGGCACGAGGCAGGGGGCGCGCCTACCCCCATAGGCGCGCCCTCCACCCTCGTGGTCCCTCCGTTGCTCCACCGACGTACTTCTTCCTCCTATATAAGTCCACGTACCACCCAAACATCCAGAAGCACCACGAAAACCTAATCCCACCGCCGCAACCTTCTGTACTCGAGAAATCCCATCTCGGGGCCTTTTCCGGAGCTCCGCCGGAGGGGGCATTGATCACGGAGGGCCTCTACATCAACTCCATGGCCTCTCCGGTGATATGTGAGTAGTTTACTTCAGACCTGCGGGTCCATAGTTATTAGCTAGGTGGCTTCTTCTCTCTCTTTGGATCTCAATACAAAGTTCTCCTCGATCTTCTTGGAGATCTATTCGATGTAATCTTCTTTTGCGGTGTGTTTGTCGAGATCCGATGAATTGTGGGTTTATGATCCAGATTATCTATGAACAATATTTGATTCGCCTCTGAATTCTTTTATATATGATTGGTTTATCTTTACATTTCTCTTTGAATTATCAGTTTAGTTTGGCCTACTAGATTGATCTTTCTTGCAATGGGAGAAGTGCTTAGCTTTGGGTTCAATCTTGCGGTGCCCGATCCTAGTGACAGAAAGGGAACCGACACGTATTGTATTGTTGCCATCGAGGATAAAAAGATGGGGTCTATATCATATTGCATGAGTTTATCCCTCTACATCATGTCATCTTCCTTAAAGCATTACTCTGTTCTTATGAACTTAATACTCTAGATGCATGCTGGATAGCGGTCGATGTGTGGAGTAATAGTAGTAGATGCAGAATCGTTTCGGTCTACTTGTCTCGGACGTGATGTATATATACATGATCATACTTTGATATTCTCATAACTATGCTCAATTCTATCAATTGCTCGACAGTAATTTGTTTACCCACCATAATACTTATGCTCTTGAGAGAAGCCACTAGTGAAACCTATGGCCCCGGGTCTATCTTCCATCATATTAATCTTCCAATACTTAGTTATTTCTTTTGCCTTTTGTTTTACTTCGCATCTTTATCATAAAAATACCAAAAATATTATCTAATCATATCTATCAGATCTCACTCTCGTAAGGGACTGTGAAGGGCTTGACAACCCATTTATCGCGTTGGTTGCGAGATTCTTATTTGTTTGTGTAGGTGCGTGGGACTTGAGCGTGATCTCCTACTGGATTGATACCTTGGTTCTCAAAAACTGAGGGAAATACTTACGCTACTTTGCTGCATCACCCTTTCCTCTTCAAGGGAAAACCAACACAGTGCTCAAGAGGTAGCAGAGGGCCACGATGGCGGCCTTCATTTTGGCCCAGTGCAACTTGACATGGGCAAATGCCAGCAGCGCACCTTCTATACATGACGATCGCCTGACCGCGTCAATATGGGGCAGTGCACCAACAAGTCATTGCACTAGGCTGAGGTAGCTGCTCGGAATGGATTCGGTTGGCCACAGCCGGACTATGACGTCCCACATGGCCAATCCACACATCCTATGCAGCTCGGCCCACTGCGCCATCTGGTCATTCAGCAGCGCGGGACACTCCCGCGCCACGAACTGGGACCGGAATAGCTTCTCTGTCGTGTGGCCCTCCTGGGCCCGGAAGAACTACGCGGCGTCGGCGGCGCTCTTCGGAAGATCCGCAAAGGCATCTGGAGCACTCCATAGTCGTGTGAGTAAAACATACGTCTGATTGCCGAATTTACTCTGTAAGGGAAAAGGCTTACCAGCCGCTATTTGACCGGCCTGCTTAATCTCCTCACGCATGGCTTGGGATTCAGCCTGCGCCTCCTTGGCATCTTTAAGGGCCTTGGCAAGGTCGGTCGCCTAGGCTTTACTCTTCTCCTCTAGGGACTTGCACTTGTCAGCGGCGTCCTTGAGTTCCTGCTCCACTTCGGTCACCCGCTCCTCGTACTCGTAGCGAACAACCTGCTCGGACTTCAAGTCCTCGGCCGCTTTATCAGCGGCCACCTTGTTCACCCTCGCCTACTCCTGGGCCTGCACAAGTTCACCCCTAAGGGCCTCAACCACAGCCGCGCTGCCTGCAATCATACACATAGCAGCGCATAAGCTTTGACTCACTATCTGCGTATTAATACATGCATGAACGAAATGTTCTAAAACATACCTTGCGCCTCATCAAATCTTTTGTTGATGCGGATGAGATCCCCATAAGCCAGCCCCAGCTTACGCTCAAGTTCGGATACTTCGGCGGCCTGGACGGTCGCCGCTAATAGTGAAGCCTGCATTTCAACATATAAACATACATTATCTCCTGCGAAAATTATGATCATGTGTTCGCCACCTTTAAAAAAAAGGGATGACCAGAGTCTCAGGGGCTACTATCTATACACAGGCATCTTTTTCATATGAAAGGCGGTCAGGAATATTACATTGCATACCTCGGAGCCTGTTAGTAGGCTAGTGAAGGCTTCGTTCATCCCGCTCTTGGCGGACTGAATTTTTTCAATCACCACACCCATTAGGGTGCGGTGCTCCTCCATGATGGAAGCACGTTGCAGTGCTTCCATCAGCATGCTCATCACCTATGGATTAGCGAAGGTTGTCGCGGGAGTTGGCACTCCCCTCTCCTTTGAGGAAGGTCGCTTATTCGATTTCGGAGCCACTTGGGTTTCCAAGAATAGTGTTCGGCTGGGGGCCTAACTGGTCTAGACCCCCGCCATCAGTCCCCGAGGGGATTGCTCCCCCCGTGTTTTCGCCGGCTGAGGTATTACCCTCTGGCGCCGTTCTGATGGCTTCCCGTACCGCCCCGTGCCCCGGAGAAGCCCTCCGGGACAACACCTCGGTGTCGTCTGTGGCGATAGGCGGGGAGGCTCGCGAAGGTGACTCACTCTCCATCATCCTCGGATCCAAAGAGTTTCCCTTTGATGACTATTGGGGAAGATCGCGTGCTGGACTACACCATACAAAACGTTATATACCATAATCATCAAAACTGAACTTATGTACGGCATCTTCGGATACTTACGACTCGGCAAGGGGCTTCGGCCTGGGCTGCCACTCGAGGGTGGCCTCGACGTCCTAATACGAGCCGTCGAGGAGGGATATTTCCCCCTTTCGGGCGCCTCCACCTCTGGATCTCTGGAGGCCGCCCTTTTCTTCTTCTTCCCCTTCAGGGAAAGGTTGTTGTCGGCCTCCTCCTCCTCGGAGGAATGAGTTTCAGTCTCTCCGGACATCACGTCCGAAGTGCCTTTGCGGCGGAGACCATAGTTGGCTCCCTTGATCTTCTTCTCGACCTTTTTCTCTGGCGCCTGATAGGGCACCGGGACCAGCATCCTCATTAGAAGGGGATCCGCTGGGTTTTTGGGCAATGGAGCTTGTCGGCGTTCTGGGAACGGGGGTCCCCAGACTTGCCTGCCTACGGCCCGCAGCGTCGCTCCACCAGCAGCCCTACACGGCCCTTCTTCACCAGCAAACACTCAAGACCCTCGCGAGGGGCCGAGCCTCGCGAGGGGCCGAGCCTCGCGAGGCGGACGGCGCAAGACCTCCTCAGGGGCGGCCCCACCAGGATGGCTCACGAGGGGCGGAGAGATCAAGTCAAGGGACTCCTCACGAGGTTCGTGTGACGCAAGCCATGATGACTGGAGCCAGGCGGGCGCCAGCACGCGCAGTGTCCTCATTTCCTCTTTGGTGCTAAAGGGACAAGCGCAAGCGAGGAGTCCTGAGGCATCAGGCAAAGGTTTCCATATTGGTGTAACAAGACCAAGACCAGCAGGACAGCAGGACGGAGGTCACCGTGGAGCCCAAGACGGCGTAACCACCAGAGCCTTTGGCAGGCGAAGACTACTTTTGTCAGGATAGCTTGTACTAGTTGTCTCCCTTCAAATTGGCCATTGTGGGATCCCTTCCCGCCTAATATTTGGGAAGAGGACTCGGGCCTCTATATATAGGACTAGCCACCACCATAGCAGGGGGGTGATCTAGAGAGAGAATCCTCAACCACACAAGCTCACCAAGCACAAGAACACCTCTCCTCAGGAGGCTGTTCTTCCCTTGTAACTATTCATCCTCGGCCCAAGAGGCAATCCAGCACACCACACTGGAGTAGGGTATTACACCACAACAGTGGCCCGAACCAGTATAAATCTTTTGTCTCGTGTTCTTTGGGTCCGTCGAGATAGGCCGTGAGATCATGGAGTGTGCGAGCTAGAGAGGGGTAGAGATCTTTGTGCGCACCCCAGTGTTCGAACCTCAAGGGTTTTGCCGGAACCCGAAATCCGACATTTGGCGCGCCAGGTAGGGGTGCGTCGAAGCTTCTCTTCCACCAGTTAATCCGCCGACACTCCGTGGTTCCGATGTCTGGCGACCTGAGGACCAACGCCGACCGCTGGGCAGCATGGCCGGCCCGGGCGGCGCCGTCCGCCCAAGAAGACCTCAACCCTGCGCCCCAGGCGACACGCGCGCCGCCAAACACTACAGGGTGCGGGCGGCGCGGTCAAACATCGTCCACCCTTACTCCACGACAAGCGCGGGAAGCCGCAAGGGCCTCAAGCCATGCTGCAGCCACAACGCCACACACCCGACGGGAACAAGCGAACATGAGGGATGCGCTCACGGTGGCAAGGGAGCTGCTGTGGTGCCGGCTGATGGAGAGCGGTTGGGACGCATTGTTGGAGCGCGTCTCCGGGCTACTAGATGCCGCAGCCTCGGGAGCGCCGCCCTTCTGCTCCCTGCTCAAGCCTCAGGCCACGGCCGGATCGCATGGCAGGCCTCGCTGCGCCCGCGTGCCCCCAGGAGCGCCAGGAGGCCTCATCGACACCGGCGCGATCAGCAGCACGGGACGCCCAATCGCACCCGCACCACCTCCAATGATCACGGGCACGAGCGTTGCCACCCGCGGCCCCAGTGAAGTACCGCCCTACCATCCTCAGGGCGGTGCGTTGGGCCTAGCAACGTGGAGTGTGGGGCACTTCGGCGAGGTCTTCGGGGCGACAGCCCCGGAGGCCTACGTGCCCGCATGATGGACCAGGAGTATGCGCTGGAAGATCACCCTGGCTCGTTCCTTGAGCCAGGCTGGGAGGAGGAGGTGCTAGAAGCTGAGGCGTTCCAGGAGCCCCCCGAGAGCCTCGCCGACCATGCCGGCGACAACAGCTACAAGGTACCACTAATCTATCAGGAGCAAGCTTATGCTAACCATAGGCCACAGGAGGATCAGGTCACAACGGCGGACGGCGGCCCCAGCTCAACAGCCTCCCACCCACTAGGAGGAGCACACTGGGGGCTGCAGGGGAGGGGGCGGAGCCAGGTCCCTCCCCGCATCATGCAGAGCAAGGCTTCCCCCGGAGGTAGGCCCTCTGTCGGTGAGCTGCTGGTGAGCCTTCCCTCGGCAGAGGACACGTGGTCGCCGAGGGCGCCGCTAGCGTCCCCTTTGCCCCTTCGCTTCATCCTGGTTTCCGGTCGCACCAACAGTGATCGAGGGCGGCACAAGGCGGGGCCCTCATCTGGCGATATGAAGTAAGGCTCGCGCCTGTGAAGATCTCCGCTCGTGACACACTCACGTAATAATGAGTGGGGTAGTACACGCCCCGTAGTCTAGGGAGTGCCGCCCTCGGGCCTCGGGGGCTCCCTCCCACGTCCAAGTGGAAGCACTCAGCTCCGTGCTGGTGAGAAGACAAGAAGACTAGACTAGGTGCCGGACGCGGCCATTTGCTCTTAACCTCTTTTCTGTAGCCCTGTTTCTGGCTTTGGATTTAAGTTGAAGTTGAATTTTCATTGGTATGCGCGGGGAGTGTCTTTTCTCGTTCGTTCGATTTCTTGCCATCTGGCTCCTTGCCCCGACTCGGAGTTCGCACCTGCTGCCTCCCTCCTCGCGAGCCCCTCGCGAGCGGGGGCTGGGCGCGATGCGCGTGCGCTGCATGCACGCCCTTCCATGGATGGTGCTTGCTCCTCGCGAGGCCCTCTCGGACGGATCGGCAATCCCTTCAGGAGCTCACGACCTCATGAGCTGGTCGGGAGCCGGTCCTGACTAAGGTAAATTTCAATGGTAAGCTCGCGACGTGACTCGCAGGTCCATGAAAACACATCTTCAACTTGGCCTAAGGAATAGAGGCAGTAATATGTTTACATGAGGGGCTCCCCCTCCCAAAATGCTCTTACAACTTTCAGGGACGTGCCCAAGTTTTCACTTACAGGGTCAGCAACATGGAAGCACAGGCTCAATCAGACATATCACTCACTGCGTCCTCTGGGTCGCCCTCAGACATGTTGCTGGCATCGTCGTCACCATCGTTGGCGTCATCGTCCTCATCACCAGCGTCACCGTCGCCATTTCCGATGTTGCCCACACCATTGTCGACCACGCCGCCTTCATCCGCAGCGACCACCACCGCGTCATCCTCGGAGGTGAAGGCTCTGACTAGACCATCCACATTGTCCTCTACCCAGCGCGCCAGGTTGCCCCGGATGGCCTCGGGCACGGGGGCAATGGCGGCGTCGAAGTCGAAGTTGGGGTAGGTGTTCTGGAGGTAGCTGAAGACATGGGAGAAAGCTCGCTTGAGCAGGCCGCGGCTCCTCTCCTCAACAAGCACGCGAGCCCTCTCAGATCAGTTCTTCAGGCGTGTCACCACGTCGGTGAAGAAAGGTAGGTGACTGGCGTAGTCATTCGAGTGGGGATGAGGTGCATCTTCGTTGCAGGTGGCGCCTAGCGCCGTGTTGGCTCTGATGCTAAGGCTTTGGAGCATGGGGGCGTGCTCGGGATCCAGCGTCCGCCGCCGGAGCGCTTCCTCCCTGCTCTATTGCGCGGAGGACTCGGCGTTGGTGACCCGCTGCTGAAGGGAAAGCAGCTCGGCACGAGCGGAAGCCAGATCAGCTTGCACTGAGGTCAGGGCTGCGGCGACTTTCTCGCGATGTTCCGCCTCAGCCAACCCTGACCTGAGGGCATTAGTCCTGCCCACAGCCTCGGCTTCCACAAGCTTCAACTTCAGGTCGTACCTGCCCACAGGACCCACGCGAGCCTCAGCCACCCGGCGGTCGACCTCCTCCTGAGCCATGGCCTCACGCGCACCGACAGCATCCTCCGCTTGGGCGACTTGGCGCTCCCTCGTCTCCAACCGCCCAAGCTCAAGGTTGCGCTCCGTGGCTTCCAACGTCAGCGCTTCCTCACGCCTCAGGACCTCTTCCTCTGCGACAGGCGTCCCCTTCATCGACGCTAGGGCGGCCTTGCGGGCCTCCACTTGCCGCTCCAGGCCTGGAGCTCCCACGCGCGGTTCTCCACGATCTCGCGGCGATGATCGGCTTCCCGGGCCTCTTCCAAGGCCCGAGCGTAGGCCTCACGCGAGGTTGGAAGAGATGCCTCGGCCTTCGTGTTATCAAGCTCGCGCTGGTGGCGCCCGAGGTTGATGGCCACTTTCAGTTTGTGCCACTCCTACATCAGGCGAAGAACCTCGGCCTCAAGGCGCGCATCTACATCCGCGAGCTCCCCGCCAAGCCGGCTCATAGCACCCATCGCCTCCCGAAAGAGCTCGTGGCGGACGACACTCCGTTCATGCACAAGCTTGAGCGCGTGGCCGATTCCTTCCTCCACAGCAGGGGCCGCCGACGGGATCCGAAGCAGCTCGCTCCCTTTCGGCAGGGGGCTGGGGGCTCACCGACAGGGTTTCGGCAGGAGCCCGGTGAGGTTGAGGCTCGCTACTCGAAGAAGGAACCAAGACCGAAGCCATCCAACCACCGCCCACAACCAGAGGAGGAGCCCTTGGCACGCTCATCGCACCCCCGACAAGGCCACGGAGAAGAGATGGCAGGAGCACAGGCTTGACGCGCCAGGCTTGCGTGTCTACCTCTCCGGCCGACCTTGCGCCGGAGGCAGCATGCTGGCCTGGGACGCTCAAGCCCAACGGGAGACTCGATGCAGGAGGAGGTTGCTCCCCGAGAGGCTTCACGGCCTTAGCAGCTGGGGTCCTAAAGAGCCACCGTCGGGAAGGGAAGCACACTCGAGGAATTACAAAGATAAGGTACTCACTCATCTATGGCGATGTACTTCCTCTGTTTCAACGGTCGAAGGCGCCACTGCTACAGCTTGGGGACCCTTCCTCTTGCGGAGCGCATCAAAGTCTACACGGAGCCGGCTGAAGCATTGGGCGTGGCGACCAGTGCAGGGCGCGGCTGGTGAAGCGCCCGAGCAGGTGACCTTAGGAGCGCCAAGCTGGGGAGAGCCATCAAGTTCCGCCTCGCGACGGCCTCCAGAGGCCTCGGGAGCAGCGGGTTGCGTTGCCCCCTCAACTGCCACCTCAGCATGAGAGTTACGGGCTCCCGAAGATGATGCCTCAAGAACTGCGGGCGGGTTCGACACATCGGCGCCCGCGCCTCCGGCCTCTGGAGGTGCTTGCCCCCTGCGCCCACTCTTGGGGCAGGTTCGATGCCGGCGACAAGGAGGGGAACCACGATGACGGGGTTCTCACGGGACCCCTCAAGGCCAACCGAACGCAGCCCCCATTCGATAAAAGGGGCATCTGCCCCGCGAACTCCACCCTGTTTGAGCAACAGTACAAGAGACAGCCCACCGGAGGCATATCGGCTGGCGAGGGGTTGCCCGCCAAGACCTCAAGCACCGTCCTTCGTGCCTCGAGCGGAAGCTCTGACTCCTGGAGCCTCATGCAATCCGGGCCGACAGATAGGGCCCACATCGGCTGGGAATAGCGCTGGAGTGGGGCGACGTAGCGTCAGAGGAACTCCTTCATCACTATGGGCGCGGTCAAGCCAAGGTCTTTCAACCTCCTCAGCCGGAGCTAGATGAAGGCGAGGTGGGGGCTTGTAAGCTTCTCGTGAGCCCAGTCGGAGCTGGGGATCAGACGGAGGCAAGAGCAAAGGGCTGAGCACTCCGACATCCACATACACCCACCGTGTCTGGAACCCGCTCGCGGATGGCGGGAGCTCAAAGTCAATCCCCGAGTCAGCCATCACCGCCACGGCCTGAAAGCTCAGGCACCCCGAGCATTGTCGCGGGTCGGTCAGGTGCAGCGAGAAGAAATGGCGCAGAAGGGCCACGGAGGGGGCGATGCCCACCATGGCCTCACAGACAAAGGCAAAGACAGCGAGAAGAGCGATGGATTGGGGATCTAGGTGCAGCAGATGAATTTCGTAATGGGAAAGCACGGCGTTGAAGAAGGTGCAGAAGGGGGAGCGGACCTATGATGCCCCGGGACTAATGTGCCAGGTGTCCTCCAGTTATTCACTGTTTTGCCCTGTCATTTGCTTGTGTGTTGCATCTTGCCACGTCATCATCCGCATTGCATCATCGTGTTTTCGAAACTTGCATCCGTCCGGGTTCCCCCAGTTCCGTCTGTTGTCCGTTCTGAGCCCAACCACACTTGCACGCGCCCCCGGCATGTCCGAAATAGTATTTTATAAGTGGCCGAAAAATGTTCTCGGAATGGGTTGAAAGTTGGCGTGTGGTCTTATTATAGTGTTAGTAGGTCGCCTGCCAAGTTTCATCGCATTCGGAGTTTGTTTGATAGCCCAACCGTTAAACTATAGCGGCAGTATAGCCGGTCTATCGTCGGACGTTTTTGGTCTCCGGAAACTGCTGTCGAGCCCTCTCTCTCTCTTTCTTCTCTCCTCTCAGCCTCAACATAGCCATCTAGTCCATCCACCTACCCCTCTTTGCGTCCGGAGCCGTCCGATGCGATTGCACGGTCCGAAAACCCTCTCCGCACAGTGCATCGAACCCCTCGCGCGCGTCCGAAAGTTGTCCCGAACCCGACCCGGACTATCGCCACCGTTGTGTTCGGATCATCCCCAAACATCTACAAAACGTCTTCGTTTTATTATTTGGACTCCCTAACTATTTTATTCGCGATCGTCTGATTACGATCGGAGGGTCCTAATAGCCCCTAACCAAAATCCTATTGTTATATATAGTCCAACCCCTAGACCAAACCCTAAAATTTAGGAGCCTTGTCCCATCGAGCCGCCGCCACTCATCCTGTCTCTTCCTCCTCGGGTTCATCTCCGATCCAAAAAAAGCCCCTCCTCGCTTTCACCACCACGCCAACCAGAGCCCCCCTGCTCCCTGCCTCCTCCTCGTCGCACGTGAGCCCGAGCGCGCCACCAGTGGCCTACAGGCCGACCCCGTCGCCGCTCCTCCCCTGCTCTTTCCTTCTCCTTCCCTGCATCTCTCTCTTTCTCTTAGTTTTTCTCTCTGCCCCGCAGGGACCAAGAGCTCCACGCCATGGTTGATTCCCTCGCCGAGCTCCTCAAGTCCGTCCCGCCGGAGTTCCTCATCGCCGGGAATCGCCTCCCTGACCCTCGGACTGGCCGGATCCACCGCGCCCGCGTGGACCTTGCCCTTGCCCGGACCCACCGCCTGCAGGCCTCGTCTTGGCCGAGTGCGCCGCTGCTGCTGTTTCCCTGTCGAACGAGCCTGCACCGCCGCGCGCCTGCATCCGCGACGGAGACGACGCCGATGGCTCCTGCTTCCCCTGCCGCGTCGCCCGCCGGATCCGCCGCTCCTCTGCGCCGAACTGCACCAAGCTGCCAAGAACGCCGACGCCTGGAGCTCCAAGTCCACCCTTGCCTGATCCAGTCGCTCCGCCTTGGATCCGGTCGGATTCCCCTTGCCTTCGCCGTCTCCTGCTGGTTCCGAGCGCCGCCGGAGTTCGTCCTGCTGCTGCCTCCTCTGCATCGGTCGCCGCTTCCCCTGTTTCTTGATGCGAGCACGCGTGGACGAGGACGACCAGCGACCAGCGCCCGTGTTGACTTCCCGATTCCTAGTCGCCAGCCCGCTAGCGCCTCCCCAAGGCCCAGCGCCAGGCCTCCTCTATATTCTCTTGAACGGACCAAGCCCATGGTGAGCGCCCCAGCCCCCTGGGCCAGATCTCCGATTCATCCCAGTATAGTTTTTTTCCTGCTGGTGTGTTTTTAATCATTTTTCCAGAGATTACAGTTTTACAGAAAAGCCCCTAAACTTCATGCATTTAATATCTCCACAACCGTGCATCGGATCTAAATAATTTATATATGAAGCTTGCTTAGAATTTCATCTAGTTTAATAATTTCCAACTTTCATCTATGTTTGAAATGTTTAAAATGCTGTTTGGTTAAATTTGCTCCTATGTCATGTTAAAATGCTTTAATTCATAACTAAATAACCGTAGCTCCAAACCTAACAAACTTTATATGTAAATGGGGTGGAAAAATTCCTAGTTTAACATGATGGCACCACTTTGCATGTTTAACAACTCTAAAATATGGTTTAGGTTAGAATAGTACCATAACCAAAATATGCATATGGCGATTTACCGGAATTGTTGTTCGTTGTTTTCGGCCTCATTTAAACTTGCCTAGATAAGTAGTTTTCATTTGCTTCACCCTCTTGCCATGTTTAACAACATTTAATATTATTGGGTACATAAAAATGATCGAACTAAATAAGTCACGTGGTGTTTCGTCAATATGCAACGGAGTTGCATATTGAGCTCCACTTAATTTGTAGGGTTGTTTGTGCACTTTGCCATGCCATGCTTCATTAAACCGGACATGCATCATACTCGATTGTGCATCATGCCATGTTGATGTGTTGGTTGTTTACTATGTTGTTTGCTTCTTTCCGGTGTTGCTTCTTCGGGTTGGTTCCGATAACGTCGTGTGTGTGAGGATCCGTTCGACTACGTCCGTTTATCTTCTTCATGGACCCGTTCTTCCTTGTGGGATCTCAGGCAAGATGACCATGCCCTCGAAATCACTTCTATCTTTGCTTGCTAGATGCTCGCTCTTTTGCTATGCCTATGCTGCGATATCTACCACTTGCTATATCATGCCTCCCATGTTGTTAAGCCAAGCCTCTAACCCACCTTGTCTTAGCAAACCGTTGTTTGGCCATGTTACCGCTTTGCTCAGCCCCTCTTATAGCGTTGTTACTTGCAGGTGAAGACTGGAGTTTGTTCCATGTTGGGACATGGATATTTTTTTGGGATATCACAATATCTCTTATTTAATTAATGCATCTATATACTTGGTAAAGGGTGGAAGGCTCGGCCTTATGCCTGGTGTTTTGTTCCACTCTTGTCGCCCTAGTTTCTGTCATATCGGTGTTATGTTCCCGGATTTTGCGTTCCTTACACGGTTGGGTTATAATGGGAACCCCATGACAGTTCGCTTTGAATAAAACTCCTCCAGCAAGGTCCAACATTAGTTTTACCATTTGCCTCACCACCACCTACTTTTCCCTTGGGAGTCGCGCTCCTGCGGGTCATCTTATTTTAAACCCCCCCCCGGGCCAGTGCTCCTCTGACTGTTGGTCCGAACTAAGCTGCCTGCGGGGCCACCTCAGGGAAACTTGAGGGTTGGTTTTACTCGTAGCTAGTCTCATCTGAGTGTGCCCTGAGAACGAGATATGTGTAACTCCTATTGGGATTTGTCGGCACATTCAGGCGGCTTTGCTGGACTTGTTTTACCATTGTCGAGGATGTCTTGTAACCGGGATGCCGAGTCTGATCGGATTGTCTTGGGAGAAGGAATATCCTTCGTTGACCGTGAGAGCTTGTGATGGGCTAAGTTGGGACACCCCTGCAGGGATTATGGGCAGATGGGAATTTGTTAATGTCCGGTTGTAGAAAACCTGAAGTTTATCTTAATTAAAATACATCAACCGCGTGTGTAGCCGTGATGGTCTCTTCTCGGCAGGGTCTGGGAAGTGAACACGGTGTTGGAGTTATGCTTGACGTAGGTTGTTCTAGGATCACTTCTTGATCATAGTTTCTCGAACGTGCTTTGCCTTGTCTTCTCGCTCTCATTTGCGTATGTCAGCCACCATATATGCTAGTCGCTTGCTGCAGCTCCACCTCACATACCTTTTCCCTACCTATAAGCTTAAATAGTCTTGATCGCGAGGGTGTGAGATTGCTGAGTCCCCGTGACTCATAGATACTTCCAAAACTAGCTTGCAGGTGCCGTTGAACCGTGCAGGTGACACAACCAAGCTCAAGGAGGAGCTCGATGAAGATCGTGTTCGTTATGTTGTTTCCATTTCTAGTTGATCAGTAGTGGAGCCCAGCTGGGTCGATCGGGGATCTGTGTAGCTTTTGGGGTAGTCTTCTTTTATTTTGGTTCTGTAGTCGGACCTTTGTGTGTATCTGGTTGATGTAATGCTTTATTCATGTAATTGTGTAAAGTGGCGATTGTAAGCTAACTATGTATCTCTTTCCCTTATGTATTACATGGGCTGTGTGAAGATTACCTCACTTGCGACATTGCTTTTAATGCGGTTATGCCTCTAAGTCGTGCTTCGACACGTGGGAGATATAGCCGCATCGAGGGCGTTACAAGACCGGCCCACAGGGCGTCAACAAAGAACAGGACCTCAGTGGTTGTTCTATCGACAGAAGCTCGGGACGTAGGCCAGGCCGCCGTCCCTCCCCATTCGTTGTTGCTGGTGGCGAGCGCAAGGCGGACCTTGTCCATGGCCTCCTCATTGAGCACCCGCGATCGGCCAACGGCGGGCTTGACAGCCAAAGGCGTATTGGCTGAGGACAGGGGCTTCTTCCCTTTCTCCATCCGGTTTGGTGCCATGGCGATTGAGAGGGCTGAGCTCGGGTCGGATGGAGACGAGGTCGAGGTTCGAAGAAGCGGAGGAGTTGGGGAGTGTGTTGCCAGCAAGGGGGAAATAATTGCGTAGGATGCCGTGGCCGCCTAGCCACGCAGATATCAAGGCTGCATGGGGAAGCGGGGCCACCCGCGTCCAATCAATCACCATGTATCAGCGGGGCCGCCGACTATTGGGGCCCGCGGCGCTCCGTGCATGCCCTTTGGCTTTGCCTTCAAGCCAAGCCCGAGCGCGCCTTGGGCCCAGGGGCTACTGTCGGTGTTCTGGGAATGGGGGTCCCCAGACTTGCCTGCTGGCGGCCCTACATGGCCCATCTTCACCAGCAAACACTCAAGACCCTTGCGAGGGGTCGAGCCTCGTGAGGCAGACGACGCAAGACCTCCTCAGGGGCGGCCTCACCAGGCTGGTTCACGAGGGGCGGAGAGATCAAGGCAAGGGAAACCTCGCGAGGTTTGTGTGACGCAAGCCATTACGACTGGAGCCAGGCGGGTGCCAGTGCGTGCAGTGTCCTCGTTTCCTCTTTAGTGCTAAAGGGACAAGCGCAGGCAAGGAGTCCCGAGGAATCAGGCAAAGGTTTCTATATTGGTGTAACAAGACCAAGACCAGCAGGACAGCAGGAAGGAGGTCACCGTGGAGCCCAAGACGGCGTCACCACCAGAGCCGTTGGCAGGCGAATACTACTTTTGTCAGGATAGCTTGTACTAGCTATCTCCCTTCAAATTGGCCGTTGTGGGATCCCTTCCCGCCTAATATTTGGGAAGAGGACCCGGGCCTCTATATATAGGACTAGCCACCACCATAGCAGGGGGGTGATCTAGAGAGAGAATCCTCAACCACACAAGCTCACCAAGCACAAGAACACCTCTCCTCAGGAGGCTGTTCTTCCCTTGTAACTGTTCATCCTCAGCCCAAGAGGCAATCCACCACACCACACTGGAGTAGGGTATTACACCACAATGGTGGACCAAACCAGTATAAATCTTGTGTCTCGTGTTCTTTGGGTCCGTCGAGATAGGTCGTGAGATCATGGAGTGTGCGAGCTAGAGAGGGGGAGAGATCTTTATGCGCACCCTAGTGTTCGAAACTCAAGGGTTTTGCCAGAACCCGAAATCCGACAGAGCTGACCATCTAATCCGCTCCGCCTTCTTTGTCCAACCCTGCTTTAGAGGATGGAATTCTCAGTTCACCCCCTCTTTTGATTAATGAACTATGTTCGGAAATATAACACTTACTGGGGAAGCTGGATAATTGCAATCGAGGCCGATGTCCTCGGACGTCCCTGACCACGATTTTTATGTCTTGAAAAGTAGCTTCCATATTGCTTGATGTGTCGTGCCGAAGAATCGCTTTAGGGTCCGTGGCCCTTCCATATTGAACTCCCACAAGCAGAGAGGTCGGCGGATGAGCATCACCTGCATCACATCGGTGAGGCTGGTGTCCTTCTCTGTGATATTGTTGATGCGCTTTTTCAGCATCAGCACCTCGTCAGATGATCCCCAATCTAGACCCTTGTTGATCCATGACGCAAGCCGTAGCGGGGGTCCATATCTAAATGCAGGGGCGGCCGCCCACTTGGTGCCGTGGGGTTCAGTGATATAAAACCACTCCTGCTGCCATATCCTGACGGTCTCCACAAAGGCCCCTTTGGGCCAGATAACTTTGGGAAGCTCGCTCACCATGGCACCGCCACAATCCGCGTGTTGCCCGTCAACCACCTTCGGCTTCACATTGAAAATATTGAGCCACGGGCCGAAGTGTGGACGGATGCGGAGGAATGCCTCACACACGACGATAAACACCGAAATGTGGAGGAAGGAGTTCGAGGCCAGATCGTGAAAATCCAGCCCGTAGTAGGACATGAGACCACGAACAAAGGGGTCGAGGGGAAACCCTAGTCCGCGGAGGAAGTGAGGGATGAACAACACCCTCTTGCCGGGCTCTGGGGTAGGGATAACTTGCTCTTTGGCGGGCAGCCTGTGGGTAATTTCCGCTGTCAAGTACCACGCCTCCCGGAGCTCCTTGATGTCCTTCTCTATCACGGAGGAGGCCATCCACTTGCCTTGCGAGCCAGATCCGGACATGGTCAGAGTATGTGGTGGCGATAGGAAAGATTGGGACTTGGGCGATGGACCTCGAGGACTGATGGGCTGAGGAAGGAGAAGGCGTGGGAAGAAGAGATGGATTCTTATCCTCTTATAAAGGCAGTGAATATCAAGCGCCCCCCCCCCCACAAGCCTTAAAACTCGCATAGTCCCAAAGGGTCGTGCAAAACAACACATTTGGATTACCAAACCCGTATTAATGAGAATCCTGCAATTAGGGGACACGATCTCTGCTTTGACAAGACGTGTCAATAAGGGCCGCGCCTTGAAATATGAAGTGGGAGGCTAAACAATGGTTCGAAATAATAATAAGGCCAGAACATAACGTCTCACCGAAAAGGCTGTCAGTGGACATAGCCTATTTTTGTTTAAGTATTTTTGCCCTTGTAGTTCAGGGTTGTTACTATTATACATAGCCAGGTACAGTTCTTTTGATCAACTGCTTTGGAGTATTAGGAGGAGGAACCCGCCTTGCAATGCCGAAGACAATCTGCAGGCCAGACATATCGTCATTGAAGCCTGGTTCAGGGGCTACTGAGGGAGTCCTGGATTGGGGGATCTCCGGGCGTCCGGGCTATGTGACCTGGGCTGGAATGATGGGCTATGAAGATACAAGATTGAAGGCCTTCCCCCGTGACTGGATGGGACTCTCCTTTGCGTGGATGGCAAGCTTGGCGTTCGGATGTGAAGATTCCTTTCTCTGTAAACCGACTCTGTACAACCCTAGGCCCCTCCAGTGTCTATATAAACCGGAGGGTTTAGTCCGTAGAGGCAATCATAATCATATAGGCTAGACATCTAGGGTTTAGCCATTATGATCTCGAGGTAGATCAACTCTTGTAACCCCTATACTCATCAAAGTCAATCAAGAAGGAAGTAGGGTATTACCTCCATTAATAGGGCCCGGACCTGGGTAAACATCGTGTCCCCTGCCCCCTGTTACCTTCGATCCTTAGAGGCACAGTTCGGTACCCCCTACCCGAGATCGGCCGGTTTTGACACCGACAACTGGTTTAAAGGATTTTGGATGCACAAGTAGTGATCATACTTAGTGCAAAATGAAGGCTAGCAAAAGATTGAGAAGCGGCCAACCAAGAAAAGAATAATCTCCTAAGCGAGCATTGAGCATAATTAACACCGAATAATGCACCACAAGTAGGATGTAATTTCATTGCATAACTATTGAATTTCGTGCTTGCATAGGGAATCACAATCCTTAGCACCAATATCTTTACTAAAGCATAATTACTCATCAACATGACTCACATATCATATCATCATATCTCAAAACTATTACAAGGAATCAAGTTTATTTTGTCCAGTGATCTTCATGAAAGTTTTTATTATATCCTTCTTGGATATCTATCACTTTGGGAATAATTTTCATGTGTTTCTTTTGATAAGTTCAAACCAATATAAGTGAAGATCATGAGCATAATATTTCTTTCTCTCAAATTAATTTAAGTGAAGCAAGAGAGAAATTCATAAAAAATTACTAACTCTCAAATAAATCTAAGTGAAACAAGGGAGCATTTCTTCAAAAATACTAAAGCATACCATGCTCAAAAAGATATAAGTGAAGCAGTAGAGCAATTCCATAGCTCATAAAAATTTAAGTGAAGCATAGAGAGCAATTCTAACAAGTCATGGCATAATTTTGGCTCTCTCAAATAGGTGTGTCCAGCAAGGACTCAAGACTTAAAACACAAAGCAAAACAAGCAAAACTCCTATCATACAAGACGCTCCAAGCAAAACTCATAGTATGTGACGAATAAAAATATAGCTTCGAGTAAAATACGGATGGTCGTTAGAAGAAAGAGGGGATGCCACTCGCGCATCCCCAAGCTTAGTTGCTTGCTTCTATTTGGACAATAGCTTGGGGTTCCATGGGAATCCCCAAGCATAGGTTCTTCTTACTCCTTATTCCTTCATCCATCGTAACATTACCCAAAACTTGAAAACTTCAATCACACAAAACTCGACAAAACCTTCGTGAGGTCCGCTAGTATAAGAAAAAAATCACTACTATAAGTGTTGTTGCAAACCAATTCATATTTTATTCTGGCATTATATCTACTATATTCCAACTTTTCTATGCCAAAAACTCTTCAAAGAAAATCATAGAATCATCAAAACTGGTCTGGTCGTGCCGCAAAAGCAGAAGAGATGTCCTGCCGCACCGCGAATACAACAGAGATGTCCTCCCGCATCGCGGCGGCCTGGGAAAATGTCTCGCGAGTAGGCGAGGACTCTTACAGGCGCATGTGTGCTCTCATCCTTAGGCGGATGGATCAGATCTCTAGGTACGCGAGGTTGCAGGATCACCTGAAAGCCTCGTTTGAACAGTCTACCAATGTCATCCGGCAACTAAATGAGAGCAAGGCGAAGCTCCGTGCCGAGAGCGACCTGCTGAGGGCAAAGATCGTCGAAAGTGCAGAGCAGAAGCAGAAGACCACTTCCTTGTTGAAGAGGATCAGCGTCATTGTCGAGAAACTTATGGACGAGAATGTCATGTTGTGCATCGAGCGTAGAAGGTTGGCGGAGGAATCCGTGGATGCTCTCAAGCAGCATCTTGAGGACAAGAAAGAGCTCGTCGCGGCTCGCCATGGAAACTAGTTCCCGCGGCCTGCAGCAACGCATCAAAAAAGTAGAGATCAGCGAGCCAGATCGTTGTCTTCCTTATTCTTTTGCCCTTGTGTATTTCGGCCGTTGTCGCATGTGGCTTGATACATCTTCGTCGTATCTATAATTATTGATTGTTCCATGCCAATATTCTACAACTTTCATAGACTTTTGGCAACTTTTTATACTATTTTTGGGGACTAACATATTGATCCAGTGCCCAGTGCAAGTTCCTATTTGTTGCATGTTTTTTGTTTCACAGAAAATCCATATCAAACAGAGTCCAAACGGGATAAAAACTGATAGAGATTTTTTTGGGGAATATATGTGATTTTTGGGAAGAAGAATCAATGCGACACGATGCCCGAGGGGGCCACAAGGCAGGGCCGTTCCCTGGGCCCTCGTGGCCACCCTGTAAGGCGGTTGGTGCCCTTCTTTTGCCGCAAGAAAGCCAATATATGGATAGAAATTGTGTTAAAATTTCAGCCCAATCGGAGTTACGGATCTCCAGGAATATAAGAAACGGTGAAAGGCCAGAATCTGAAACGCAGAAACAAAGAGAGACAGAGAGACAGATCCAATCTTGGAGGGGCTCTCGCCCCTCCACCGCCATGGAAGCCATGGACCAGGGGGTAAACCCTTCTCCCATCTAGGGAGAAGGTCAAGGAAGAAGAAGAAGAAGGGGGCCCCTCTCCCCCTCTCTCCCAGTGGCGCCGAAACGCCGCTGGGGCCATCATCGCGACAACGATCTACACCAACACCTCCGTCATCTTTACCAATGTCTTCATCACCTTCCCCCATCTATCTACAGCGGTCCACTCTCCCGCAACCCGTTGTACCCTCTACTTGAACATGGTGCTTTATGCTTCATATTATTATCCAATGATGTGTTGCCATCCTATGATGTCTGAGTAAATTTTCGTTGTCCTATCGGTAATTGATGAATTGATATGATTGATTTAATTTTCTTGTGCTTATGTTGCTATCCTTTGGTGCCCATCACATGAGCGCGCGCGTGGATCACACCATAGGGTTAGTTGTATGTTGATAGGACTATGTATTGGAGGGCAAGAGTGACAGAAGCTTGAACCTAGCATAGAAATTGATGCATACGGGATTGAAGGGGGACCAATATATCTTAATGCTATGGTTGGGTTTTACCTTAATGAACATGAGTAGTTGCGGATGCTTTATAATATTTCCAATCATAAGTGCATAGAATTCCAAGTCATGGATGACATGCTAGCGGTGTCCTCTCCCACATAAAACTTGCTATCGGTCTAGTAAAGTAGTCAATTGCTTAGGGACAATTTCGCAATTCCTACCACCACTTTTCCACACTCGCTATACTAACTTTATTCCTTCTTTACCTAAACAGCCCCTAATTTTTATTTGCGTGCTCTTTATATTCTTACAAACCTATCCCGTTACACCTACTGGTTCTAGGTAAAGCGAACGTTAAGCATGCATAGAGTTGTATCGGTGGTCGATAGAACATGAGGGAATATTTGTTCTACCTTTACCTCCTCGTTGGGTTCGACACTCCTACTTATTGAAAGAGGCTACAATTGATCCCCTATACTTGTGGGTTATCAAGACCTTTTTATGGCGCCGTTGTCGGGGAGTTATAGCGTGGGGTGAATATTCTCGTGTGTGCTTGTTTGCTTTATCACTAAGTGGATTTTATTTGCTGTTCTATGTTGTTCTCTATCTTTAGTTATGGATATGGAATACGAAATACCAAAAAAAATAGGTTTCCTTGCTACCCATGGAGATGGGGAACCTCCTAAAACCCTCGATGCTCATTATGTGAAAGATATTATGCACTACTTTAATAATCCTGAGAAAACCTCATTCAATTATGTAATGGGAGACACGTTGGATCAACGTGAATACTTTAGGGATTATCGTGTCACACCCTCGATGCGACTATAGCTCCCACGTGTCGAGGCACGACTTAGAGACATAATCGCATTGAAGGCATATGTCGCAAGTTAGGCAATCTTCACAAACATCCCATGTAATGTAATAATAAAAGGGGAGATAACATAGTTGGCTTACACTCGCCACGTCAATCAAGTACATAAATAACATTACATCATCCAAACACTCATGGCCCGACTACGGCGCCAAAATAAAAGAGAACCCAACATGCGACACGGTCCCAATCACCCCCAACTGGGCACCACTACTGATCATCGGGAAAGGAAACATAGTATCGTTGAGAGTCTTCGTCGAACTCCCACTTGAGCTCATACGCGTCTCCTGGAGCGGAATCATCAGGCCCTGCATCTGGTGTAATAGTAATCTGTGAGCCACAGGGACTCAGCAATCTCGCACCCTCGCGATCAAGACTATTTAAGCTTATAGGTAAGGCAAGGTAAAATATGAGTGGACCTGCAGCAAGCGACTAGCAAGTATGGTGGCTAACTTATTCGCAAAAGAGAGCGAGAAGAGGAGGCAAAGCACGTGCGAGAAACTAGAGAGCAACCTGCGCAAACATTACTCCAACACCGTGTCCACTTCCCGGACTCCGCCGAGAAGAGGCCATCACGGTAACACACTCAGTTGATTCATTTTAATTAATTAAGGTTTAAGTTATCTACAACCAGACATTAACAAATTCCCATCTGCCCATAACCGCGGGCACGGCTTTCGAAAGTTCAATCCCTGCAGGGGAGTCCCAACTTAGCCCATGACAAGCTCTCACGGTCAACGAAGGAATAGACCTCCTCCCAAGACGTTCCGATCAGACTCGGTATCTCGGTAACTCAAGACACTTCGACAGGTTAAAACAAGACCAGCAACACCGCCCGAATGTGCCGACAAATCCCGATAGGAGCTGCACATATCTCTTTCTCAGGGCACACTCAGATGAGACATCCTACGAGTAAAACCAACCCTCAAGTTGCCCCGAGGTGGCCCCGCAGTCTACTCGGTCGGACCAACACTCAGAGGAGCACTGGCCCGGGGGGGTAAAATAAGATGACCCTTGAGTCTGCAAAACCCAAGGGAAAGAAAAGGCTAGGTGGCAAATGGTAAGACCAATGTTGGGCATTGCTGGAAAAGCTTTAATCAAGACGAACTATCAAGGGGTTCCCATTATAACCCAACCGCGTAAGGAACGCAAAATCCGGGAACATAACACCGATATGACGGGAACTAGGGCGGCAAGAGTGGAACAAAACACTAGGCGAGAGGCCGAGCCTTCCACCCTTTACCAAGTATATAGATGCATTAAGATAACATAGCAATATAATGATATCCCAACAAGTAAATAAATGTTCCAACAAGGAACGGCCTCCAATCTTCACCTGCAACTAGCAACGCTATAAGAGGGGCTAAGCAAGGCGGTAACATAGCCAATCAACGGTTTGCTAGGACAATGGTGGGTTAGAGGTTTGACATGGCAATTTGGGAGGCTGGCAAGCAAGTGGTAGGCATCGTAGCAATGGCATAGCAAAAGAGCGAGCAAACTAGCATAGTAAAGATAGTAGTGATTTCGAGGGTATGATCATCTTGCCTGCACAGTTGTAGAGTTGACTGAATCCTCAAAAGCAAACTCAACGGGCTCCTCGTTAGCGAACTCGTCTCCCGGCTCTACCCAAACAAGACAAACAAGCAACAAGGATACAACCAACCACGTGCAAGAACAAGCAATATGATGAAATGATGATATGCTATGCGGGATGCGATGCGGGATGTCAAATGCAAGATATGACAAGAAATGCATGAACCCGGCCTCAACTTGGAATTCCAATGGTTCCACTGGAAAGATGAGATGAAATCTCTTGAAAACGATATAAGGAACGCCGGAATCGGAGTTACGGTTTGGAAATGGCAAGCGATTCAAAAATGACACCGGTCTGCGATTTACAGCAAGTAGGCATCTAAATGCAACGAAATGAACATGCTACAGCCACCAAACATGACAACAAAATACATGGCAGGGAAGCATTCAAGATGCTTAACAAAAGTCTAGCACTGAGCTACGGCCAAATCATCCATTAACAGGTTCAAACAAGCATGGCAAAAACGCAATTGGTAAAACAGATCTCAGTCTTAGTGAAATTAATACTTGTCTGGAATTTCAGATCATATAGCCCTCTTCGGAGCAACAAAACAACATGCTACAGGACCTGAACATGACAAAGAAAGACATGGCATGGAGCTACTCAACAAGCTTAACAAAAGTCCCTTAGTGACATTGAGCCAAAAGGGATCACAAAATATACTAACAAGCTCACGAACATAGCAAAAACATGATCAGTTTTCAGACTTAGTGAAAACTGGGACATGCTGAAACATAACTCACGAAGGCATGTTTACGAGCTCGATGCACTCACTACGGTGCAAGTCATGGCAAGACAAGCATACATCCCTAAATAAGGCACAAAATACAAGCTAGACATGGCAATATAAATGGCATAGCATGCACGGATCAACTACAATAACATCGACAAAATCGCAAACAAGTTGACGATCTGCCCAGATTCACCACGAAGCAAAAGTAGAGCTCGATTGACTCAAGCTAGGGTGCTCCATAATTGCAAACAAAGACATGGATGGATATAGCACTACAATATTAACAAAACTCCCTTACTGATCATCCCCAAAAGAGGCACGGGTCACTAGGAAACAACAAGAACATATGGCATCATGAACTAAACAATCTCAGGACTTAGTGAAATCACTAAGTCCCTGAAAACAGAATTACCGGGTGCACCACTTTGCAAGCTTGGACAAGTCACCACACACATCCTAAAAATACATGGGTTGCACCTCTGGATATATGACAAAATCCTTAACAAAACATATGAAGAACTCACGGGCATATCATGCACACATTAATCACGGCAAAAATGACAAAAGTGCTAAACGGAGTAGCAGATCTGACAATTAACTCAAGTAGCCCTCTTCTAACAGCATTTCGGGCATCAATATGAACTCTAATGAAAATTATGCAATGGAACTAAATGATGCACTCTCTGAGATGAACATTTTGATATGCTATATGCCCAAATCGGAGCTACGGATGCAAAGTTACAGGACCCCGAACAGAGGCACTTGGATCTGCAGATTTCAGGACTTAGAAAAAAAAACACCTCGCGGGATCTAGGGTTACTGTAGCTGCCAGCCGGATCCAGATCGGGCGCGCCTCCCGAGGAACCTGGCGGGGTACTGTAGCTCCGGAGAGGCCGGCTCGTCGCCGGCGAGACGAGGGAGAGGCGAGGCCGGGCGGCGCGGGCAGCGCGACGGGGCGGCGACCGGCGACGCGTCGGGCGGCGGGGCGGCGCTGCGGAGCGCTGGGCGGAGAGGCGGTGGCGGCCGGGCGGCGAGGAGCTTCGGCCGGGTGGCGGGGAGCTCCGGCTGGGCGCGAGGAGGCGGGTGGCGGCGGCTGGGCCCGGGGGGCCGGGGACGGGCCGAGCGGGCCCGCGCGGGGTGCGGCAGCGATGTGGGCACGTGGCGCCACATGGCGGTCTGGGGATGGCTGGCGGCGGAGCGGACAATGTCCGGCCGTCCGGATTTTTGTCCGGCGGTCGGAGGAGGAGAGGGGCTAGGGTTTCGTCCGTGATTCGAATGGGGGGAGATATATATAGGCAAAGAGGGAGCTAGGAGAGTCCAAATGAGGTGCGGTTTTTGGCCACGCGATCGTGATCGAACGCTCTAGGACATGGAGCATAGTTTGGTGGGTTTTGGGCCAAATTGGAGGGGTGTTGGCCTGCAACACACACGAGGCCTTTTCGGTCCCTCGGTTAACCGTTGGAGTATCAAACGAAGTCCAAATGGTACGAAACTTGACAGGCGGTCTACCGGTAGTAAACCAAGGCCGCTTGGCAAGTCTCGGTCCAATCCGGAAATGTTTAATCCCCACACACGAAAGAAAGCTAGAAATGACCACTGGAGGAGAACGGAGCGCCGGAATGCAAAACGGACAACGGGAAAAATGCTCGAATGCATGAGACGAACACGTATGCAAATGCAATGCACATGATGACATGATATGAGATGCATGACAAAGACAACAACACACGGAGACAAAGACCCGAACCCGAGAAATAAATATAACTTAACGCCGGAAACGGCAAGAATTGGAGTACAAATTGGGAAAGTTACATCCGGGGTGTTACATATCGCTTGACTCAAAAAGGGAAATTATTATGGGATCAAATTTATATGTTGCATTGGTATGCTCGGCAACTATGCTTGAGATATGATTATACTTGTTGCTCTCGGATGAAGGCTCCACACCTTCCCTTTTCATGCAATTTTAATGATAATGAAACCTTAGCTTATTATGCTAATGGTATATATGATTACTATGATGTGGAACGAATAGAAGAATGTGTTGCTTTTGAGGGTGCTTGTGAAATTGAATCTTTGTTTAAAGAGTTTGAAGATTTTGATGATTCAGTTATAGACCTGAAAATTTAGCTATCCGTAAATATTGCTATGAGAATTATAAATACAATTATGAAATTGATGATTTTATTGAGAGAGTCTCCGCTGTCCAAGAAGAGACTAATATTCTGCAGGAGTCTATGGAAGAAGAAATTGATGAAATTGTGAGCTCATTGGATGAAAAACATGATGAGGAGAACGAAGAATAAAAGGAGGAAGAGCGGATTAGCTACCCGTGCCCACCTTCTAATGAGAGTAACTCTCCAACTCATACATTGTTTAATTTTCCTTCATTCTTACCGAAGGATTATTGCTATGATGATTGTTATGATCCCGTTGATTCTTTTGAAATATCCCTTTTTGATGATGCTTGCTATGCTTGCGGCCAAGATGCCAATATGAACTATGCTTATGGAGATGAACTTGCTATAGTTCCTTATATTAAACATGAAATTGTTGCTATTGCACCCACGCATGATAGTCCTATTATCTTTTTGAATTCTCCCGACTACACTATATCGGAGAAGTTTGCCCTTATTCAGGATTATATTGATGGGTTGCGTTTTACTACTACACATGATGATTTTGATGGATATAATATGCATGTGCTTGCTGCTCCTACTTGCAATTATTATGAGAGAGGAACTACATCTCCGCCTCTCCATGTTTCAAATATGATAAAATTGCAAGAAACTGTGTATACTATGCATTGGCCTTTACTATGTGTGCATGATTTGTTCTTTTATGACATGCCGATGCATAGGAAGAGAGTTAGACTTCGTTGTTGCATGATTTATGTTACTTTGTGCTCACTACTAAATTACAAATCATTGTTAATTAAAATTGGCTTTGATATACCTTGGGATCCGGGTGGATCCATTACTTGAGCACTATATGCCTAGCTTAATGGTTTTAAAGAAAGCGCTGCCAGGGAGACAACCCGCAAGTTTTAGAGAGTCATTTATTTCTGTTGTGTGCTTTTATAAAGTTTAAAAACAAAAATAATGTGCCAAGATTTTCCTTTAGGATGTTTACATTGCTTGTTGGTTTGTGCGGTGCAAAACAGAAACTTTGGCTGTAGTGCGCGATTTTACATTTTTTTACTGGAACGTCAAACGGTTCTGAAACTATTTGCAATGTCTTTCTATACAAATTGTTTATTTTTCCTAATTGTTTCAGAATTTTTCGACTACTAGAAGTATGGTAAATGTTCAGATTACTACAGACTGTCCTGTTTAAGATAGATTCTGTTTTTGATGCATAGTTTGCTTATTTTGATGAAACTATCGATTTCTATCAGTGGATTAAGCCATGGAAAAGTTATATTATAGTAGCTACAATGCAACAACAAAATATGAATTGGTTTTCAACAGTACTTAGAGTAGTGATTTGCTTTATTATTCTAACGGATCTTACCAAACTTTCTGTTGAGTTTTGTGTGGATGAAGTGTTTGAAGATCGAGGAGGTCTCAATGTGAGGAGAAGGAGGAGAGGCAAGAGCTCAAGCTTGGGGATGACCAAGGCACACCAAGTAAATATTCAAGGAGACTCAAGCGCCAAAGCTTGGGGTTGCCCCGGAAGGCATCCCATCTTTCTTCAACAAGTATCGGTATGTTTTCGGATTCGTTTCATTCATGTGATATGTGCAAATCTTGGAGCATCTTTTGCATTTAGTTTTCACTTTTCTTTTATGCACCATCCTGTTATGAGATAGTCCTTGGTTGATTTATAGAATGCTCATTGCACTTCACTTATATTTTTTGAGTATGGCTTTATAGAATGCTTCATGTGCTTCACTTATATCATTTGAAGTTTGGATTGCCTGTTTCTCTTCACTTAGAAAAGCGCCATTTGTAGAATGCTCTTTTTCTTCACTTATATTTGTTAGAGCTTGGGCATATCTTTTGTAGAAAGAATTAAACTCTCTTGCTTCACTTATATCTATTTAGAGAGATGACAGGAATTGGTCATTCACATGGTTAGTCATAAAATCCTACATAAAACTTGTAGATCACTGAATATGATATGTTTGATTCCTTGCAATAGTTTTGCAATATAAAGGTGGTGATATTAGAGTCGTGCTAGTTGAGTAATTGTCAAATTGATAAATACTTGTGTTGAGGTTTGCAAGTCCCGTAGCATGCACGTATGGTAACCGTTCTGTGACAAATTTGAAGCATGAGGTGTTTCTTTGATTGCCTTCCTTATGAGTGGCGGTCGGGGACGAGCGATGGTCTTGTCCTACCAATCTATCCCCCTAGGAGCATGCGCATAGCGCTTGGTTTTGATGACTTGTAGATTTTTGCAACAAGTATGTGAGTTCTTTATGACTAATGTTGAGTCCATGGATTATACGCACTCTCACCCTTCCATCATTGCTAGCCTCTTCGGTACCGTGCATTGCACTTTCTCACCTCCAGAGTTGGTGCAAACTTTGCCGGTGCATCCAAACCCCGTGATACGATACGCTCTATCACACATAAGCCTCCTTATATCTTCCTCAAAACAGCCACCATACCTAACCGTTATGGCATTTCCATAGCCATTCCGAGATATATTGCCATGCAACTTCCATCATCTTCATATACATGACTTGAGTATCATTGTCATATTAATTGCTTTGCATGATCGTAAGATAGCTAGCATGATGTTTTCATGGCTTGTCCGTTTTTTGATATCTTTGCTATGCTAGATCATTGCACATCCTGGTACACTGCCAGAGGCATTCATATAGAGTCATACTTTGTTTTAGACATCAAGTTGTAATATTGAGTTGTAAGTAAATAAAAGTGTGATGATCATCATTATTAGAGCATTGCCGCAGTGAGGAAAGGATGGTGGAGACTATGATTCCCCCCACAAGTCGGGATGAGACTCCGGACTTTAAAAAATAAAAGAGGCCAAAGAAGCCCAAATAAAAAAAGAGGCCAAAGAAGCCCACCAAAACAAAAAAACAAAAAGACAAAAAAGACAAAAAAATGAAAGAAAAATAGAGAAGGGGCAATGTTACTATCCTTTTACCACACTTATGTTTCAGAGTAGCACCATGTTGTTTATATAGAGAGTCTCTTGAGTTATCACTTTCATATACTAGTGGGAATTTTCATTATAGACCTTGGCTTGTATATTCCGACAATGGGCTTCCTCAAATGCCCGAGGTCTTCATGAGCAAGCAAGTTGGTTGCACACCCACCTAGTTTCCAGTTTGAGCTTTCATACACTTATAGCTCTTAGTGCATCCATTGCATGGCAGTCCCTACTCCTCGCATTGACATCAATTGATGGGCATCTCCATAGCCCGTTGATTAGCTGCGTCGATGTGAGACTTTCTCCCTTTTGTCTTCTCCACGCAACCTCCATCATCATATTCTATTCCACCTACAGTGCTATGTGCATGGCTCATGCTCATATATTGCGTGAAGGTTGACAAATTTTGAAAATACTAAAGTATGAAACAATTGCTTGGCTTGTCATCGGGGTTGTGCATGATGAGAGCATTTTGTGTGACGAAAATGAAGCATGGCCAAACTATATGATTTTGTAGGGATGAGCTTTCTTTGGCTATGTTATTTTGAGAGGACATAATTGCTTGGTTAGTATGCTTGAAGTATTATTTTCTTAATGTCAAATGATAGACAATTGCTTTGAATCACTCATGTCTTAATATTCATGCCATGAGTAGATTACATGATCAAGATTATGCTAGGTAGCATTCCACATCAAAAATCATCTTTTTTATCATTTACCTACTTGAGGACGAGCAGGAATTAAGCTTGGGGATGCTGATAGATCTCTGTTGTATCTATAATTTATGATTGTTCCATGCCAATACTCTACAACTTTCATAGACTTTTGGCAACTTTTTGTACTATTTTGGGGGACTAACATATTGATCCAGTGCCCAGTGCCAGTTCCTGTTTGTTGCATGTTTTTTGTTTCGCAGAAAATCCATATCAAACGGAGTCCAAACGGGATAAAAACTGACGGAGGTTTTTTTGGAATATATGTGATTTTGGGAAGAAGAATCAATGCGAGAAGATGCCCGAGGGGACCACGAGGCAAGGAGGCACGCCCGAGGGGGTCAGGCACGCCCTGGGCCCTCGTGGCTACCCTGTAAGGCGGTTGGTGCCCTTCTTTTGCTGCAAGAAAGCCAATATCCAGATAGAAATCGTCTTAAAATTTCAGCCCAATCGGAGTTACGGCTCTCGGGGAATATAAGAAACGGTGAAAGGCCAGAATCTGAAACGCAAAAACAGAGAGAGACAGATCCAATCTCGGAGGGGCTCTCGCCCCTCCACTGCCATGGAAGCCATGGACCATGTGGTAAACCCTTCTCCCATCTAGGGAGAAGGTCAAGGAAGAAAAAGAAGAAGGGGGGCCCTCTCCCCCTCTCTCTCGGTGGCGCCGAAACGCCGCCGGGGCCATCATCACGACAACGATCTACATCAACACCTCCATCATCTTCACCAATGTCTTCATCACCTTCCCCCATCTATCTACAGTGGTCCACTCTCCCGCAACCCGCTCTGCCCTCTACTTGAACATGGTGATTTATGCTTCATATTATTATCCAATGATGTGTTGCCATCCTATGATGTCTGACTAGATTTTCGTTGTCCTATCGGTAATTGGTGAATTGCTATGATTGATTTAATTTGCTTGTGGTTATGTTGATGTCCTTTGGTACCCATCATATGAGCGTGTGCGTGGATCACACCATAGGGTTAGTTGTAGGTTGATAGGACTATGTATTGGAGGGCAAGAGTGACAGAAGCTTCAACCTAGCATAGAAATTGATGCATACGGGATTGAAGGGGGACCAATATATATTAATGCTATGGTTGGGTTTTACCTTAATGAACATTAGTAGTTGCGGATGCTTGCTAATATTTCCAATCATAAGTGCATAGAATTCCAAGTCGGGGATGACATGCTAGCAGTGGCCTCTCCCACATAAAACTTGCTATCGATCTAGTAAAGTAGTCAATTGCTTAGGGACAATTTTGCAATTCCTACCACCACTTTTCCACACTCGCTATACTAACTTTATTGCTTCTTTACCTAAACAGCCCCTACTTTTTATTTGCATGCTCTTTATATTCTTGCAAACCTATCCTGTTACACCTACAAAGTACTTCTAGTTTCATACTTGTTCTAGGTAAAGCGAACGTTAAGAGTGCATAGAGTTGTATCGGTGGTCGATAGAACTTGAGGGAATATTTGTTCTACCTTTAGCTCCTCGTTGGGTTCAACACTCCTACTTATCGAAAGATGCTACAATTGATCCCCTATACTTGTGGGCTATCATGGCTTATCTTAATTATGTTCCTAAATATGTAAGACAATTATTATCCACTGTCATCGTCCTTATATTCATCATGCTTGCTATAAGTCGCAGTCGATCCTATATAGGTCCGTCGGATCTTACATGAAGATCTGTGCAAAACTTTCTTTTCAGATTTTCATTTTACTCTCTTAAATCTCAATCCAGTGAGACATATAGCCACGTCGTAGAACAGGTGCTCGGGCACCATTAATGGGGACGCTGGGAGGGAGGTGCGCAGCGGGTAGCAGTCAAAGGGCTCTCCTCTCGATGAGCACGCGCAGGGGTCTGATCGCATGCCTCCCGTACTCAAATAGCTACCCCACACGGAACCTCCTAGCCAATAAAAAAGGGACGCGTGGCGGCACGTAATTGGTAAGTAGAATGCCCATGGTTTCAATAATACTTGTGTTTCCGATTTGTAACGCGGCAACACTTGTTCCAAAATGACTTTGTTTATTGTTAATGTGTGCGCCTTGGCAAATCAGACAGAAAAATTACCACAGCATGTTGGTGCCATGTCATGCACCATGCCAAGTTTCATGATTTTCAGGTGTGTTTTCGATTTACAGGAATTAAAAAACCAGGTTTATCAATCTTTCCGGCTGAGTCACGACGCCTAGATGTTTGAATTTCATTCCCATCTCTTGCATAGGACCTAGAAGTTCACCCAAGGACACACATGTGGTTTTTCAAACAACTTTAGTGCACTGGAGCGTGTGCTTGTAGTTCAAATTTGAATTATGCACATTAAATGTGCAAAAACTCAATTAATGTATAAAAAGGCCAAACGAACCCGGAATAATTCCAAAATTTAGCACGATACTTCTATTTGGTCTAATCTGCATGTGTAAAAAAATTAAGGTGGGACAAGGCAGTGTACATATGTCGTTTCGCACACGGAGGTGGCACGTTCCCTCTCGTAACCACGAGCCTTCTTGACGGAAGCTCTGGTTTGCAATAAGCTTACACCAAAGCTTGTCCCAGTTCGGCCAAAAAATTAACGTAGCATGTTGGTGCCATGTCATGACACCATGCCAAGTTTCATGATTTTCAGGCGTATTTTGGACTTACAGGAATTAAAAAACCAAGTTTCTCAATCTTTTCGACCGAGCCACGACGACCAGATGTTTGAATTTCATTCCCATCTCTTGCATAGGACCTAGATATTGACCCAAGGACACACATGTGGTTTTTCAAACAACTTTGGTGCACCGGAGCCTGTGCTTGTAGTTTAAATTTTAATTATGCACATGAAATGTGCAAAAACTCAATTAATGAATAAAAAGGCCAAACGAACCCGGAATAATTCCAAAATTTAGCACGATACTTCTATTTGTTCTAATCTTCCTGTGTAAGAAAATTAAGGCGGAAGAAGGCGGTGTACGTATGTCGTTTCGCACACGGGGTGGCATGTTCCCTCTCGGAACCACGAGCCTTCTTGACGGTAGCTCCGGTTTGCAAGAAGTTTACACCAAACCATGTCCCAATTCGGGCAAAAAAGTTACCGCAGCATGTTGGTGCCATGTCATGACACCATGCCAACTTTCATGATTTTTAGGCTGAGCCACGACGCCCGGATGTTTGAATTTCATTCCCATCTCTTGAATGGGACCTATAATGTAGCGACCCGACCTCAAGCGTTCAAGTCTCTGTGCTTCAGTGTCATCCCTGGATCGGTAATGCTGACACACACAGTACTCGAAGGATTTATAACAGAGTAGCAATCACACACTTATTACATCGGATGTCTCAAAAGAGATCTTATTACAATAAACATGGCTTAAGGCCATCTAATATGCTAACAACGGAAGGCTTGGAAGATAAAGTGAGTCCATCAACTCCAACGGCATAGCTGAGCTGCACGGCAACGACCTAACGAACCTTACTCCTCGTCTGAAAAGTCTGCAACATAATACGTTGCAGCCCGAAAACGGGTCAGCACATGGAATATGCTGGCAAAGTAACACAGTAGAGCAAGAACAGAATAATGCTATCGCTACATGCATATTTAGCTGCTGGAAAGCTCGATGGTTATGGTTTTTGTGAAAAGCCAATTTTTCCCTACAACAAAGGAATAAGTTTTAATTTAACTACATGGTAGTTGAAACATCATTGAGAAGGTTCCTCCAACTCAATCCCAATTAAAGTGATTAACAACCCAACAATATTAATTAAGAGTGATGAGATACTTAAGATACTCCAAGTACTAGAAACTCAAGATTGTCCATAACCAGGGACACGGCTAACCATAATTAGTTTGTACACTCTGCACAGGTTTGCACACTTTTCCCCACAAGACTCGATCACCTCCGTTGGATTTCTCGCACTACATGGTGTTTGAGAAACGGATGACCGAGACACAGTCTTTCAGAAACATTAACTCTCTACTCCGGGTAGACCATACCAAACCTACAAACCCACTACCTGCTGATCTACCTCTTCTAGAGCTTCATGTAACTTACTCAACTATGCTAGAGCCCATAATAGCTTGTGGCTGCACACGGAAGTTTCT
This sequence comes from Triticum urartu, assembly GCF_003073215.2. Taxonomy (NCBI): domain Eukaryota; kingdom Viridiplantae; phylum Streptophyta; class Magnoliopsida; order Poales; family Poaceae; genus Triticum; species Triticum urartu. The sequence goes on along the minus strand of NC_053024.1, from coordinate 82,376,878 downwards.
AGCATGAATCATCTCAGTTCCCTTTGACCCTGGGTGGCGGTCCATAGGAAGATCACACGGGTACTCCGGGATTTCCAATAAATACAGGCAACACTGGGTACTCCAGGTGCCTCAATCCACCCAGATGTGTATTTAAGTTGCCACCTTAAGTTAAACCATTAATTATCAATCTAACATCTGTCATGGATTTCACTCACCCAAACCACGTCTACGAGCATAGCATAGAAGTATTAGCAACGCGTAGAAGTAACTACCAAGGGTATGAATGTAACAAGGCAATAGGTTCTACCTCATCAACTACTTCCCAACCCACAAGTTAATGTCATCCTAATCATGCAATGTTTGAGGATTGGAACTAATGCATAAAAACTGGGTGGTAAAGGGATATGATCAAAGTGTTACTTGCCTTGCTGACGATCCGCGTAACCTAGAGACTCCAAATAACACGCTTCGCACTCCGGGAATTCTATCGCAATCAAACAATAGCATACATAAGCAACAAACAAAGAAGCACGGGTAAAACTCAAATAAGAAGATCTAACCGGAAAGTTCAACTTAAGAACTCCGATTTGCAAAAAGAATCAAATCAAACGGAGCAACGAAGCTCAAATGGCGAAGGAAACAAGATCCATTTACTAATCTGAACTAAGGTCAAATTTTACAGTACCAAAATCTTGTTCAAGTTGGTTAAGCGGAAAGAGGGTCTCGAGACGAAGATCTAGGCGCTTGAATCGCCTGATTCCCACTAACGAGCGAAAAGATAAACCGAAACAAAAATCAGATCAGAAATCACGATCGAGAATAATCGCGGAAAAATCCGATAAAAGAAAACTAACGAACAGGCTAACGAACGAGCGTTCGTTATCTATAACTAACGAGTGAAAACCGTTCGTTGAAACGAACGTATAGACGAACGTCCGCTAAATTGAAAAACCGGGGAAAACCGGCGAACCGATATAAAAAACGAACTATGGTTTTCTAAAAAACCGAAATGGTTTCTAAAAAAACCGGGCGGCGGCGGATCGGCGCGTTACCTCTTCGGCGAGGCAACTCCGGCGAGGCGGGGCTCGGCAGTGGGCTTGCGAGGCGGCGGGGCGGCTCGGCGGCGCGGGCGGCGGCAGGCGGCGGCGCGGGGCTGCGGCGGCGGGGCTGGCAAGGGTTGCGGCGGCGGCGGCGACTCGGGGCTCCAGGGGGGCCGGGGTGGGTTTTTAAAGGGGGGAGGCGGCGGCGGCCCTGACTTGGGGAGGGGGTCGAGGCGGCGGCGGCGGCTCGGACTCCTCCGAGCCCAGCGGTGGCACGGGACGAGGAAGGCGGTGGCGCGGGGCTGGGCCGGCCTGGCACGGCTGGGCTTCGGCCCGGTCGGGCGCTGGAAGTTTTTTTAAAAAATAATTCTGCCGAATAGAAAATAAATCCTAGAAAATAAAATAAAAAACTAAAAATGCCAAAATAAATTTTCACCATCTAAATAAAATATTTAGAAGAAGATGAACATTTTCTTGGCCCTAAAATGCAATTTTGAAAACGTGCAATTTTTCTAATGCAAGAAAAATCCAAATAAAAATCAAATAAAATCAAATAAATGATTTTAATATTTTTTCCTCCAATATTTCATTTATTTTGGAGAAGTCATATTATCTCCTCTCATATATTTTAACATGAAATATTTTCGGAGAGAAAAATAATTAAGACCAAAAATCCTCGTTTCGATATTTGGTAAAAACCCAAATATGAAAACAGGGAAATCCCCAACTCTCTCCGAGGGTCCTTGAGTTGCTTAGGATTTCGAGGATCACGAAATGAAATGCAGTAAAATATGATATGCATGGATGATCTATGTATAACATTCCAAATTGAAAATTTGGGATGTTACAAACCTACCCCGTTAAGATGAATCTCGCCCTCGAGATTCGGGTTGGCTAGAAAATAGGTGTGGGTGGTCTTTGCGGAGATCATCCTCTCGTTCCCAGGTGGCTTCATCCTCGGTATGGTGACTCCACTGAACTTTGCAAAACTTGATAACCTTGCTGCGGGTGACTCGGCTGTTAAACTCAAGAATCTTAACTGGCTTTTCCTCATAAGTCAAATCACTGTCCAACTGAATCGCCTCCAAGGGTACTGTATCTCTTAACGGTATATCGGCCATCTCAGCATGACACTTCTTCAACTGTGAAACGTGAAACACATCATGAACTCCTGACAGTCCTTCAGGTAATTCCAACTTGTAGGCAACTTCTCCCATCCGTTCCAAAACACGATACGGTCCTACAAATCTCGGGGCTAACTTTCCTTTAACTCCAAAACATTTCACTCCTCGCAAGGGGGATACTCGCGTATATGCTCTGTCTCCAATTTCGTAGGTTACCTCCTTGCGTTTCAAGTCTGCATAACTCTACTGTCTGGACTGAGCAATCTTCAGTCTATCACGAATCAGCTTAACCTTCTCTTCAGACTCCTTGATCAAGTCTGGTCCAAACAACTGTTGGTCTCCTACTTCATCCCACATTAACAGTGTTCTGCACCTTCGTTCGTACAGGGCTTCGAACGGTGCCATCTTCAAACTGGCTTGGTAGCTATTGTTGTATGAGAACTCTGCGTAAGGCAAATTGTCATCCCAACTAGATCCATAATCTAGCGCATAGGCTCTCAACATGTCCTCCAGAATCTGATTGACTCTCTTTGTCTGTCCATCTGTCTGCGGGTGAAACGTTGTACTGAACTCCAGTTTTGTTCCCAAGGTCTGGTGTAACTGATGCCAAAACTTTGAGGTAAACTGTGTTCCTCTATCTAATACGATGGTTCTCGGAACTCCATGCAGACATACGATCCTGGACATATATATCTTGGCCAACTTCGCACTTGTATAAGTGGTTTTCACTGGGATAAAGTGAGCCACATTGGTCAAGCGATCAACTACTACCCATATGGAATCATATCCTGATTTGGTCCTGGGCAATCCGGTGATAAAGTCCATGCCAAGTTTATCCCACTTCCACTCGGGTATCGGCATAGGTTGTAACAATCATGCCGGCTTTTGATGCTCTACCTTCAGTCTCTAACATACATCCAATACGGCTACATACTCGGCAATATCCTTCTTCATACCCGTCCACCAGAAACGTTCCTTCAAATCCAAATACATCTTGGTGTTTCCGGGGTGTATCGAGTATGGTGAGTCATGGACCTCCTGTAGTATTAACTTCCTGATCTCTGTGTTATTGGGCACGTATATCCGGTCCTCAAACCATAAGGTATCGTGCTCATCCTCACGAAAACCTTTGGCCTTTCCTTTGCTCATCTTCTCCTTTATCTCGGCAATCTCTTTGTCATCCTTCTGAGCTTCCCGAATCTTACCCAACAATGTCGACTGAACTTCCATTGTTGCAACAAAACCTCTAGGAACAATCTCTAATCGCAGTTCCATAATATCCTCTACTAACTCCTTTGGCACTCCCTTACTTGCAAGGATATTAGCATAACTCTTCCGGCTCAAAGCGTCTGCTATGACATTGGCCTTTCCTGGATGATAGTGCAGCTTCATGTCATAATCCTTTATAAGCTCCAACCATCTCCTCTGCCTAAGGTTCAGTTCCTTCTGTGTGAAGATGTACTTCAAACTCTTATGATCTGTGTACACATCACAATGGTTTCCAATAAGGTAATGTCTCCAAGTCTTCAATGCATGCACTACGGCTGCTAACTCCAAATCATGTGTGGCATAATTCAACTCGTGAGGTTTTAGTTGTCGTGAGACATACGAAACAACTCTTCCTTCCTGCATAAGCACACTTCCAAGTCCTAAGCGAGAGGCGTCGCAATACACTTGGAAATCCTTATGTATATCTGGCAGCGTCAGTACTGGGGTTGTAGTCAAACGTTTCTTCAACTCCTGGAAACTTGCCTCACAATCTTCCGTCCATTTAAACTTGGTATCCTTCTTCAATAACTCCATCATTGGCTTCACAATCTTGGAAAAATTCTCAATGAATCTCCGATAGTATCCTGCGAGTCCAAGAAAATAGCGGATCTCGCTAACTGAAGTGGGTGCCAACCATTCAGTGATTGACTGAACCTTGCTGGGGTCTACTGCTATACCTTCTCCTGATATAACATGTCCAAGGAATCCGACTTCCTTCAACCAAAACTCGCATTTGCTGAACTTGGCATACAACTGGTGTTCCCTGAGTTTCTCGAGAACTAAACGCAAATGCTCCTTGTGCTCCTCTTCATTCTTTGAGTATACCATAATATCATCAATAAACACCACAACAAACTTGTCCAAATATTCCATGAATACCTTGTTCATCATGCTCATGAAATAGGCAGGGGCGTTAGTCAGTCTGAACGACATGACTGTATACTCATATAATCTGTAACGTGTGGTGAATGTTGTCTTTGGTATATCTTTCTCTTGAATCTTCAACTGATGGTATCCCGATCGTAAATCGATCTTCGAAAACACCTTAGCTCCTTGCAGCTGATCAAACAGATCATTGATCATCGGCAGTGGGTTCTTGTTCTTAATTGTCACTTCATTCAAGGCCCGAGAATCAACAACCATTCTTAGGGATTTATCCTTCTTCTCAACCAAAAGCACTGGGGCTCCCCAAGGTGATGAACTCCTTCGAATGTAACCTTTCTCCAATAACTCCTTGATATGTTTCTTAATCTCCTCCAGATCATTTGCGGGCATCCGATAGGGTCTCTTGGATATTGGCCCTGTCCCTGGCAATAGCTCTATCAGAAACTCGATGTCTCGATCCAGTGGCATGCTTGGTAACTCCTCTGGAAAAACATCCGGGTAATCCCTCACTACAGGCACTTCCTCCTGAACAGCTCCCATGAGGGTATTCACTTGGCTCCTCCTAGGCACATGCCTAGATACATACTTAATCCTTTTTCCCTCCAGGGTGGGGAGATAAATCGACTTACTAGCACAGTCAATACTTCCTCCATACTTTGACATCCAGTCCATGCCTAATATCACATCCAATCCTTCTAACTCCAAGATAATTAGGTCGGACGGAAAAACACGGGTGCCAATGGTTAGGGGTATCTGGTCGCACCATCGACTAGCCATATACTCTGCTCCAGGTGAACTCACTAAGAGAGGGGTCCTAAGGGTTTGGGTTGGTAGTTTAAACTTATCCACGAATCCCCTTGATATGTATGAATGCGATGCACGAGTATCAAATAGAACAAGAGAGGTAAATGACTTAACCAAACACTTACCTATTACCGTGTCCGGCTGCTCTTCAACCTCCTCCACGTTAACGTGGTTCACTTGTCCTTTGTTGAATGGATTGGGCTTCTTCCCAGCGCTCCCATTTCTGTTTCCATTCTTTCCTTCAGGGCACTCCGTGGCATAGTGTCCTGTTGTAACGCCCCAGATGTAACTTTCCCTATTTGTACTCCAACTCTTGCCGTTTCCGGCGTTAAGTTATATTTATTTTCCTCGGGTTCGGGTCTTTGTCTCCGGGTGTTGTTTTCGTTTTCATGCATCTCATATCATGTCATCAAGTGCATTGCATTTGCATACGTGTTCGTCTCATGCATTCGAGCATTTTCCCCGTTGTCCGTTTTGCATTCCGGCGCTTCGTTCTCCTCCGGTGGTCATTTCTACCTTTCTTTCGTGTGTGGGGATTAAACATTTCCGGATTGGACCGAGACTTGCCATGCGGCCTTGGTTTACTACCGGTAGACCGCCTGTCAAGTTTCGTACCATTTGGACTTTGTTTGATACTCCAACGGTTAACCGAGGGATCGAAAAGGCCTCGTGTGTGTTGCAGCCCAACACCCCTCAAATTTGGCCCAAAACCCACCAAACTCTGCTCCATGTCCTAGAGCGTTCGATCACGATCGCGTGGCCGAAAATCGCACCTCATTTGGACTCTCCTAGCTCTACTTATGCCTATTTATACCCCCTCCATTTTCGGATCTCGTCTTCCCCCTCGAAACCCTAGTTCTAAAAAAAAACAGATCTCCAGCCGCCGGACGCGTCCGGATCGGACCGGACACGTCTGCCCCGCCGCGCCCGGCCACTCTCGCGCTGCCACCTGTCCCCGGCGTGGGACCGCTTCGCCGCCGCCGCCGAGGCCCGCCCGGCCCATCGCGGGCCCCCGAAGCCCATCGAGGCGCGCCGCCGCCCACCTTCGTCTCCCTCGCGCCCGACGCCGCCATAGCCCGCCGCCCTCCGCCGCGCCCTGCTCTGGTCGCCGCGTGACCTCGCCGGAAAGGGAGCCAGCCCTCGTCTCCAACCGCCGCCTCGAGCCGTGCACCGCCGCCCGACGCGCCTTCCTCCGCCCCGAGCCGGCGAGCTCCACCGGCGCCGTCCCCGGCCTCTTCCTCCCCACCGGCCAGCCAAGCCCCGGCCCTCTCCTTCCTCTCCGACAAGTTCCCCGGCGAGCTTCAAGTCCAACTCCGGCGTACCTCGTTCCGCGTGCACGATCTGGATCTCAGATCTAAAATCATCTCGGTTGACTTTTCGCTCCCGAACCCTAATTTTTGTGCTAACTTTGACCGCCCGTAACTTTGCATCCGTAGCTCCGTTTTGGACATATGATATATCAAAATGTTCGCCTCGACGAGTACATCATTTCATTCCATTGCGTCATTTTCATTTGAGTTCATCTTGATGCCCAAAATGCTGTTAGAAGGAGGCTTCGTGAGTTAATTGCCAGATCTGCTAGTTCATCTTAGACTTTTGTCATTTTTGCCATGATTATTGTGTGCATGATATGCCTGTGAGTCCTTCATATGTTTTGTTAAGCATTTTGTCTTCTTTCCAGAGGTGCAACCCATGAATTTTTAGGATGTGTGTGGTGACTTGTGCAAGCTTGCAAAGTGAGGCACCCGGTAAATCTGTTTTCAGGGACTTAGTTGTTTTCACTAAGTCTGGGATATTTTAGTTCATGATGCCATATGTTCAGCTTGTTTCCTAGTGATCCGTGCCTCTTTTGAGGATGATCAGTAAAGGACTTTTGTTAGTCATGTTATGCTCTATCCATCCATGTCTTTGTTTGAAATTATGGAGCACCATAGCTTGAGTCAATCGAGCTCTACTTTTGCTTCGTGGTGAATCTGGGCAGATCGTCAACTTGTTTGCGATTTTGCCGATGCTATTGTAGTTGATCCGTGCATGCTATGCCATTGTTCTTGCCATTTCTAGCTTGTATTTTGTGCCTTCTTAATGTGTGTATGCCTGCCTTGCCATGACTTGCACCGTGGTGAGTGCATCGAGCTCGTTTACATGCCTTCGTGAGTTATAATTCAGCATGTCTCCGTTTTCACTGTCTGAAAACTGATTGTGTTTTAGCTATGTTCGTGTGCCCGTTAATATATTTTGTGAACCCTTTTGGCCCCAGGTCACTTTGGGTCTTTTGTTAAGCTTGAGTAGCTCCATGCCATGTTCTTACTTGTCATGTTCAGGTCATGTATCATGTTGTTTTGCTGCTCCGAAGAGGGCTTCGTGATCTGAAATTTCAGACAAGTGTTAATTTCATTAAGTCTGGAATCTGTTTTGCATTTGCGTTTTTGCCATGCTTGTTTGAACCTCATAATGGATGAATTGGCCGTGGCTCAGTGATAGTCTTTTGTTAAGCATCTTGTGTGCATCCCTGCCATATATTTTTTTGTCATGTTTGGTGGCTGTAGCATGTTCATTTCGTTGCGTTTAGATGCCTACTTGCTGTAAATCGCAGACCGGTGTCATATCTTAAAACGCTTGCCATTTCCAAACCGTAACTCCGATTCCAATGATATTTATATCGTTTTCAAGCGATTTCATCTCCTCTATCCAGTGGCACCCTTGTAATTCCAAGTTGAGGCTAGGTTCATGCATTTCCTGTCATATGTTGCATTTTGCATCCCGCATCGCATCCCGCATAGCATATCATCATTTCATCTTGTTGCTTGGTCTTGCACGTGGTTGATTGTATCCTTGTTGCTTGTTTGTCTTGTTTGGGTAGAGCCGTGAGACGAGTTCACTACCGAGGAGCCCGTTGAGTTTGCTTGTGAGGATCCAGTCAACTCTGACAACTGTGCAGGCAAGATGATCATACCCTCGAAATCACTACTATCTTTGCTATGCTAGTTTGCTCGCTCTTGCTATGCCAATGCTACGATGCCTACCATTTGCTTGTCAGCCTCCCAATTTCCATGTCAACCTCTAACCCACCATGTCCTAGCAAACCGTTGATTGGCTATGTTACCGCTTTGCTCAGCCCCTCTTATAGCGTTGCTAGTTGCAGGTGAAAATTGGAGGCCGTTCCTTGTTGGAACATCGTTCATTTACTTGTTGGGATATCATTATATTGCCATGTTATCTTAATGCATCTATATACTTGGTAAAGGGTGGAAGGCTCGGCCTCTCGCCTAGTGTTTTGTTCCACTCTTGCCGCCCTAGTTTCCGTCATATCGGTGTTATGTTCCCGGATTTGCGTTCCTTACGCGGTTGGGTTATAATGGGAACCCCTTGATAGTTCGCCTTGATTAAAGCTTTTCCGGCAATGCCCAACATTGGTCTTACCATTTGCCACCTAGCCTTTTCTTTCCCTTGGGTTCTGCAGACTCAAGGGTCATCTTATTTTACCCCCCTCGGGCCAGTGCTCCTCTGAGTGTTGGTCCAAACTAGAGCACCGTGCGGGGCCGTCCCTCGGCAACTTGGGTTACGTTGGCTCCCGTATGCTTAGCTTATCCGATGTGCCCTGAGAACGAGATATGTGCAGCTCCTATCGGGATTTGTCGGCACAGCGGGTGGTGTTGCTGGTCTTGTTTTAACCTGTCGAAGTGTCTTGAGTTACCGAGATACCGAGTCTGATCGGAACGTCTTGGGAGGAGGTCTATTCCTTCGTTGACCATGAGAGCTTGTCATGGGCTAAGTTGGGACTCCCCTGCAGGTATTGAACTTTCGAAAGCCGTGCCCGCGGTTATGGGCAGATGGGAATTTGTTAATGTCCGGTTGTAGATAACTTAAACCTTAATTAATTAAAATGAATCAACTGAGTGTGTTGCCGTGATGGCCTCTTCTCGGCGGAGTCCAGGAAGTGGACACGGTGTTGGAGTTATGCTTGCGCAGGTCGTTCTTATAGCTTCTCGCTCGCGCCTTGCCTCCTCTTCTCGCTCTCTTTTGCGGAGAAGTTAGCCACCACATATGCTAGTCGCTTGCTGCAGCTCCACATATATTTGCCTTATCCATTCCTATAAGCTTAAATAGTTTTGATCGCGAGGGTGCGAGATTGCTGAGTCCCCGTGGCTCACAGATACTATAACTCCAGATGTAGGTCCAGGTGATTCCGCTCCAGGTGACGAGTACGAGCTCAAGTGGGAGTTCGACGAGGACTCTCAGCGTTATTATGTTTCATTTCCCGATGATCAGTAGTGGTGCCTAGTTGGGGTTTGATTCAGGGCCTTGTCGCATGTTGGGTTTTCTTCTATTTTGGCGCCGTAGTCGGGCCATGAGTGTTGGTGTGATGGATGTTATTTATGTACTCTGATGTGACGTGGCGAGTGTAAGCCAACTATGTATCTCCCCCTTTTATTATATATTACATGGGATGTTGTAATGATTGCCTGACTTGCGACATTGCTTTCAATGCGGTTATGTCTCTAAGTCGTGCCTCGACACGTGGGAGCTATAGCCGCATCGAGGGCGTTACACCAGTCTTCCCGCACTTGAAGAAAGTAACGTGACTTAGATCTCTTTTGGCGGGCGTGGCTGGATTGGGGCGGTCCTGATTGTTATTGGCTCCATTCCCATTCTCATTCTTAGTATCATTGTGGTTATGCGATCCTCCACCGGTGTGGTTATGACCTCCATGGTTATGAACAAGTCTTCCCGAGTTCGGGGTTAGGCGAGGCTTCTGCTGAGCTCCTGAGTTATACCTCCCTTGTCCATACTTCCTCTTACGGCTCTCAATTTGCTGTTGCTTCCCTTCAATCATAAGAGCCTTATCTACCAACTCCTGGTAGTTGTTGAAGGTTGCAACCATCAACTGCATACTCATCTCATCATTCAGCCCTTCCATAAACTTCTCCTGCTTCGCGGCATCTGTGGCCACGTCATTAGGGGTATAGCGAGATAACTTGTTAAACTCATCCACGTACTGAGCCATCGTACGGTTCCCCTGGCGTAAGTTGTGAAACTCACGTTTCTTCATATTCATGGCTCCAGTTGAGACATGGGCTGTGCGGAAAAGCTTGCTGAAACTGGTCCCAAGTGACGTTGGCTATGGGGAAAGTGGCCGTGTAATTATCCCACCATGAGGCTGCTGGTCCATCCAATTGATGTGCGGCAAAGCGCACCTTCTCAGCATCTGTGCAACCTGCGGTGGTCAACTCCCTTCCAATACGGCGTAGCCAATCATCAGCAACTATAGGCTCGGTGCTACTGGAAAACATCGGCGGTTGTAACCTTAGAAAACGGGCTAGGTTGTCCACTGGCGGCGGGTTATTGTTGTTGTTGTTACCCTAGTTCTGAACTAGCAATTGCATCAAGGTGCTCTGCTGCTGGATCAACTGAGTGAGCTCCGGCGGGAAGGCAAATCCCGGGTCACGTCTCGAAGGCATCTGATGGGTTTAGATGGAAGAGATTAGAATAGAATAAGGTCTAATGAGAAGGCACTACCCATATGCACATGAGACAAACACAATCATTTCACTCAATCAATCAAGCAAGGGCATACAAGCGGTCTAGAACTATCATAAAAGTGCTCAACTACTACTGAATACATGGGGGATACTACTAATCATTGGGTGGTCATCTAGAAATTTTGATCGGTGGAAGACTCCATGATATCTGTTCCAGCTTCGTCTTCAAAGTCATCATCACTAGGGTCAGAGTCGGTGTCGTCGATGATGATGTAGTGCTCCAAACGAATCTCCTTGGGTTCTTCATCTTCTTCTACTAGAGTGGGGTCTCCCGTGAATATTCCGATCTTCTTAATCAGGTCATCATTCTTCTGCAGTAGTGTCGCAATTTCCTCCTCATATCCATCGCATGTAGACTTAAGTTCTTCTTCCAGCTCGATGATCCTTGTCTTCGCCTTCTTCAAATCTATCATGTCTGCGCACATCTGATTCTCCTGGCGTTGAATGTGTTGGTTTAGTTCCTGGATGAAAGCTGCAATTGATCTATCCTTCCTGGTGCTGATCATCTCCCATTGCTCATCTCGGCGCTCACATATCTGGTAGATAGTGTCCTTAAGATCCTTGTGATATACTTCTCCAATGTGTCCATTGGTGATGTGAGCTGCCATACTCTTTCCTAAACTCCAGGTTGGTGCGTCGAAGGAAAATTCTATAGGTTTAGTGACTGGCGTGAAGGTCCTTCCTGGAACTTGAACTTGAATCATCCATCGCTCCTCTTCTGGTAAAGTGGCGTTGTATGTCCCGGTGAAGCTTGGTATTCCAATGTTCAAGTACCTAGTGACTTCCTTCAAGTGTCGTCCAAAAGGTGATTCTTCCTCCGGTTGTGCAAACTTGTTCTTCATCTCCGCCATCCTAAAGAGTAGAAAATGGAGAGGAGTCAGAAATGAGTAGAGAAGAGTGACCTATGGTTTTATCTTAGTGGTCGTGTCCTACACTCAGCGTGTGCTCTGATACCATCTTTGTAGCGACCCGGCCTCAAATGGTCAAGTCTCTGTGCTTCAGTGTCATCCCTGGATTGGTAATGCTGACACACACAGTACTCGAAGGATTTATAACAGAGTAGAAATCACACACTTATTACATTAGATGTCTCAAAAGAGATCTTATTACAATAAACATGGCTTAAGGCCATCTAATATGCTAACAGCGAAGGCTTCGAAGATAAAGTGAGTCCATCAACTCCAACGGCATAGCTGAGTTGCACGGCAACGACCTAACGAACCTTACTCCTTGTCTGAAAAGTCTGCAACATAATACGTTGCAGCCCGAAAACGGGTCAGCACATGGAATATGCTGGCAAAGTAACATAGTAGAGCAAGAACAGAATAATGCTATCACTACATGCATATTTGGCTGGTGGAAAGCTCTATGGTTATGGTTTTTGCGAAAAGCCAATTTTTCCCTACAACAAAGGAATAAATTTTAATTTAACTATCATGGTAGTTGAAAAATCATTGAGAAGGTTCCTCCAACTCAATCCCAATTAAAGTGATTAACAACCCAACAATATTAATTAAGAGTGATGAGATACTTAAGATACTTCAAGTACTAGAAACTCAAGATTGTCCATAACCGGGGACACGGCTAACCAGGATTAGTTTGTACACTCTGCACAGGTTTGCACACTTTTCCCCACAAGACTCGATCGCCTCCGCTGGATTTCTCGCACTACATGGTGTTTGAGAAACGGATGACCGAGACACAGTCTTTCAAAAACATTAACTCTCTACTCCGGGTAGACTATACCAAACCTACAAACCCACTACCTGCTGATCTACCTCTTCAAGAGCTTCACGTAACTTACTCAACTATGCTAGAGCCCATAATAGCTTGTGGCTGCACACGGAAGTTTCTAGCATGAATCATCTCAGTTCCCTTTGAGCCTGGGTGGCGGTCCATAGGAAGATCACACGGGTACTCTGGGATTTCCAAAAAATGCAGGCAACACTGGGTACTCCAGGTGCCTCAATCCACCCTGATGTGTATTTTAGTTGCCACCTTAAGTAAAACCATTAATTATCAATCTCACATCTGTCATGGATTTCGCTCACCCAAACCACGTCTGCGAGCATAGCATAGAAGTATTAGCAACACGAAGAAGTAACTCCCAAGGGTTTGAATGTAACAGGGCAATAGGTTCTACCTCATCAACTACTTCCCAACCCACAAGTTAATGTCATCCTAATCATGCAATGTTTGAGGATTGGAACTAATGCATAAAAACTGGGTGATAAAGGGATATGATCAAAGTGTTACTTGCCTTGCTGACGATCCGCGTAACCTAGAGACTCCAAATAACACGCTTCGCACTCTGGGAATTCTATCGCAAACAAACAATAGCATACATAAGCAACAAACAAAGAAGCACGGGCAAAACTCAAATAAGAACATCTAACCGGAAAGTTCAACTTAAGAACTCCGGTTTGCAAAAAGAATCAAATCAAATGGAGCAACGAAGCTCAAACGGCGAAGGAAACAAGATCCGTTTACTAATCTGAACTAAGGTCAAATTTTATAGTACCAAAATCTTGTTCAAGTTGGCTAAGTGGAAAGAGGGTCTCGAGACGAAGATCTAGGCGCTTGAATCGGCTGATTCCGACTAACGAGCGAAAAGATAAACCGAAACGAAAATCGGATCAGAAATCGCGATCGAGAATAATCGCGGAAAAATCCGATAAAAGAAAACTGACGAACAGGCTGATGAATGAGCGTTCGTTATCTGTAACTAACGAGAGAAAACCGTTCGTTGAAACGAACGTACGGACGAACATCCGCTAAATTGAAAAACCGGGGAAAACCGGCGAACCGATCTAAAAAACGAACTAGGGTTTTCTAAAAAAACCGAAATAGTTTCTAAAAAACCGGGCGGCGGCGGATCGTCGCGTTACCTCTCCGGCGAGGCGGGGCTCGGCGGCGGGCTTGCGAGGCGGCGGGACGGCTCGGCAGCGCGGGCGGCGGCAGGCGGTGGCGCGGGGCTACGGCGGCGGGGCTGGCAAGGGCTGCGGCGGCGGCGACTCGGGGCTCCAGGGGGGCCCCGGGGTGGGTTTTTAAAGGAGGGGAGGCGGCGGCGGCTCTGACTTGGGGAGGGGGTCGAGGCGGCGGCGGCTCGGACTCCTCCGAGTCCGGCGGCGGCACGGGACGGGGAAGGCGGTGGCGCGGGGCTGGGCCGGCCTGGCTCGGCTGGGCTTCGGCCCGGTCGTGCGCTGGAAGTTTTTTTTTAAATAATTTCGCCAAACAGAAAATAAATCCTAGAAAATAAAATAAACATCTAAAAATGCCAAAATAAATTTTCACCGTCTAAATAAAATATTTAGAACAAGATGAACATTTTCTTGGCCCTAAAATGCAGTTTTGAAAACGTGCAATATTTCTAATGCAAGAAAAATCCAAATAAAAATCAAATAAAATCAAATAAATGATTTTAATATTTTTCCTCCAATATTTCATTTATTTTGGAGAAGTCATATTATCTCCTCTCATATATTTTAACATGAAATATTTTCAGAGAGAAAAATAATTAAAACCAAAAATCCTCGTTTCGATATTTAGTAAACCCAAATATGAAAACAGGGAAATCCCCAACTCTCTCCGAGGGTCCTTGAGTTGCTTAGGATTTCGAGGATCACGAAATAAAATGCAGTAAAATATGATATGCATGGATGATCTATGTATAACATTCCAAATTGAAAATTTGGGATGCTACATATAAATTCACCCAAGGACACGCATGTGATTTTTTTAAACAACTTTGGTGCATTGGAGCATGTGCTTGTAGTTCAAATTTTAATTATGCACATTAAATGCCCAGAAACTCAATTAATGCATAAAAAATTAGGGCAGGAGAAGGCGGTGTACGTATGTCGTTTCGCACACGGAGGTGGCACGTTCCCTCTCGGAACCACGATCCTTCTTGACGGAAGCTCCGGTTTGCAAGAAGCTTACACGAAAGCTTCTCCCAATTCGGCCAAAAAATTACCACAGCATGTTAGTGCCATGTCATGACACCATGCCAAGTTTCATGATTTTCAGGCATGTTTGGATTTACAGGAATTAAAAAAACCAAGTTTCTCAATCTTTCCGCCCGAGCCACGACGCCCAGATGTTTGAATTTCATTCTCATCTCTTGCATGGGACCTATAAATTCACCCAAGGACACACATGTGATTTTTCAAAAAAAAAGTTGGTGCACTGGAGCATGTGCTTGTAGTTCAAATTTGAATTATGCACATTAAATGCCCAGAAACTCAATTAATGCAAAAAATGCCAAACAAACCCAGAATAATTCCAATATTTAGCACGATATTTCTATTTGGTCTAATCTGCCTATGTAAAAAAAATTAGGCGGGAGAAGGCAGTATATGTATCTCGTTTCACACACGGAGGTGACACGTTCCCTCTCGGAACCACGACCCTTCTTGAAGGAAGCTCCGGTTTGCAAGAAACACCAAAGCTTGTCCCAATTCGGCCAAAAAATTAACTGCAGCATGTTGGCGCCATGTCATGACACCATGCCAAGTTTCATGATTTTCACGCGTGTTTTGGACTCACAGGAATTAAAAAACCAAGTTTCTCAATCTTTCCGGCCGAGCCACGATGCCCAAATGTTTGAATTTCATTCTGATTTCTTGCATGGGACCTATAAATTCACCCAAAGACACACATGTGATTTTTCAACCAACTTTGGTGCACTGGAGCATGTGCTTATAGTTCAAATTTGAATTGTGCACATTAAATGCCCAGAAACTCAATTAATGTATAAAAAAGGCCAAACGAACCCGAAATAATTCCAAAATTTAGCACGATACTTATATTTCGTCTAATCTACCAGTGTAAAAAAATTAAGGCGGGTGAAGGCAGTGTACGTATGTCGTTTCGCACACGGAGGTGACACGTTCCCTCTTGGAACCAAGAGCCTTCTTGAGGGAAGCTCCGGTTTGCAAGAAGCTTACACCAAAGCTTGTTCCAATTCGGCCAAAAAATTTACTCAAACATGTTGGTGCCATGTCATGACACCATGCCAAGTTTCATGATTTTCAGCCGTGTTTTGGATTTACAAGAATTAAAAAACCAAGTTTCTCAATCATTCCGGCCGAGCCACGATGCCCAGATGTTTGAATTTCATTCCCATTTCTTGCATGGGACCTATAAATTCACTCAAAGACACACATGTGATTTTCAACAAACGTTGGTGCATTGGAGCATGTGCTTGTAGTTCAAATTTGAATTATGCACATTACATGCCCAGAAACTCAATTAATGCATAAAAATGCCAAACGAACCCGGAATAATTCCAAATTTAAACACGACACTCATGTACTAGTTGCATGTTCACTGTATGTAAATGTACTAGCAATTCAAACACCATCCTTTCCCTACATAACACCATTTTGTCTTTCAAAACATAATGAAAAAATTAGGTATACCACAAACAGTTTACTAGAAAGAATCGTGTGGGATGCGATATAAAATATCTTGGCGCACCGTCTTGTCTGGCTTACGCATGAAGTTTCGTCGTCTACAGTCCACCACCCCGCTTGAACCACACTTGTGCGCCAGTTTCTCACGGCAGCGAGCAAAATTTTTTGCCACCGCAGAAATATCTATCTCCCCACCCCCTCCCTCCTACCAAAAGCCACATTTCCACTGTCCCTCCTTGCTTTCCAAGTTCAAACCTTCATTGTTGCTTACTGGTAGCTCAGCCTCCTCACCGGCGACCCGTCTTCTTGTAGCGTCGCCTCCTCGCCGGCTACCCTTCTTCTTGCAGCGCCGCCTCCTCACCGGTGACCCTTCTTGCTGCATGGCCTCCTCGCCACTGACCCTTCTTCTTGCTGCGCGGCATCGTCGATATGGTTAGGTAATCCACACACCATCCTCCTCCTTTCCCGTCCCACATGCCCCGACTGACGGAGCGAAACCTTCCACCGAAATCACTGCCCCCCTCCTCCAATTAAGCGCCGCCCATAGTCATTTTGCATGCAGTATAACGTGGAGCTCAGTAGCATGCGGCCGCACGCGTGAATGAGGTCGCTATGGCTGCCATGCATGTCGACCGGCAGATCTTGGAGGAGCACCTTGTCTTCGAGGCCACCGTCGACAATGCCACGCGGTTGTCTACTTTAAAATACAATTTGTAATGTTTTCTCGAGGCCACCGCTAGTGCCTTCTAGTGATTTGTCCTCTGTAATGTTAATATGCAATCTGATGTTCAGTTAACAGTTTGATCCTCTGAAATGTAATGTTCAGTTAACACTTTGGTCCAACAATTGCTACATTTTGTAGTACTGTTCTCAAGCATTCTTTGTTTTGTTAACTGTCTTATCTTCTAGTACATGTTTCTATTCTGCAATGTCGTGCTTAGTTAACTACTTTGGTTCATTTGATCTGTTGTCCATTTAACTGTTTGGTTCAGTTCTGCAATTTGATTTTCATTTGTTGTGGGTACAATTTTGTACTGTTATGCATGTGACACCAATCGAACTTGGTTGTACTCAATACATATTCTACTGATAGTATGGTAACCCTCAGTTAACCTGATCAAGATCTTCCTTATGTGTGTTGCAGGGAAACAATGGGAGACACTACGGTTTACCATCGAGGTTTGTTCAACCAGGGTCCTTTGGCTAATAGCACATTATTGTGCAGTTGCAGGAATCATTCCAATATTTAGGTTTCTTACAATTTGGTCTTGCACATGTAGGTCTTGCTGTCAGAAGCTTAGACCCACTGTTCGGCCCATTTTGCATATGGGGAAATGAGATGTCCATGAATATCAGTCAAGTCAAGAAACTCGGAAAGATTGTTAGGATGAAGAAACTTGCGACGAATAATAGCAAGATCTTTGTTTGCACAATGAAGAAGACATCAATCAACCATAGGATGGTGCCAACTCTTTTACCTTGTTTTTACCCCTTGCGCCATTTCAAAATTTATAACAGCGATTTATGCATAGCTTTGTTTTCAGTACTTCTCAAAGCAGTTCACCGATGATTACCTCTCAAACCACCTGCATGGTCAAGAGGCGAGGAAGGTATTCATTCAACACCCACGGTACAATATTGAAGTCTTGCTGAAGAGGACGAAGGTTGGGCGGGCAATTATCCATAGCCACTGGCCTAAAGTTGCAAGGACATTCAACATCATTGAAGGATCAATATTTTCCTTCCGCTTCTGCAGTTTCCCAGATGAGATTTGTCTGTCTATTTACCATGTATGTTGCTACTTTCCAAAGGTTTTTTATGCTGCATGTGAAACTTGGTGCTGTTCTGTAATGGCGTAACTGAGTGCCGAAGTTGTCTGATGTAATTCGATTATGAAATCCTGGTTGCATTATACGGATATGAAATATCTGGCGTGTTTTATAAGAAATATCAGTTTGATTAATACATGGATTATCAATAATAGGCTAATTACCCTGCTTATTGGGGTTTTCTATTGCAAACGGTTACTCAGACAGCACCGTGGGCGATGAACTTAAACAACCCGCACGGTTTCTAGAAAGTAGGCATGTTCGATCAACTAACAATCACACATGGCTTCCGGCAGCGAACTGTTTGCATTAGGCCACCTTGCACAAATGTTTCCACACAAAGAACTGTGTGTGATATACATACCTAAGGAAATGTTTTTCTAGGATTCACCGTGTGGGATGTACATACCTACGGAAATGATTTTCTGGGATTCACCGTGTGGGATGTACATACCTACGAAAATGATTTTCTCGGATTCACCGTGTGGGATGTACATACCTACGGAAATGATTTTCTGGGATTCACCGTGTGGGATGTACATACCTATGGAAATGATTTTCTGGGATTCACCATGTGGGATGTACATACCAACGGAAATGATTGGGTTTTGATGCCTCACCCGATCGCACACGGCCCCAGCCTGAGTCCCAGGAGGGCCTATCGCCAACGATTTCTGGGTCGTGTGGGAAGGACACCCTATCGCACACACTCACTTGGTGACGGTTCCAAATACAGTCGCGGAAAGGGGTTAAAAACCGTTCGTTTAGCACGTCGTTGTACCAGTGGCACCCTGGTGCCTCGTGGGCCCACCTTTGCTCTGTTTGACCTAATTCCGCCTCTATAAATTCTCTAAAATCAGGAAACCAATAGAGAGCCATCCAAAATACTTTTTTCCGCCGCCGCAAGTTCCTGTTCCCGTGAGATCCCATCTTGAGGCCTTTTCCAGCACTCTGTCGGAGGGGGAATCAATCACGGAGGGGCTCTACATGAACCTTGCCGCACTTCCGGTGATGTATGAGTAGTTTACCACAGACCTACGGGTCCATAGTTAGTAGCTAGATGGCTATCTTTCTCTCTCTTTGATCTTCAATACAATGTTCTCCTGATGTTCTTGGAGTTCTATTCGATGTAATCACTTTTTGCGGTGTGTTTGTTGGGATCCGATGAATTGTGAGTTTATGATCAAATTATCCATGAATATTAGTTGAGTCTTCTCTAAACTATTGATTTGTTTGGCCAACTAGATTGATTTTTCTTGTAATGGGATAGGTGCTTTGTGATGGGTTCAATCTTGCGGTGCTCAATCCCAATGTCAAAAAGGGACATGACAGGTATTTGTATCGTTGCCATTAAGGATAAAAAGATGGAGTTTATTCATGCGTGAGTTTACTTTGTCTACATCATGTCATCTTACTTAAGGTGTTACTCCGTTCTTTATGAACTTAATACTCTAGATGCATGCTGGATATCAGTCAATGTGTGGATTAATAGTAGTAGATGCAGGCAGGATTCGGTCTATTTGTCTCAGATGTGATGCCTATATACATGATCTGCCTTGGATATCATCATGATTATTTGCTTTTCTATCAGTTGCCCAACAGCAATTTGTTTACCCACCGTATGCTATTTTCAAGAGAGAAGCCTCTAGTGAAAACTATGGCCCCCAGGTCTACTTTTATGATATATTAAAATTAAAAAATACCTTGCTACAAAATTTAATCTTGCAAGTAATCTTCAACGGGTTGACAACCCATTGTTCACGTTGGATGCAAGTATTTGTTATTTTGTGTGCATGTAATGCTAACGAGGTGTTGCGTGATTCTCCTACTGGATTGATAACCTTGGTTTTTAACTAGGGGAAATACTTATATCTAATGTACTGCATCATCCTCTCCTCTTCGGGAAAATTCCAACGCAGCTCACAAGTAGCACACTACCGCGTCAAGACGGAGTCAGCGTCTCCATCATGGCGGGTCAAGGAGGAGCCTGCCTTCCCCCCACCGCAGCCACGACGGCGTCTAGATTGGACGCCGCATCAAGGATGAGCCAGCATCGCCACCGACGCACAGCCAATACGCGTGCATTGACGGGCCCGCCCTACTGCAATTGAAGCCAAGCCATCAAGGAGGAGCTGCCGCCGACAATAAGGAAGGCGCGCGACCGCATCCGCCATTACCTCGAAGGCGGTGGTGTTGGTGGTCCCTCGGGCTCGAGGGTTGTCGTCTCCGAGGAGGAGAGCGCGTTGCGTCAGCGGGCACGATTCGACCGGAGCAACGTCGTCTGCCGCTCCTCAACTGCCAAGATCGAAGCCTCGTCGGAATGGTCCAGAACGACCAGGACCTCACCGCCATGTCGGCCCTCTATCGCTCCGTCACCACCAGCGAGACGGAGGCCAGGCGCCGCCGCTACCTCGACAGCGAGATTGCCAAGTACGGCGAGGAGTGATCTCTTAGTGAGATCGACACCGACAAGGGCAAGGCAGCTGCCAGGGCTCTGCCCTCATCGTCCGCAGTGGCCATGACGGCACTCCGCACTGCACAGTAGGAGGCGAGGCGGCTACATCGCAAGCAGCAGGCAGCCGCTAAACAAGGTTGTCGCGGCCCTCCGGCATCCTTTTGTCGCTGGAGTGATGATGAGGATGATGACGGCGCAGACGGCGACGGCAGGACAGGGCGGCCAGGCGTACGAGGTGGTCGTCCGCTACAGTGTTCATGTTTTTGAAGTTTTTAGGTAAACGGTTGAAATATTGATCTTTTTATGTAAATTATGTCCGAATTTTACGAAAATCTGTCCGGTTTGCATGAATTTCATCCGATTAATTTAAATTGTGTTAGATATGTATGCGTGTAGCGTTGGATGGCCGGCTCCCGCATCCATGTCCGCAGATTGGTCCCTCCTCCACGGACGGTTGCCGAAGCAAATTTGTGGGTCAGTGTTGGAGATGCCTTAAGGTGACAAATAATTAAATAAGAAAATAAAGCATTGACTATCATGATATAATTTTGTATCAAATTAAGTAATGTATTAGGGCGTCTCCAACGCTGACCCCCAAACCGGACACCATATCCATCCGTGAAATGGTGGTAGGGACCAGTCCGCGGATAATGATGCGGGAGCCAGCCATCCAACCATGCTCTCACATACATTTCAATCCGGATTTCAACAAACCCGACGAATTAAAAACACGACGAGATTCATCAAAGTTCGGAAATAAATTATAGAAAGTAGCCTGCAACACTCAGAGTAATTGTAAAACTGGCACAATTTATCCATGGAAATATCTCTACTACAACAATTGTTCAGATTCAACGAGATACCGAATGTTCAACAAGTTTTTTGGAATCATCCCAAATTCAACTATACTAGAGGCAGAACCGGCACATGTCATCCCACACAAACTACCCCTTGAGCTTCATTCAATAATGTATGTGCGTGAATTGCCTGACCTTGCTCCCGCAGTACATCATGATGGCCCGTGCATACTACACAACATGTATAGCAACATTGAGTGAATTAATAAATTAACCAACATGTAGAGTAAACAGGAAAGAACACTTATGATCTCCATGGTTGACGAGCCCAATGGCTACCTTTAGATCCACTTGGTGAATCATACCGCAAAACTTGATGACGGAGTTGCAGATGGTGTACCACCGATAAGTTAGCGACTTCACATTGTGTGCATAGATTACGTGCATGTTGTAGGGCGCAAAGTTCTTCCGTTCATGAAGCAAGGCATGCAAGATTTGCTAAAAGGCCAGACGCTTGTTCATGCCTACAAAGTACTCAGAAACGGCCAACCACTCATCGCACAACAACTCAGTCTCAAACACCAAGTACCCACGACATTGTGTTTCTCTAGAAAACAATAAGAAGTTCAAAAAAAGCTCAATGGCATTTGACCAAACACCTGTCGTGCACGTGTCTGTCATGGATGGGGCGACAGGGGTGCGGAGAGTATTTGGGTGTTGTGTAGTCCAAGGCGGGCAGTTGCATGGGTGAAGAGGTACAACGGCGGCGGCGGGCGACGAGGGTACGGATGAAAGGAAGGGAAGCAAGGGTGGAGTGAAAGAAAAAAGGGACCGGGAGAGGGATTTCGGTGGGGCGGGCGTGTCAGAGTCCGGCATGGCTGGTGTCCGGACTCCCCCAAAAGCCCCCCCCCCCCCCCCCCAAGTTTGCCTCTAGATTGCGGGAAAAAGGACGTCCATACCGGTCAGCAGACGGATACATGACCGCGTGAGATGAGAAAACACATCATTTGGTCCGGAAAAATGCGGGTGGTTTAAGGGGGCATTACATGCAACGTAAACCGATTTTTAAGAGGAGTTCATCCGGCTCCGCCGTGCCCATGTCCAGTGGCCGGCTGCACTCCCTAGAGTGTTGGTCCGGTCGCCGACAATAGAATAGGGCATGGGACACGAGCCGGCTAACGAGACTCAAGGCAACGTCGTCCCCCATGCCCTACTCTTCCATGTTGGAGCCCGAAACCTGACAGTGCCTATGGAAGTCAGATCGATGATGGATCCATCCTGAGAGGAGCCAGCGACACCCACCACGACGCGGTTGTGGCTCCCGGACTGGTGCGTCATAGGGGGCGGGAATGCGACTCCGCCTCGCCAACGTCCATTGCCGCAAGGGCTGGTACCACCTCCCACGCCCGTTGCCTCGCATGGCGGGCACGTCGCGCCATGTTTGCGTCAGAGGACGCCCATGGTGTGTCCTTCGCCTCGGCGCGCCACGGAGGGGTTGCGCTTTCGCCACCACGACCGAACACCAGATGGATCGCATCGTCTCCGGTGAGGCAGCAATCGCACACCTAGCGGATCCATGCGTCATTTGGGCGGATGCGATGAATTCCCGACGGAAGGAGTCCGAACGCTGCTGTCGGGAGGCCTCCACCAGGGAGCGGCGGAGTGCAAGCTGAACGGTCATCTCCTCCTCGGGGCCGCATGGGATGAGCTTCGGGTCGATGGATCTAGTGGTGTAGGACTTGGACCGCTGCCCGTCATGCCGAAGGCCGAAGATTGTTGGACGGGAGCTTGGGCGGAGTGGAGCGTAGGGGAGTGGCTAAAGTTTAGTCCATGGAACGGATGTGGAGAAATATATGTGAGGTCGGGCGGGCCAGCATGAGCAGGTTCGACATGGCAGACGCACCCAGTCGAGCCGGGCCTCCCCATATCCGCACCATATTTGGGTTGGATATAAGAGGTGCCGGTCAGCCCGGACGTTTGAGGAGGGTTTGAGGCACCCAATTGGATTGGTTTTTTTATCGGTCACTGACCGGGCCGTTCGCGGACATCTACAGTCTGGCGATTGAGACGCCAGATTGTAGATGCACATAAAATTTATAATAGATTTTTTAGGAATAATTAAGTTTTTTGGAGGGATAGTAGGAATAATTAAAGTTGGTACCCGCAAACAAAAAACGGAACCCGGGCAGGCCCGGTTGGGCCCGCAACTGAGGCCAGTCGCAGTCAGCTTTTGTCAATGTCGGGCCATCGCTGTCCCCGTAAAGCAGTGAGACCAATGGCTACTTGTCCGTGCCCTCTGCCTCCCTGACCGGCGGGCCCGACGAATCCCGGGATCGTCTGCGCTTCGGCACACCACACACACCACTGCATACGCCGGCTCGCCCCTACTGGTAGCAAGTCCAAGAATATACCCCGTGCAAAATCTTACAGACGGACTGCAAAAAGGATGCCACACCGGATGAAGCATAGAACATACACATGCAGCGTAGACAAGCCGAACGCGAGACTGCTAGTTAAATCCACACGGCTTGCTAATGGAATCGAACCAAAGCACTGTCAATCGTGGTAGTAGTAGTGCCTGCGCTCCGATAGTGGTTGCATCGCCAGTGGGAGGATCAGAGAGGGCGGAGTAGGGCACAGAGGATCCGGCGTGCTTACGACTGCCAGTACAACGGAGTTAACCGTCCAGGCGTGGGTTACCGAGCGGGCAGGCGTGCATGCGTCCGTGCGTGCGCAGGCGCAGGGTTCTGCACCGTCTGGGATTCCGTGGAGAATCCAAATATTTTCGTGACGCGTCGGACCTCGCATCCTTTGTCACCTGGTACAGGCACGGTATAATCATTTCCAGTACGACGATCGATGTCACCCGGTCATCCCTGTCCAAACCATAGCCATACGAACGCAAACTTCTTTCCGGGCCTTCTGTTCGAAAGATGTTTTTATGGGAATATTAGAGCAGCTTCAACACGGCGACCTATTTCGTTTATCATGTTTGTTTGGATATTTTTGGATAAAAATATTGGCCCAACGCATCGATCTATTCATAAAACGTGTCCATTTCGAGTCTTCGCTGATCCATTTCCCGTCTAAATTTAGACCTAAAATGCGACGACACGGGCGAGGAGCAAACGCACCGCGCGTCCGCTCGATATCTGCCGCGTTCCCACATGACGGGCGGTCAACTACCTCCCACGTCTTTATTAACAATGCCCACAAACTGCGGGCCCACACATCAACGACGGTGGGCATCCTTTTTTAATCTGAGTGTGGGAGAGAGCTCATCCTCTTCCAGCCTCCCGTCCCCATCTAGCCACTCTGTTGCTCCTCCGCCGACGACAACCCTAGCCTAGCGCGCGCCACCACGGGGTTCTTCTCCGCCAAGAACAAGGGCAAAGCCCCCGCCGACTCTTCGCACACTCTCCCCCCGCCTCCGCCGGCGGCTAATTTCGTGTTTTGACCCTTTTCTGAAACCTATTCAAGATTTGATGCTAGTTTGAAAAAATTTCAAGATCTGACCCTTTTGCTATCGCCAGGGACCATGGCGGTAGGGTATAACAGCCTACCGCCAAGGTCCCTGGCGGTAGGGTTGCATGCCCTACCACCAAAAACCTCCTAAGTATTGAACACAGTGCGTGCTCGTGCCTATCGCCAAGCACCTTAGCGGTAGGGTTGTGCAGGCTACCGCCAGCCCGATTGGCGGTAGCGATGTTTCCTACCGCCAAAGTCCCTGGAGAAAGGCTGTTAGACCCTACCGCCATGGACTCTGGCGGTAGCAAAAGGGTCAGATCTCAAAAAAATAATTCAAACTAGGGTCAAATCTCGAATAGGTTTCAGAAAAGGGTCAAAACATAAAAATTTGCCTCCACCGGCACCTGCCCGCTCGACGAGGCAGCGGATAAGCGTCCCAATGTACCAGGCGAGGTGGCACAGGGAGAACCACACCCCCCTCCCATACCTCGACGTCACACTGCCACACGACTAGCACTTGGATCCAGAGCGGATCCTGGTGCCGCCAGTGTTGCGGACACCGTGGGCGCATGCGGAGGAGGTGCGGCACCGGCGGCAATTACTGACAACGGAGCAGCGCCTCAACCCGGCCTACACGACAGACTCTCCCGATTGGGAGGTCTGGATCGCCCTCGAGCACGAGGACCAGCACTGACGCGGTGTCCAGCACGTTCGTGCTGGCACACCGCCGCACCCAGTCGTGCGTGAGGGGGGCCGGGAGGAGGAGGCCGCCTACCAGGCGGTGCTGGCCGCCGCCATGTAGAACAACGTAGAGGACGAGCGGCACAAGGCGGGGAAGCAGGAGGTGGCGTACCAGGCGCGACTGCAGGAGGCCATTGCGCTCCCCGCTTCCGGCGACTGCGTCGTGCTGCCGCTGATGTCGTCGTCCCCTGTGCTGGCGCCCCTGTGGTTCTCCTGAGATGGAGTGGTGCGCGAGTGAGTCAGCGCGCCGACGACGCCAAGGCAGGAGCAGCTCTACCTCGAACATTGTGGACTCGCTTGCTGGCGGAGGAGTGAAAGTACAACTATCCCTGGGTGGTTTTAGTAATTACTGACAACATATAGCTCATTGAACTAATACTATTTAAAGATAATCATTTCAGGAAGTTCAATGATTGGCACGGCATGGATTAGAAATACCCTCAAAATGCTAAGTACACATATTGGCTCAAGCTCAAGACTCTACATTTCACTTTTAGTGATCCAAGATCACATTGAGTCCATAGGAAAAGTCAATACTATTAAAAAGGGATGAGGTGTTGCTTAATGGCTTGCTTGCTTAAAATTCCTAGTGATATGCTCCAAAACCCCTCAACCACTTTCTCATATCCAGATATGTCCCAAACCAAAAAGTCAAACTCGGCCCCACCGAAATGTTCTATCTGGCGCCACCGAGTTCATTTGACATAGCCACTGCCACAAACCCTAGTCACTTCGGTCTCACCGATAGGGATCTCGGTCTCACCGAGATGAGATTGCAAACTCTTTTTTTTCCTTCGTAACGTTTTGGTTCAACCAAGATGAGCGATCGGTCCCACCGAGTTCGCAATGCAAACTCTCTGTTTCCCTTTCGTAACGTTTCGGTCTCACCGAAATGAGTTATTCGGTCCCACCGAATTTGCCTGACCAACTCTCTGGTTAGCTTATTACCAAAATCGGTCCCACCGAGTTTGTGTAATCGGTCTCACCGAGATTACGTTATGCCCTAACCCTAATGAAATTGGTCCAACCGAGTTGACATGTCGGTCCCACCGAAAAGCCTAACATTTGCATTTTGAACTGAATCGGTCTGACCGAGTTTTCTGATTCGGTCCCACCGAGTTTGGTGAATTGTGTGTAATGGTTAGATTTTGTGTGGAGGCTATATATACCCCTCCACCCTTTCTTCATTATAAAGGAGAGCCATCAGAACGTGCCTACACTTCAACATTCATTTTCTAAGAGAGAACCACCTACTCATGTGTTGAGACTAAGATATTCCATTCCAACCATTTGAATCTTGATCTCTAGCCTTCCCCAAGTTGCTTTCCACTCAAATCATCTTTCTACCAAATCCAAATCTGTGAGAGAGAGTTGAGTGTTGGGGAGACTATCATTTGAAGAACAAGAGCAAGAAGTTCATCATCAACACACTGTCTATTACCTGTTGGAGAGTGGTTTCTTCTAGATTGGTTAGGTGTCACTTGGGAGCCTCCGTCAAGATTGTGGAATTGAACCAAGGAGTTTGTATGGGCAAGGAGGTTGCCTACTTCGTGAAGATCTACCCTAGTGAGGCAAGTCCTTCATGGGCGATGGCCATGATGGGATAGACAAGGTTGCTTCTTCGTGGACCCTTCGTGGGTGGAGCCCTCCGTGGACTCGCGCAACAGTTACCCTTCGTGGGTTGAAATCTCCATCAACGTGGATGTACGATAACACCACCTATCGGAACCACGCCAAAAATCTCCATGTCTACATTGTGTTTGCTCCCTCCAAACTCCTCCCTTTACCTTCATGTGCAATGTTTTACATTCCGCTGCTATACTCTTAGACTTGCATGTGTAGATTGATTGCTTGACTTGTGCTAAGTTGTTAAAATCTCTCAAGACTTAAAATTAGGAAAAGGCTAGATTTTTATTTGGTCAAGTAGTCTAATCACCCCCCCTCTAGACATACTTTCGATCCTACAAGGAGCGCGCCGACAGCGAGCGCCAAATGCAGTGGGAGCGCAAGGCGGAGGAAGAGGAGTGTCGCGCCCGAGGTGTGGCAGCCCAGCCGGCGGCGGAGGATGTCGCGAAAGCCTGGGAGACGACATTCCCCTGGGCTGGCCCGCCGTCGACGCTTGTCGACCTCACCGGCCCTGGCGATGACGACAATGACGAGGATGCCTAGGGCAACGTGCGCCTCATTTTTCTCTTTTAATTATTAATGTATTAATTAATGTAATGTGGACTCTCGCCAGCCTTTATGGACGGCATTATGTTTAATTGCGTTTTTTAGTTTCAAAATATTTTCATTTTTCCATTTTTAGCGCACGCACAAAAAAATGGGTCGGGCCAGTGTTGGGCGCAAGCGCTGACCCAAACGCAAAACCAGAAATGGGCGTTTGTTGGACCGACCCAAACGGATAAAAAACGGACAAAGCCCACGTCCTTTTGGGTCGCTCAGTTGGAGTTGCTCTTAGAGAACTATAAACATTTTTCGAAAAAATGAAGATTTATTTTCTTCTTATAATTCGTTTTCTTACTAGTACTAGGGAAATTTATAGAATTTTTTAGTTCTAAAAATATTCAAGATTAAGTGACATTCTAATTGTATGTTTTTGCTATTCCTAAATTTTATTAATAGCATCAATGGAAAAGAATTTCAACTCAAATCTCAGCCAATTTGTGCAACTGCAAATTATGTTTCTTTTATAACTACTTTCCACTCTAGCCATATTCTAGGAAGAGTGTAATCATTAAGAAAACATTAAGGAAAAAACTCAACAAAATGTGACTAGAAGAGAGACTACTCAACCCTGACGGAGACTACACACATCACCATGAGAAAAGAGAAAGAGTTGTTGATATGGTGATGGAGATGTCCTAATGGCATTTCATTGCCACCAGAGGAGAGGGGGGAGGGGCCCACTCCTTCATCTCTTACTTGGCCTTCACCACTAGTTAGAGGGTTGTTTTCCCCTCTAGTTTCATGGCTATGGTGGTCTCCCTAGAGATTTGATCTTTCTATTTCATGTCTACTGGTTTTCGCTGTTTTCAGAGTCGTTTCTTACATATTCGGAGACCCGTAACTTCGATTAGGCTAAAACTTTGAGGGCGGTTCAGAAACTTGTGGAGCTTTGTTGCGGCCGAATGAGAGCTCCAATCGACTTCCACAGCCTCCACGTGGCTCCACCATGCGGCCTGGGGGCATGTGGAGCCCCTAAAGACTCTCTTCAGGTAGGTCTAGGTCCCCTGGGTCCTTGTTCCAAAAACAATCATCTTGGGTTCTCCCAAATTTTTTTGGCTCCCAAAAATTCCTTTTATACAAGGTCCAAAAACACTAAAAAACAACAACTATCCATGTACTGGATTAATATGTTAGTTCAATACAAATAACATAAAATTGTGCCAAAACCATATATAAATGATGTGTATATAGCATGAACACTTCAAAAATTATCGACATTTCAGACGTATCAATTCCCCAAAGGTTTTGCGTGAATATTCTGTGACATATTTCAATGAGATTTGTTTTTATAGAATATGAATATTTGAAGTAATAATATAATAATTGGAACTACAAATATATATAATTTATTATCTTTGATTAGAGTTGTAAAATAGAGTATTTCTCAAATATAAATAGCATAATAGAATGGAAATTATCATGCATTTTTGTATGTTAAGGTTGGCTTTTTTTATACATGGTTGCATGCTTAGATGCTATTTTTATCCCATGCATGTTGGTTGCATGCTGGGGTAGTATGTTTGCATGTTGAAAGAGAGAGATTGGTGAGGGCTAACTATTGGGAGATGGAAGATTAATATAAGTAGTGGCAATCAACTAATAATGAATTCTTTTCACATGCATGTTCAGTGGGCCTTTGATGAAGTGACATTTGTGCAGATAAATAGTGTAGTGGGATCAACCATTTGGGTATATCAAAAGATAATAATTGTATAGTTATATAAAAGATTTATTAAAATAAGTAGCTTAATGTAATTACAAAAGTTAAGCTTTTTGCATGCATGGTTGGATGGTAAGGTGGCATTTTCCCCTGCATGGTTGCATGTTGAGGTGACATAGGCGCATGCATAGATAAATATGCTAGGGTGGAGAAACTACTTAGATATATAGGATATGATATACTAATGATGGAAACTACTTGACAGTCTCTGGCCCACAAGGCACAATTTGCGAGTCTCGCCGGCAAGGCCATAAACCAACCGTTTGAAAAGTTTGGGGCTGTTTGGTTTATGACCCTGAGTTGCCTGACCAAAAAATTGGTCATTCACCAGCCTCGGGTGGATCCAAATAATTGGTAGTCCAAGCCGTCTCAGCCTTCCTCTCCTACTTTTAGCCAATTTGTTGGCAGATCCGTGGGTGGTGGAATTGATCGTTAATTTTTTGGCTCGTCAACAGCGCCAACGATTTGGCAGAGCTGATCTGGGCAGAAACCAAACAGCCCCTTATAAGCTTATTCAAAGTGCAAATCCTCTGTTTGGTTGGTTGCTCACACTAGTATGTGGGCTGGCTGATAGATTACATCATAGGGACTGGCCCAACTATTGCATTTGGCCCTCTACAAGCAAGTGCGTGAGTCGGCGGTGCTTCTTCTCTAGTAGAGCTGATACACGATCAGAGTTTAGGTTAACCTGGCTTGACTCACATGACATCTCGCCCATTGAGTGGGGTAATATGACTTAGATTAAAGGTTGATGGACCAAAACTATTCGAAAAAGGACTCAATCTAGAAGAGCTTTCATATTATTAATGATGCTTATTGCTTGAGAGATTTGGAAAGAATGCGATGGGTGCGGCACATCTGCCCCTATTGGGTCATCTTTGCAAAGATCAACGGGTGAGTTTCATTTTAGGTCCTCGCGGGAGCCATCCACTTGGGTAGCATATAATGTGGGCAGTATACGTTTTTTCCTTTACCGGCTTTTTCAAGCTTTGTCTAAAACGTTCTCCCTTAATAAATGAAAATACCAAATCTCCTGCCTCGTTAAAGCAAAAAAGAAACATTTTTGTGGTGACGTGACATTACGATTATATCAGTTGTTTCTGGCGACTTTATCGGTCTTAAAGCTCCACGACTTTGTTTTTTCGTACACTTGGTGAGATGTGCACATATATATTGTATTTGGTGTTTCTTGGGGAAAGACTTTTCATCTAGAATGAGAATCACATCCTGACTACTAAGCTAACACATACTCCCTCTGTTCAAAAAAATGTATCCCTTAAATGGATGTATCTAGCATCAAGTTAGTACTAGATACATTCATTTGAGAGACAAGATTGGGACAAGCTTTCTCGGACGGAGATAGTATCTGTTATTAACAGCTAAACATAACATAAGTAACCGGCTGGGCCCACACAGGGAGTACTGGATAGACACACATCAGTAGAAGTAACAGTGAAAACAATGTGGCACTGTTGTGCACTGTACGGGTGCTAGAACCCAAAGGCCAAAGCCGCACTGCTTTATCAAGAAGAAAGCGAGGTCACAGGCCGAACAGAGCGAGAGATACAGAAAAGAGAAAAAAGATGAATTACCACGAGAATGTATCAGCTCGGGGAATCGCTTTATACCTTTGCAGCCTGCATCATCATCGTCGCCAGTATTCCGGGCGACACACACACAGCTTGGAAACTAGAGAAAAAAGCCTACTCACTGCATACGAGCACTGTATTTCCCCCTCTCTTTTTAGTTTTCTGCAGCGCAGCGCCAGAAAAGAAGAGAAGAGAAAAGAAAAACCCTAAAGGCCCAATGATTGTACGTACTACGCGAGATGCAATAAGAAACTGGGGCGAGATCATGAGGAAGATTTCCATGTTTACTTATAGTTAGTTAATGGTGGAGGAACTGTTAGGTGGGGCCGGTTGATTGGTCGGTCCTTGATGATGATGCGGGTTTTTTATTATTTTTGGCACTTATTTGGCCGGGTTAAAACATGATGCTGGGGATTGAAGTTTGTGGTTCATGGTGAGTGAACCGCTCATGTGGGAGAGGGAGGGGGTATAAACTGTGGGGATTTAATGGTATAGGTTTGAAGGAGCTGCTGGTACATGACTAACTGTAGTCGAGTACAAGTAATGTGTCTTAGACATTTTCAGTCAACAGCGATTACGTCTCCGTTCGAAAAAGCTTGTCTCAAGTTTGTTCATCAAATGAATGTATCTAGCACTAATTTGGTGTTAGATACATTCATATAAGAAACAAGCTTTTTCAGGCAAAGGGAGTACTAGCGGACTGACTGGCCGAGAAGCGTCCATGTTCATCCAATGCCCGAACCTCCTCTCCTCACTAACCTCTGAGTGACTGAATTGGCATGGAGTGAGTGATTTGTAACTGCATTCAGAAAGTACAAGAAACCGAGCCTGGTTCAACGAATGTAAGCTTCTTTTTTCTTGCGAATTAACGAATGTAAGCTTTCACAACATATGTACGAGTATTGTCTTACCTGAAAAGAAATACTCCGTACAAGGAGATATTAATCCTACAACACCTGCAAAAAGTTGAACTGGAAATGCCGCCGTGTACGAAATCACTGTGTATTATTATTGGCACCAGAGCAGAGTGAAGTGACAAGGCCCTATGGCGCAGTATTAAAGGCGAGCTACGGTGGTGTACAGTGCCGCATCGACCGATCGTACTCTGGAAGCGTATGCATACGCAGAGCGTATTTCTACGTTTACATAGGAGGAACCCCAGTATAGTACAGGGAGCGCTGTGAAAATTGTTGCGTCTGCCTCCGTCCCGTTCTCGAACGTCCCCATGAATGGCGACGCCAAGTCCAACGGGTGCTCGTTGGTTGCTGTATTTCACAAGCCACCACTCACCACCTCCCTTTGCCTCCCTATACGACTGCGGGTGCGTCTGCATACAACGCTCACCGGCCTCTCATATATTGTGTCATACATTCACATACCTTAAATGTCAATTCTCAAATTCATGCAATCTATGCACGTCGATCATACGATACAAATTGTTCAAATTCAATAATTCGAACAAAGCAAAGCAAATCACAATTTAACAAACCGGACGTGCCAAAATGAAATCAATATCTGAACGTGACCGATGGCTTCGGATCACTGGCCGGGCTTGTGATCAGCCACAAGTTGTGTCCACTTTGACTTGCCATTCAATATGGTCCAACAATGGCTAAAAGCAAACGGCTTCTTCTCCACCTAGTGAAACAAAGTGGCCACCACCGTCGTCTAGCAAACAACATATGTATGAGCACGAGAATGCAAACACAAGAAACATGTGCAAATGACAACAAGATGAAGCAATTGAGCTTACGTGAGTTGCCTCTCCCATCCTACTTTGAGGGCGTTTGGTCACTTGTGCGCAGTAGCCGACGTACTTGTTCACTATTCACTTCTTGAATGATCCCACATTGATTTTGGAGAGATGCCCCATTGCGAGTGGTCACGATAGGATGCAGCTCCACATACTCTTTTTATTCGTGATACTTCTTACAGATCTTCTCCCAATACTTGTTCCCCTTTTGCTCGGTGTCGCATATTGGATCCATTGTTGTGGCCAATCAAATTTTACCAACAAGATGTCCTCAAATCTTGAGAATGTCGGACCTCTTGCCTTCGCCGTCTTACTCTTCTTCTTCTTCTTGCTCGGATTGGAATCGGATGTTGTCCCAAGTTCAAATGCGGCGGTGCCCTTCAATTCATACTCCATTTCGGTCGGATCTTCATTGTCATTGATCATGCTCGATAAGAACGTCTCCTAGATGATCATGGTTTGCAAGCATTCATCATGTGCAAAATGAACTAGTGGTCTATGGAAAACATTGAACAAGCCGTATGTAACTTTATTGGACAGGAGCAAACAAAACGTACCGACTCTTGCTCTGTCATTTTGTCCAACAAGTTGAGGGCAGCCCGGACGCCGTCGGTGCTCGTGCTCATCCGTGGTCGCATGAGCTGCAGCGAGTCGCATACGTCCACTGCCGTCATCTGCATGGGCGGAAAGCTCTCCGGAGTGGCCTAGTCAGCCGTCTAATCCTCCTTTGTCCCAACGGGGTCGGACGGCGTAATCCGCTTCGGTGCTCGGATGGAATGGGTGCGGGGTTCCGGGCGTGCCGGGGAGACACCTGCTCGACCATGTCCGCACCTCCCTGCGACGCCGCCGCCGCCTCCCTCTCCCGCTGTCAGCATCGTCGCATCTTCTGAGTGACGTTCTCCGCCTTGCAAGATGGAGTTGAGGAGGTGAAGTTGACGACGAGGCGGATTGCGTCTTCGTCGTGGCGGTCGGGGACGGGCTGGACGACATCTACGGCGGCGGATCGGGACCGGTGGTGAGGATGGGGAGCAAGGGTGGCGAACGGCGACGGCTGGGGCACCGAAAAGGTTGGAGGGAGGCGGGAGGAGGAGGAAGGGTTTGGTGCGATTTGCGGTGGGGTCGGGCTGTTGGATCCGACGTGGCGGGCGCGCCCGGGCGCTCCCATACCCGCCCTATATTTGGGCTGGATATGAGGGGGCCGGTTAGCCCGGGCGTTTGAGGTCTGTTTAAGGAGCCTGTCTGGGTCGAAATGACCGGTTAGTGACCGAGCAGCCCGCCGGACTGTAGATGCTCTGAGCTCATATGCACCCTTATAAACAGTAAAATCACAAAAAAGATAGTAAAAAATCAAAGAAAATTGGAGACAAACTTAACGAACTATGAATATGCGTTTAAAATTTCATGAAGAAACAACATTCCAAAAAATGCTATCGTAAAAAATTGACGCTCCAAAAGGTCTCTCTTTCTTAGAGCATCAATTTTGTTTTTTATGGCAACATTTTTCGAATGTTGTTTCTTCATGAAATTTTGCACGCATGTTCAGAATTCGTCAAAGTTTGCCTGAAAAATTCAGGTTTTTTCAATTTTATTTTACTATTTTGTTCGATTTTAATGTTCACGAAGGTGCATATGAGCTCGGGTGCAGAAGCTTCATGTCCGGAGTAGGAGCGGTACAGTGTGGTTTGGCTACAACTCTGCTCCCACACCTAGCTCGCTTGCCTTTTTCTCCCCTCACCCCCCCCCCCTCTCCTTCGTGAAAATGGAACAAATCTAACAATTTTTAAAAACTCTGACACAAAATAAACCCGATTCATAGAAAGTTCACAAAATGACCTGGTTTTGCATGACGCCCGGGCTGGCATGCCATGCTAGATAGCAAGACATCCCAGCTAGGGTGTCGTGCTCTATAGCACGGCGCCCCAACCTAAGGCGTCATGCTATCTAGCAAGGAGCCCCAAGCCCCGCGTCATGCAAATATGCCATTTTGTGGGAAAAAATTGGGTCCCTCGTACCTTAATGAAAGGACAATCATAATTCTTTTAGTTCAGTTTGTGCTTAAGTTTCAGAAAAGGGCTAGATTTGTACATTTTCACCCTCCCCTTCCTTCATCACTCTCCTCATACTTACTTTAATCCATCACTGTGTCACCATTTGTCCGGATGGACGGCCTAGACAGTGCCCAAACAGAAGAGAGAAAGAAAACCACTACCCAACCGGACCTTACAAATCGTTCCGGATTGTCCGTAAACTCTCAAACTCAACCCATATAGGATAGGAAATGAGGGTGTCTGTGCGTGTCCAGCCAGTCGGCCACATCGGACATGGCCTACCACAGAGCACTTTATTTATTCTTCTCTCTCTCTCACTCTCTCTCTCACTCTCTCTCTCTCTTCCTTTTCACCAATCATATCAGTGTGTTTAGACAATTTAGTGGGAGACATTTGCGTGTAAAAAAATGAGGGTTCGAAGTGAACACACCCTGGCATTGTGACATTTGTTGGAAATATGCCCTAGAGGCAATAATAAAAGCATTATTATTATATTTCCTTGTTCATGATAATTGTCTTTATTCATGCTAAAATTGTGTTATCCGGAAATCGTAATACATGTGTGAATAATAGACACCAACATGTCCCTAGTAAGCCTCTAGTTGACTAGCTCGTTGATCAACGGATAGTCATGGTTTCCTGACTATGGACATTGGATGTCATTGATAACGAGATCACATCATTAGGAGAATGATGTGATGGACAAGACCCAATCCTAAACATAGCATAAGATCGTATAGTTCGTTTGCTAGGGTTTTCCAATGTCAAGTATCTTTTCCTTAGACCATGAGATCGTGTAACTCCCGGATACCGTAGGAGTGCTTTGGGTGTGCCAAACGTCACAACGTAACTGGGTGACTATAAAGGTAGACTACGGGTATCTCCGAAAGTGTCTGTTGGGTTGACACGGATCAAGACTGGGATTTGTCACTCCGTATGACGGAGAGGTATCACTGGGCCCACTCGGTAATGCATCATCATTATGAGCTCAAAGTGACCAAGTGTCTGGTCACGGGATCATGCATTACGGTACGAGTAAAGTGACTTGCCAGTAACGAGATTGAACGAGGTATTGGGATACCGACGATCGAATCTCGGGCAAGTAACATATCGATTGACAAAGGGAATTGCATACGGGGTTGCTTGAATCCTCGACATCGTGGTTCATCCGATGAGATCATCGTGGAGCGTGTGGGAGCCAACATGGGTATCCAGATCCCACTGTTGGTTATTGACCGGAGAGTCATCTCGGTCATGTCTACATATCTCCCGAACCCGTAGGGTCTACACACTTAAGGTTCGGTGACGCTAGGGTTGTAGGGATATGTATATGCAGTAACTCGAATGTTGTTCGGAGTCCCGGATGAGATCCAGGACGTCACGAGGAGTTCCGGAATGGTCCGGAGGTAAAGAATTATATATAGGAAGTGCTATTTCGGCCATCAGGACAAGTTTCGGGGTTATCGGTATTGTACCGGGACCACCGGAAGGGTCCCGGGGGTCCACAGGGGGGGGCCACCTGCCCCGGGGGGCCACATGGGCTGTAGGGGGTGCGCCTTGGCCTACATGGGCCAAGGGCACCAGCCCCAAGAGGCCCATGCGCCTAGGGTTCACAAAAGGGAAGAGTCCCACTAGTGGAAGGCACCTCCTAGGTGCCTTGGGGGGGAGGGAAACCTCCCTTGGCCGCCGCCCCCCCCCCTTGGCCCTCCTATATATAGTGGGGGAAGGAGGGCTTTTCATCCACGCCTTTGGTTGCCTCCTTCTCCCTCTCCAACACCTCCTCCTCCTCCATAGCGCTTGGCGGAAGCCCTGACGGAGTACTGCAGCTCCATCACCACCACGCCGTCGTGTTGCTGCTGGAGCCATCTTCCTCAACCTCTCCTTCCCTCTTGCTGGATCAAGAAGAAGGAGACGTTACGCTGGCCGTACGTGTGTTGAACGCGGAGGTGCCGTCCGTTCGGCGCTAGGATCTCCGGTGATTTGGATCACGTCGTGTTCGACTACCTCATCCCCGTTCTTTGAACGCTTCCGCTCGCGATCTACAAAGGTATGTAGATGCATCCGATCACTCGTTGCTAGATGAACTCATAGATGGATCTTGGTGAAACCGTAGGAAAATTTTTGTTTTCTGCAACGTTCCCCAACAGTGGCATCATGAGCTAGGTCTATGCGTAGTTCTTCTTGCGTGAGTAGAACACAATTTGTTGTGGGCGTAGATGTTGTCAACTTTCTTGCCGCTACTAGTCTTATCTTACTTCAACGGTATTGTGGGATGAAGCGGCCCGGACCAACCTTACACGTACGCTTACGTGAGACCGGTTCCACCGACTAACATGCACAAGTTGCATAAGGTGGCTGGCGGGTGTCTGTCTCTCCTACTTTAGTTGGAGCGGATTCGATGAAAAGGGTCCTTATGAAGGGTAAATAGAAGTTGACAAATCACGTTGTGGCTTTCACGTAGGTAAGAAAACGTTCTTGCTAGAACCCTACTTCAGCCACGTAAAACTTGCAACAACAATTAGAGGACGTCTAACTTGTTTTTGCAGCAAGTGCTTTGTGATATGATATGGCCAAAGTTGTGATGAATGATCTATATGTGATGTATGAGATGTTCATGCTATTGTAATAGGAATCACGACTTGCATGTCGATGAGTATGACAACCGGCAGGAGCCATAGGAGTTGTCTTTATTTTTTGTATGACCTGCGTGTCATTGAGAAACGCCATGTAAATTACTTTACTTTATTGCTAAACGCGTTAGCCATAGTAGTAGAAGTAATAGTTGGCGAGCAACTTCATGGAGACACGATGATGGGGATCATGATGATGGAGATCATGGTGTCAAGCCGGTGATAAGATGATCATGGAGCCCCAAGATGGAGATCAAAGGAGCTATGTGATATTGGCCATATCATGTCACTATTATAATTTGATTGCATTTGATGTTTATCATGTTTTGCATCTTGTTTACTTAGAACGACGGTAGTAAATAAGATGATCCCTCATAATAATTTCAAGAAAGTGTTCCCCCTAACTGTGCACCGTTGCGACAGTTCGTTGTTTCAATGCACCACGTGATGATCGGGTGTTTGATTCTAACGTTCACATACAACGGGTGTAAGACAGATTTACACATGCAAACACTTAGGTTGACTTGACGAGCCTAGCATGTGTATAGACATGGCCTCGGAACACAGAAGACCGAAAGGTCGAGCATGAGTCGTATAGAAGATACGATCAACATGAAGATGTTCACCGACGTTGACTAGTCCGTCTCACGTGATGATCGGACACGGCCTAGTTGACTCGGATCATGCTATACTTAGATGACTAGAAGAGGGATGTCTATCTAAGTGGGAGTTCATTATAATTTGATTAGATGAACTTAATTATCATGAACTTAGTCTAAAATCTTTACAATATGTCTTGTAGATCAAATGGCCAATGTAGTCCTCATCTTCAACGCGTTCCTAGAGAAAACCAAGCTGAAAGACGATGGCAGCAACTATACGGACTGGGTCCGGAACCTGAGGATAATCCTCATAGCTGCCAAGAAAGATTATGTCCTACAAGCACCGCTAGGTGATGCACCTGTTCTCCCTGCAGAACAAGACGTTATGAACGCTTGGCAGGCACGCACCGATGAATACTCCCTCGTTCAGTGCGGCATGCTTTACAGCTTAGAGCCGGGGCTCCAAAAGCGTTTTGAGAGACACAGAGCATATGAGATGTTCGAAGAGCTGAAAATGGTTTTCCAAGCTCATGCCCGGGTCGAGAGATATGAAGTCTCCCACAAATTCTTCAGCTGTAAGATGGAGGAAAATAGTTCTGTCAGTGAGCACATACTCACTATGTCTGGGTTACATAACCGCTTGACTCAGCTGGGAGTTAATCTCCCGGATGACGCGGTCATTGACAGAATCCTTCAGTCGCTTCCACCGAGCTACAAGAGCTTTGTGATGAACTTCAATATGCAGGGGATGGAAAAGACCATTCCTGAAGTATTTTCTATGCTGAAATCAGCAGAGGTAGAAGTCAAGAAGGAACATCAAGTGTTGATGGTCAATAAAACCACTAAGTTCAAGAAGGGCAAAGGTAAAAAGAACTTCAAGAAGGACGGCAAGGGAGTTGCCGCGCCCGGCAAGCAAGCTGCCGGGAAGAAGCCAAAGAATGGACCCAAGCCTGAGACTGAGTGCTTTTATTGCAAGGGAAGTGGTCACTGGAAGCGGAACTGCCCCAAATACTTAGCGGACAAGAAGGCCGGCAAAACAAAAGGTATATATGATATACATGTAATTGATGTGTACCTTACTAGTACTCGTAGTAGCTCCTGGGTATTTGATACCGGTGCAGTTGCTCACATTTGTAACTCAAAGCAGGGGCTGCGGAATAAACGGAGACTGGCAAAGGACGAGGTGACGATGCGCGTCGGGAATGGTTCCAAGGTCAATGTGATCGCCGTCGGCACGCTACCTCTACATTTACCTTCGGGATTAGTTTTAAACCTTAATAATTGTTATTTAGTGCCAGCTTTGAGCATGAACATTGTATCGGGATCTCGTTTAATTCGAGATGGCTACTCATTTAAATCCGAGAATAATGGTTGTTCTATTTATATGAGAGATATGTTTTATGGTCATGCTCTGATGGTGAATGGTTTATTCTTAATGAATCTCGAGCATAATGGTACGCATATTCATAGTGTGAGTACCAAAAGATGTAAGGTTGATAATGATAGTCCCACATACTTGTGGCACTGCCGCCTTGGTCACATAGGTGTCAAATGCATGAAGAAGCTCCATGCTGATGGACTTTTAGAGTCTCTTGATTACGAATCATTTGACACGTGCGAACCATGCCTCATGGGTAAAATGACCAAGACTCCGTTCTCAGGAACAATGGAGCGAGCAACCAACTTATTGGAAATCATACATACTGATGTGTGCGGTCCAATGAGTGTTGAGGCTCGCAGTGGCTATCGTTATGTTCTCACCCTCACTGATGACTTGAGTAGATATGGGTATGTCTACTTAATGAAACACAAGTCTGAGACCTTTGAAAAGTTCAAGGAATTTCAGAGTGAGGTTGAGAATCAACGTGACAGAAAAATCAAGTTTCTACGATCAGATCGTGGAGGAGAATACTTGAGTCACGAGTTTGGCACACACTTAAGAAAATGTGGAATAGTTTCAAAACTCACGCCGCCTGGAACACCTCAGCGTAATGGTGTGTCCGAACGTCGTAATCGCACTCTATTAGATATGGTACGATCTATGATGTCTCTTGCCAATTTACCGTTATCTTTTTGGGGGTATGCTTTAGAGACTGCCGCATTCACTTTAAATAGGGCTCTGTCGAAATCCGTTGAGACGACACCGTTTGAATTATGGTTTGGGAAGGAACCTAAGCTGTCGTTTCTAAAAGTTTGGGGATGCGATGCTTATGTCAGGAAACTTCAACCTGAAAAGCTCGAACCCAAGTCGGAAAAATGCGTCTTCATAGGATACCCTAAAGAAACTATTGGGTATACCTTCTACCTCAGATCCGAAGGCAAGATCTTTGTTGCCAAGAATGGATCCTTTCTAGAGAAGGAGTTTCTCTCGAAAGAAGTAAGTGGGAGGAAAGTAGAACTTGATGAAGTATTACCTCTTGAACCGGAAAATGGCGCAACTCAAGAAAATGTTTCTGAGGTGCCTGCACCGACAAGAGAGGAAGTTAATGATGATGATCAAGATACTTCTGATCAAGCTCCTACTGAAATTCGAAGGTCCACAAGGACACGTTCCGCACCAGAGTGGTACGGCAACCCTGTCTTGGAAATCATGTTGTTAGACAACGATGAACCTTCGAACTATGAAGAAGCGATGGCGGGCCCGGATTCCGACAAATGGCTGGAAGCCATGAAATCCGAGATAGGATCCATGTATGAAAACGAAGTATGGACTTTGACTGACTTGCCCGTTGAACGGCGAGCCATAGAAAATAAATGGATCTTTAAGAACAAGACAGACGCGGATGGTAATGTGACCATCTATAAAGCTCGGCTTGTCGCTAGGGGTTATCGACAAGTTCAAGGGGTTGACTACGATGAGACTTTCTCACCGGTAGCGAAGCTAAAGTCCGTCCGAATCATGTTAGTGATTGCCGCATTCTATGATTATGAAATATGGCAAATGGACGTCAAAACGGCATTCCTTAATGGTTTCCTTAAGAAAGAATTGTATATGATGCAGCCGGAAGGTTTTGTCGATCCTAAGAATGCTGACAAGGTGTGCAAGCTCCAACACTCGATTTATGGGCTGGTGCAAGCATCTCGGAGTTGGAACATTCGCTTTGATGAGATGATCAAAGCGTTTGGGTTTACGCAGACTTATGGAGAAGCCTGCGTTTACAAGAAAGTGAGTGGGAGCTCTGTAGCATTTCTCATATTATATGTAGATGACATACTTTTGACGGGAAATGATATAGAACTCTTGGACAGCATTAAGGCCTACTTGAATAAAAGTTTTTCAATGAAGGACCTTGGAGAAGCTGCTTATATATTAGGCATCAAGATCTACAGAGATAGATCAAGACGCCTCATAGGTCTTTCACAAAGCACATACCTTGATAAGATATTGAAGAAATTCAATATGGATCATTCTAAGAAGGGGTTCTTGCCTGTGTTACAAGGTGTGAAATTGATCTCGGCTCAATGTCCGACCACGGCAGAAGATATAGAAGAGATGAGTGTCATCCCCTATGCCTCAGCCATAGGTTCTATTATGTATGCCATGCTGTGTACCAGACCTGATGTAAACCTTGCCGTAAGTTTGGTAGGAAGGTACCAAAGTAATCCCGGCAAGGAACACTGGACAGCGGTCAAGAATATCCTGAAGTACCTGAAAAGGACTAAGGAAATGTTTCTCGTTTATGGAGGTGACGAAGAGCTCGTCGTAAAGGGTTACGTCGATGCTAGCTTCGACACAGATCTGGATGACTCTAAGTCATAGACCGGATACGTGTATATTTTGAATGGTGGGGCAGTAAGCTGGTGTAGTTGCAAGCAGAGCGTCGTGGCGGGATCTACATGTGAAGCGGAGTACATGGCAGCCTCGGAGGCAGCACATGAAGCAATATGGGTGAAGGAGTTCATCACCGACCTAGGAGTCATACCCAATGCGTCGGGGCCAATCAAACTCTTCTGTGACAACACTGGAGCTATTGCACTTGCCAAGGAGCCCAGGTTTCACAAGAAGACA
Organism: Triticum urartu; assembly: GCF_003073215.2. Taxonomy (NCBI): domain Eukaryota; kingdom Viridiplantae; phylum Streptophyta; class Magnoliopsida; order Poales; family Poaceae; genus Triticum; species Triticum urartu. The sequence goes on along the minus strand of NC_053024.1, from coordinate 82,334,947 downwards.
AGGCACATCAAGCGTCGCTTCAACTCCATTCGTGAAAATGTTCAAGATGGAGACATAGATATTTGTAAAGTGCATACGGACCTGAATGTAGCAGATCCGTTGACTAAACCTCTCCCTAGAGCAAAACATGATCAACACCAGAATTCCATGGGTGTTCAATTCATCACAATGTAACTAGATTATTGACTCTAGTGCAAGTGGGAGACTGTTGGAAATATGCCCTAGAGGCAATAATAAAAGCATTATTATTATATTTCCTTGTTCATGATAATTGTCTTTATTCATGCTAAAATTGTGTTATCCGGAAATCGTAATACATGTGTGAATAATAGACACCAACATGTCCCTAGTAAGCCTCTAGTTGACTAGCTCGTTGATCAACAGATAGTCATGGTTTCCTGACTATGGACATTGGATGTCATTGATAACGAGATCACATCATTAGGAGAATGATGTGATGGACAAGACCCAATCCTAAACATAGCATAAGATCGTATAGTTCGTTTGCTAGAGTTTTCCAATGTCAAGTATCTTTTCCTTAGACCATGAGATCGTGTAACTCCCGGATACCGTAGGAGTGCTTTGGGTGTGCCAAACGTCACAACGTAACTGGGTGACTATAAAGGTAGACTACGGGTATCTCCGAAAGTGTCTGTTGGGTTGACACGGATCAAGACTGGGATTTGTCACTCCGTATGACGGAGAGGTATCACTGGGCCCACTCGGTAATGCATCATCATTATGAGCTCAAAGTGACCAAGTGTCTGGTCACGGGATCATGCATTACGGTACGAGTAAAGTGACTTGCCGGTAACGAGATTGAACGAGGTATTGGGATACCGACGATCGAATCTCGGGCAAGTAACATATCGATTGACAAAGGGAATTGCATACGGGGTTGCTTGAATCCTCGACATCGTGGTTCATCCGATGAGATCATCGTGGAGCATGTGGGAGCCAACATGGGTATCCAGATCCCGCTGTTGGTTATTGACGGGAGAGTCGCCTCGGTCATGTCTACATATCTCCCGAACCCGTAGGGTCTACACACTTAAGGTTCGGTGGCGCTAGGGTTGTAGGGATATGTATATGCAGTAACCTGAATGTTGTTCGGAGTCCCGGATGAGATCCCGGACGTCACGAGGAGTTCCGGAATGGTCCGGAGGTAAAGAATTATATATAGGAAGTGCTATTTCGGCCATCGGGACAAGTTTCGGGGTTATCGGTATTGTACCGGGACCACCGGAAGGGTCCCGGGGGTCCACCGGGTGGGGCCACCTGCCCCCGGGGGCCACATGGGCTGTAGGGGGTGCGCCTTGGCCTACATGGGCCAAGGGCACCAGCCCCAAGAGTCCCATGCGCCTAGGGTTCACAAAAGGGAAGAGTCCCACTAGTGGAAGGCACCTCCTAGGTGCCTTGGGGGGGAGGGAAACCTCCCTTGGCCGCCGCCCCCCCTAGGAGATTGGATCTCCTAGGGCCGGCGCCCCCCCTGGCCCTCCTATATATAGTGGGGGAAGGAGGGCTTTTCATCCACGCCTTTGGTTGCCTCCTTCTCCCTCTCCAACACCTCCTCCTCCTCCATAGCGCTTGGTGAAGCCCTGACGGAGTACTGCAGCTCCATCACCACCACGCCGTCGTGTTGCTGCTGGAGCCATCTTCCTCAACCTCTCCTTCCCTCTTGCTGGATCAAGAAGAAGGAGACGTTACGCTGACCGTACGTGTGTTGAACGCGGAGGTGCCGTCCGTTCGGTGCTAGGATCTCCGGTGATTTGGATCACGTCGTGTTCGACTACCTCATCCCCGTTATTTGAATGCTTTCTCTCGCGATCTACAAAGGTATGTAGATGCATCCGATCACTCGTTGCTAGATGAACTCATAGATGGATCTTGGTGAAACCGTAGGAAATTTTTTGTTTTCTGCAACGTTCCCCAACAACATTTTCTAGACGTGTCCGCAGAAAATGAGGGGCCAAATTAGCCCAATTCGGTTGGAGATGTCTCGGCTCTTCCTCACCTCCCTCGCCAAGCCATTTTATTTGTGTAGTGTGTGTGTCTGGGTGAGAGGGAGAAAGAAAAGATATATTCCAGCTAGTAGAGTACCAAACAGAAGAAGTAAGAGAGGAAAAAAAGAACGGTAAGGGCGACAGTAGTGGTGGGGTTGATTGCTTCCCTCGTTTCTTTCTTGTTGTGCATAGCCGCAAGATGCAAGATAGTGTTGCAGATTTGTGATCTTTTTTCCTGCCCTTTATCACCCGGTTTTAGGTTGTCAATGGGCTCTGATGCATGGCCGCTGATGTCATGGAGGATGGTATCCGACCAAGGCCCGGGCTTACGAGGAGAGGTCAAGCCGCATGTTAGGGAAGGCACGCGGTTTGTCTTGTCCTGGTTGTTCCTTGGGCTCTCCTTTGCCAAACGTGCGACGACTGGTGTCTCGTACTCACTCATAAGGACTTCTGGTTACACCCCTTCCCAAGCGGATTGGAGGGGATTTGGGGGGTGGGGTGACTTGCGGAGGATTTAATCCCCCTCAATTCCTGCCAACGCCTTTCAATTCCCTATCAATGAACATGCCCGAAGGAAGCATGGATGGAGTGTCATGCTGCCATGCCCATTCCTACTTTCGATGAGGACTTGGAGTGGTCATCGATAATGGTAAAGCAAAACGATCAGTAGTCTCATGTATACTATGCCCTGCACGGGAGTAAGAAGCCACCATGGCGCCAACACAGACAATGAACTAAGAAGCCACCTTGGCGCCATCACGGACGATGAACAATGATAGGCGGCTAATTTTGCTCTCTATATAAATGAGCTATATAGCTATCTAGTTTTCAATCTAAGTTGCCTACCGCCGAGGCTGGCGGTAGGAAAAGGGTCATATCTGTAAAAAATTACAAAGCCGGGTCAAATCTGGTTGAAGTTTCAAGAAAGGTCAGAACAGTGATTTTGGCCCTGCGGCTTCAAACCATGGATTCCATCGTCTGCTTATCTAGAGTGGTGAAAATTTAACCAGAGTAATACTTTTAGTCAAGGGTTAACAAGAATATCTACTGTGCTCTAGTTTGAGTTTATCTTTCAATGATAGTTGAAATATTTGTTAGTTCCACAAATGTTGCACCATTGTTTCCAAAAATATCGCCGAACGAAGCCACTATTTTTTTCCGATAATTCTGAAACAATTTGTGTTTACATAAAAATCACATCCAAAAGAAACACGAGAACGACTTGGAGGAAGATCTTCCGTATCTTCCGAGAACGAAAGGGAAGCAAGAATAACAAAGTGAAAGTAAGAGATCGTCACACCGGAAATTCCCGCTACCCCTACCATATCCGAGCTTGGTAGTTTTCACCGCCTGTCTAATTCATTCCCTAAAAAAGAGGGAGAAAAAAAACTATGAGCATCTCCCCTCAAAAAAAAAACTACGAGCATCCAAAAGGACTTTCTAAAAATCTCGTGCCACAACACGGTGCGCAATTGTACGCGCGGTGCCCTTTTTTCCTTCGAAATTGCTGAGCGTACAATGAAAACTTGTACGATTTTCATACCACGCAATCTCACACATTCATGAGGGTCCTCCAACGGCTGCTGATGACTGTCGTACGAAAATCGTACAAACGTTGTCCTACGTGTAGCAGGGCTCTTTTTCCTTCGTGCGCTCCTCTCGGCCCCCATTTCCTCCTCATCCCCACGGCAAAAACGTGGCAGGGGCCTCCCGAAACCACCGCCGCGAAAATCCGGCAACGGCGACGGTGATGTCACGCGCGGCGCGCGCGCCCATGGTTTGAAGCCGCAGCCCAGGCAGCACCCACCCCATATCACCCACCCATCCGCCGCTGCCATGCCCATAAAAAGATGCAGACGTCGAGCTCCGCTCAGCAGAGGTATGGCGGGCTCTGAATCCTATACAGGGGTCTGCGCCCCGTCAGGTTCATTTCCGGGGTCAGCAGAGCCCATTTCTGGAAAGATCGGTGGGATTGGATCCGTCCACCGTCCCGAATCCTTGCCGCTGCTGCTGCTGCGACGCATCCGATCTCATCTGATCTCGCCATAGATTTCAGCGACTCTTTCTTAATTCCGCGGCCCTCCATCATTGGCCCCTGCCGGTCAGTCACAACTCGCCACGCCATTTTCACCCCCGATCAGCTCAGGCGGCAGTGAGTGAGCTCATCCGTCAGTCAAATGGCTCGAAGAAAACTGGAAAATTTTAGGAATGTGTGCCTCATCTTTCGCACAAGCCATGTTGGTTGGGCAATTAGACCAACTCCACCGCGCGACCCTAAATGGACGTCCGTTTTGTCCGGTTTTTTGTCCCTTTGAGTAGGGATTTGGAGTCGTGTCTGGGCCTGTCCTGGGATGCGGTGGTCGTGCGCCCAGCGTGCGGCCGCATCCTTTTGCCCCATCCTGTCCGTGTCTATTTAAAAAAAAGGACGTTTCAAATGCCAAGCCCCAGTTCACGACCTGAGTTCATCACGCCGGTAACAAAGCCAGCGGCCTACACGACCATCGCCAACAACACAGCCAGCGGCCGGCAACACAGTCAGCCTCCAAAATGAATAGTTGTCCTCACCGGCAACACAGTCAGCGGCCGGCAACACAGCTGGCCTCCAAAATGAATGTTTTTTCGCCGGCACACTGTCAGCGGCCCAGCGGGCGGGCGGCACCCATGCCAGCCTCCAAAAAGAACGGCCACGCCGATCGGACGACCTAGTTCAGGCCTTCGGCGTCGAGCATCTCCTTCTGCTTGGCCTCGAACCATGCCCTCGTCTTGTCGCTCATCTTCGACAAGTCCACACTCATGATCGCAAGGGCCACCTCCTTCGCTTTGGTGGCGGCATTGGTGGCCTCGATGTCGAGCTGCCTCTGCCTGGCCTTGACGTTGTCGGCCTCGATGTCAAGCTGCCTTTGCCGGGCGGCCTCTTCCATGTCGAGCTGCCTTTGCCGGGCCGCCTCCTCCATGTCTATCTTCCTCTTCTTGGCCGCCTCCTCCATCTCAAGCTTCTGTCGTTGGAGGTCTAGGTATTGCTTCATTTGCTCGTCCTTGCTTTGCCGCTTCTTCTCGTCCCTCACATCCTTATGTGACATCATGCCATGCAAAGTCTCATGCAAGGCCATGGATGAGGCGTCACGTATGTCGTCCACCTTTGAGTTGGTCTTGCCCCTCGGCCTCTTCAACGCCTCACCATCCCCACCTCCGGCGAACTTGGCCGTCTTATTACCTCTCTTCCTTTAAAGTTCACGGTATTGATCCTTGAACTTAGGTCAATTGTTGATGATCGTCCAACAATGCGTAAGAGTGAACGGCTTGTTATTGTGCCGGGCCTTGAATGCCTCCAAAGATTGAAATGCCTACCCCACATGATCCAACAACAAGTGAACATGCAAACATATACACGGCCGAAGTCTCATGGCCGTAGCAAGGGCTAGAAAGAGAAGAGCATACCATGTCTCCAACGCCGAGACCACTCACGGGCCGTGCTTCAACGCTCTCAAATGCGGCACAATACTTGTTGCACTCTTGTTGGATGAACAACCATCTTTTTTGAATCGAACCGATGCCACGGTTGCTTGTAATTTGGTAGGGCTCAAACATCTTCCTTTCATGGAATGTTTTGTGGACTCTCGTCCAAAAAACAATGCCCTTTTGTTGCGCGCCGGTCCTTGGATCTTGGCTAATCTCCATCCAACATTGGCAAATCAACTTGTCCTCATCTTGTGTATATGAACCGGTGCGAATGCTCTTCGCTTCTTTTGTGCTTCCGCTCTTTGGGTGAGCTCGTCTATGAACAATGGAGCGCCACTAATATCAACATCATTGCTTCATCTTCATCTTCACCTTCGCGACATAGATGTCATCGTCTTCATGCCACGAATCACCATGGTCGTAGTCAGCACGGTCATCGACCTCTTCATCGGGCATGTACTGGGCGCGGCCATCCTGACTTTGGGTCTCATCGGGGTCGTAGGCACAGCCATGCCCACCCTGAAAGATCACGTCCTCCATGTACTGGTTGTAGAAGGGGTCGTCCACCGTCGGCGTTGAGATTGGCATTTCGTCAAACAACACGCGGGGGGCCGGCATGGTGCCCGTGGACGGTGCACGTGCCTGCTTTCTTTGCATCTCGACGGAAGGCTGCCCGCCGCTGCTGGACCCAGGCGTCACGTTGAGGTCGATGACGGTCGCGGGGCGTGGTGTGGACGGCGCGAACAAGCCCACGTCCGGCGACGCCGAGAAACGGGTCTGGCCGTCGTGCTTGGGTGGAGGAAAGCCGGGCGACATGGGTGCGGCGCGCGACGTCGGCGACTGGCAGTGCGTAGGCCGGGCGACCGACGAGCCTGTGCTCGCCGGACCGACGGCCGCTGCATGGAACCCCGCCGGACGGCCCATGCCAAGCATGAGGATGGCGTGCGCTTTGTTGACGAGGTCCTCCTTCTCGTCGGCAGCGGCCTTGCGCCGCGCGGCCTCCAGCTCCTCGCGCTGGGCGGCGAACTTGGCCGCGGCGGCATTCATCTTGACGGCCGCTCTCCGTTCCCTCCTGTTCGCCGATTCCACGTCCAACTTGGCGATCTCCTCCGGCGTGTACTCCGATCGCGGCTTCCTTGGCGCCTTCTTCTTCACCTTTGCGGTCGGGTCGACGGCCAGGCCACCGGAACTCGGCGGGGCGTCGGCCATGGACGGGGGAGAGAGGGGGGAAGGGGGCGGGAGGGACGTGGGAGGGTTTGGGGGAAATGGCGCCAAATGGCCGTCGGGGGGTTTTTGGTTTCTCCCACCGACAGGCGGGCCAGGGGAGGACAAGCGCGCGTGTCCCGCCCGTCCGCGCGCTGTCCGTTTCACCCCAAAACCGGCGCAAGTTTGGGCCGGGGATGGGTCGAAAGCGGACACAAAGCGAACAAAAGTCCGTTTGCTCCCGCGCGCTGGGCCGTCTTTTTTGTCCCTTTTACCTCAAACGGACGGGGCCGGACAGGACAGGATAGGGTCGCGCGGTGGAGTTGGCCTTACATTCTGCTTTTAGTGTGGTGGTCTGGCTTGATCAGTGGAGTTGATCACTTGACTGGAGGCAGGCATGAGTTACTCAAAGACTGCAGTGGGAGGCATCTCGCAGCATTATTATCTAGGCCTGGCTAGGGCTAGGGTTTGGTAGGCCATGGAGGAAAAAGATGCCTTTAGTTCTGGTGAGTGGAGCAGGCAAATCAGGTCAGTTAAACACTCATCATCACCATCATGTCCCGTCCATCATCGTCGTCCTCAGCCATCATCATCATCAGTGCTGCTGCTGCTGCTGCTGCTCAAAGTAAAAGAAAAGAGGAATGGAGATGGAGATGGAGATGACCCAAAGCAAAGCAGCTCAATGTCATTATCTCTCACACACACGGTGGTGTAGTAGCAAATGTGCAGACATGGTCACTGCTGCCAGCAGGAGCAAACGAAAAAAGAAGAAGAAGAAGAAGAAGAAGAAAAGGATGGGTGGCTCTGGCCTGCATGCACGCAGGCAGCCTTAAGATCAAAACTACAGGACCAAAGGCCAGCAGGCAGGCCACCTCTTTTTTTTCATCTCGTTCCTAAAGGGAAAAAAACTCAGATCCCTGCGAGTAAGTTTCCCAGGGCTGGTAAAAATGGCAGCAGCAGCTCAGCTGATCAGCTCGGCTGATCCAACCCCCACAAGTGACAATGACCCGCCAAGAACGCCGCTCCTTCTTCCTCGTCGACTCCTCTTCAGCTGCTGAATCAAAAACAGCAACGGCAATGTGCACGCACTGGTGATGGATCGATTGATCTGTGAACTGATCACCCCCATCCCCTGGTTGTAGCTAGCAAGGGGAAAAATTGAGTGCGTGCGTGCTTGTCGAGGCGAAGAAGACGGCGTCTCGGTCGGGCCATCGTCGCGGGGGGTCATGTCGCCACCATCATGCCGGCCATGAAGATGTCCTCGTGCAGGGACGAGCAGGAGGAGCGAGGGGAGCCTCCCGTGGCCATGCATTTCTCGGCTTCCTCTTCGATCATGATCTCCTGGTCCCGGCACTCGGCGCTGCAGAATGCCTTCTCCCCACTGCAATGTTGACGCACAACAAATCAGCTTGCTTAGTATGAATTTCTTTCTGAAGATGCTTAGAAAGAAAGAACAGTTGGTGTAATTCATTCAGTTCAAGTGGCACTTCATTTTCTTTGGATTGCCAAAGAAATGTTCCGAGTTTTCACAGGATTTGTTCCCCAAAAGAATATGGGATGCTCATAGGCGAACAAATGCCGCAATTATTGGTTGGATAGACTGTTCTTTCAGGTGTAATTATTGGAGTATCTTTCTTGAGACTGAAAGACTGGGCGTACCGGTAGATGTAAATGTCGTTCCCCTCCAGCTTCTTCGTGCAGGTGAAGCAGGAGCTCAGGAAGTCCTCGCCCGGGCCGGCGGCGGCCTCGGTGGCGCGCTTGACCACCAGGTAGGACTTGGCGGAAGCTCCGTCCTTGGGTTCCACGGCGGCCTCGTCGCTCTTCCCGACCGTCGTCTGGGGCTCCAGAATGCAGTCCCCGAAGATGTGGGTCGTCTTGGGGTTGGGGCCGCGGGCAATGATGCAGGTGTAGTCCTCCGACTGCTCCACCTCGCTCGCCGAGACGGACCCGACGAACCGCCGGGGGCCGCCGGCGATCGACGCCGGCAGGGACCCCGGCCCCGGGAGCTCGCCGAGGTGGAAGCAATGCCGCTTGGCGCCGGAGTGGGCGCCGTCCGGCCGCCCGGCCTCCGGACCAGACTTGAGATCCCCGTGGAAGAACCTGCTGCAGGGCACCGACATGCCGGCGGTGGCCGAGGCCGGGCAGGAGATGGTCTTGCCGCCGAGCTCCGGCTGCGAGTGGCCGCCCCCGCCGCAGCCCTTGGCGGTGGAGCCGGCGCAGCCGTGCGTCCTGAGGCGCAGGCGCGGGCTGAGCACGCAGGTCTTGGCGGCGGCGGCGTCGGCGCCGGCCGCGAGGGCGACGTCCACCACGAGGCCGAGCCCCACCGGCTCGGCGTCCCAGGTCCTCGGCGAGCGCGGCGAGCGGAGCAGCAGCGCCTTGGGGTCGAGCGGCGACGTCGGGCTCCGCTCCGACTCGTCCGGCGCGCGCTTGGCGGCCGCGAGCCCGATGAACAGCCTCGGCACGGCGAACAGCGCGCCCCCGCCGCCGCCGCCGCGGGGCCTGGCGTCTCCTCCGCTGCCTCCGGCGGAGCCCGGGCCCTGGTCGGACACCATCCTCCGCAGCATCGCCGGCCGCCCACCGCCTGAAACCGGGGGATTGTTTGAGATTCAAGAACACGAAAGAAGAAGATCACAAATCCGCAACACGTCCTCCTCGCATCGCGGCGTCACCCCCATCAACAAGAAAGAAAGAAACGACGGAAGCAGCCACCCCCACCGCCATCATCAGCACCAGCACCACCGCCCTCACCTTTCTCGTTTTCCTCTTCTGCTTCTGCCGCCTGCTCCCTGCTACTCCTGCTGCTAGGCACGTACTCTCTCCACCAGCAGGAATATCTCTCTCTCCGTCTCTCTCCGACGCACGCGCTCTGCAAAGAGGAATGGCCCGGCGAGAGAGACGAGGGAGGGGGAGTGATGAAGAGGGGGGGCGGAGGGAGGGGGAGAGAAAAGCAGGCGAGCTAGGGGACGGACGGAGGGGGGCACAGTCGCAGCCAAACCGCACTGTACTGCTCCTACTCCTCCCTCCCTCCCTACCACCACTCTATACTCCTACTCCTACTCTGCGTGCGTCACTTCCGCATGCATCAAAATCAGAGAGAGAGAGAGGGGTGGCGAGTGGTGGCTTGTGAAATGCAGCAACCAACGGGCGCCCGTTGGAGTTGGCGTCGCCATTCATGGGGGTGTCAGACAACGGAACGGGACGGGACGGACGCAGACGCAACAATTTTCACAGTGTACTGTGCTCGTCCTCCGTACGCGTACAAATACGCCCTGGCCCTACGTACGCATGCATACCCTTCCAGAGGACGATCGCTTCAATACTACTGCGCTAGGCCCGTCACTTCACCCCTGGCCGGGTGCCAAAAATGCACAGTGATTTGGTACACGGCGGTATTTCCAATTTACGTGGGTGGTGTAGGATCAACATCTTCTCATGCGTACGTACGTAGTACTGTATGTCTTCTCCGTGTGTTCCTTGTCTAGTCTAGAGGCGAAAGATGTAATGTTACGAAGCCTTGGATTCATTGCACCTAGGCCCGTTTTCTGAATTTTCTTTACGTATATTTGAGCTGATTGCCGTTCCAAACTTCCAATTCACCCGCTCCGTGCCAAATTCACTCGCTCGCTCGGGGGTTAGTGAGGACAGCAGGTTCGGGCGTTCGATGAACATGGACGCTTCTCGGCGAGTCAGTTGGATAGTAGTACGTACGTACGTAATCGCTGTTGACTGAAAATGTCCAAAACACATTGCTTGTACTCCACTACAGCCAGTCATGTACCAGCAGCTCCTTCAAACCTATACTTAGCCCGTCCGAAAATACTTGTCGAAAAAATAAATGTATCTACATCTATTCTAGTTTTAGATAAATTCATTTTTATTAATTTATAGGACAAATATTTCCGGACGGAGGGGGTACCATTTAAATCCCCGCAGTTAGAGCATGTCTAGATCTCGTATAAGCCCGACGAACTATGTTTTTCTTTCCAGCAGTTATACGGCACAGTCGGAAAAAAATGCCTGCGATGATCCAAAAAATGACCAGAGCTGTAAAAACTTTACAAGAGGCATGTACACCGCCCTCCAATCTGCTACATATGTTGGCGCCCGAGCGATTTAGACTAGCCGACTGTCTTTTTCTCTATCCCTCTCCACCGCATTTTCATCTTCTCGATGAGAAATCAAGTGAGCTCTAGCAAGGTTTTCCACCAGATCTTGACGGCGATGGCGCCCGTGGATGCGGGGCATGGCGGCGGCAAGGGGTTCGGCGACCGTGGTAGGTTCGGGTGCCGCGAGGGGTGCGGCCGGTTTGCCGATCGCAAGCGACGCAACGACGACGAGGCCGATGGCTCCAGCCTCCGCCCTCCTGTGTCGGACAGGCAAAGGGAGGCGGCACGCACCCGCGACGTGAACTCCCGCAGCGCCGGATCATGGCTTGAGCGAATTTCCGTCGCCTCGGCAACCTCTTCGATTCGGCCCTCCAGCGCCATAGGGCGGCCGAGCGCGCGTGGTTTGAGGCGAAGCAGGCCGCTGCAGCCGAAGATGCAGCTGCGGCCGCGCGCGTGTCGGCGCTCCTGGAGGAGTACGAACTCACGGCGATCCTCCACGGCAACAGGCCCCCGCTCCGCGACGACAGCGACAGCGACTCCGGCGACGAGTAGATCTATGCTATGCGTGTTTAATTTCGGTTTGTATTAAAAACTCTCCTATGCTATGCGTGTGATGAACTCCCCTATGATATGCTTGTGATGAACTCCGACGATATGTTTTAGCGCGACGGGATACCGTAAACGATTTTTATGGGCCGGCGGGTTACATGATACGCTAGAGATGCTCATATACCGCGTTCCCTCCCACACGAGCGTTTCACTCACAGTATCACTCTACGCAAATACACTTCCATCAATCAATCAATCCCCAACATCATGTTTCCCGGCCAAATGAGTGGCAAAAATGAATCAAAAACCTGCATCACCATCATCATCATCAAGGACCGACCAATCAATCGCCCCCACCCAACAGTTCCTCCACCATTAACTAACTAAGCAAACATGGAAATCTTCCTCATGATCTCGCCCCAGTTTCTTATTGCATCTCGCGTAGTACGTACAATCATTGGGCCTTTAGGGTTCTTCTTTTCTCCTCTCTTCTTTTCTCGCGCTGCGCTGCACTGCATGTGCAGTAAATTTAAAAGAGAGTGAAAATACGTACTGTACAGTATAGTGACCAGCGATGAGCAAAGCTTTTTTTCTCTAGTTTCGAAGCTGTGTCCCTCTCGGATTACTGGCGACGATGATGATGCTGGGCGCAAAGGTGTAAAGCGATTCCCCGAGCTTATACATTCTCGTGGTAATTCACCCTTTTTCTCTTTTCTCCAGGAGGAGTAGGAGTAGTATCTCTCGCTCTGTTCGGCCTGTGAGGCTGAGCTCGCTTTCTTCTTGATAAAGCAGCGAGGCTTTGGCCTTTGGGTTCTAGCACCGGTGCAGCACAGTGCATACAGGGCTACATTGTTTTCACTGTTACTTCTACTGGTTTGTGTCTACCCGGTACCACCACTACCACCTCCTTGCGTGGGCCCGGCAGGATTTATGCGCAATTTTTTCACAAGATGGGCTACTGCAAGAAAAGTCATGATGTGAATCAGACACTACGCGAAAAGTCTTTCTCTGAGAAACTACAGCATATTTAATGTGTATGTCTTTCATAAATATAAGAAAATTTATGCACTAACATGTACCAAACCCGGAGTAGTCACTTTGGAGTAAATTTTTTATGTAGCTCGCTTTTTTTTTCAAAACGGAGGCAAAAGATTTACCTCGTCCATTAATTAAGCAGAAGAGAGTTGCCCGGTTAATCAACGAAAATTAGGCTAAAATCATCACAAACCACCCAGCGGCATACTCATGATACCCCACACAAGCCTCAACAAAGAGTGTCTTGTCAATACACACTCTGACGTCATCGACATCAACGGACGTCATCGTCCTGCCTAAACTCCGACTAAGCGACTCCGACTTTGCTGAAGACGAACATCGACACAACCCTCACCGACTTACCATAGTGGCCGTGCAGAAACACAAGAAGGCCCATGCCAGACTCAGCTACCCACACCGAGGCCAGCGCAACTTCAACTCTGATGAAGAGCTCCAAAGAAGAACAATGCAAGGGTGACGCCGCAAAAGACCACCGAACAAACCACCTGCTGCCTATCATCGTTGCCGCTAGGGCCCCGCCACCGCAGCTCTAACTTCACCGCAACAAAAAAACCGAGGTAATCCTACGGACACGCCAGAGAAGAGCTGACTACCTCAACCAACGCCATGCCTCCGGCTTCACTCCTCTCCACTATCGTTGCCACAGAAGCCCTCGACGCCTTCCACTGGTTCCACTTGCCGATGCCAACTCCAAAGACGAATCCCTCAAGAGTGGAACCGACGCCAAAGGCACCGACAACGTCCGACCAGACAGGATCTAGGGTTTCCTCTTGAGTCAGAACCATGCGTGAGGGTGTAGCAACAATACTATGATACCTCCAAGAAGGTCTACCGACACTCACAGCCGCCGCCATCGCCAGTCACAAGCCCAAGGTCAAGGCAACGTCTTCACCCAAGCTCCCAAACACCCGCATGTATCAGGGTCAGCAAGTCCACCAAGCACCATGCCGGGGGGGGGGGGGCCCCCGGGTAGGTGCATCCACACTTAAAAAAATTCAAAACATCATGGCGTCAGGCGCCCCTCAATCCGGCTCGCCCTCCAGCTGGCCATCCGGCTCCAGGGCCGGCCGGGCGCGGCGACAAGGCTCCAGCCGGTAGGCGGTGGGTCAGCGCCCGTGACATCCAGACGTACGACAAGACTGCACTCCCAAGACGGGGAAAGCGTGGCAACATTACCCCCCGCCTCACAGTTGACCGACGCAAGCATGCCAATAGTGCAGACGGTACCGCTGATCGGGGCGGTGGCGTCCAGGCGACGGGGCACTATAGCCACGACGGGGAAATTCATCATGTAATCAGGTCAATTTGTTGGGGCTTGATCCCTAGTATCCATTATGTTCTAAGGTTAATGTTGCTATAACTTTGCTATGCTTAATGTTTATCACTACAGCTTGAGTACCATGATTTCATATCTGAACCTATTGTGTTCTCATTATATACATTTCAGTTCGTGATCCTATCTGCAAGTTATATTCACCTATAATTGTTCTGATCTGTAGACTCCAATCTGGTAATAATTAGAATGCTCTTCGGGGGATGACTGTAATTTAAAGAGTTTATCTATTCATTATTTGTTAATGTTTTATTCTGGTTCTCTATTAAAAGGTGTGCCTTAGTTACTGAGGGAGTGTTCGGGTAGCCGGACTATACCTTCAGCCGGACTCCTGGACTATGAAGATACAAGATTGAAGACTTCGTCCCATGTCCGGATGGGACTTTCCTTGGCGTGGAAGGCAAGCTTGGCGATGCGGATATTCAAGATCTCTCGTCATTGTAACCGACTCTATGTAACCCTAACCCTATCTGGTGTCTATATAAACCGGAGGGTTGTAGTCCGTAGGCGATCAACTCCATACATAACAATCATACCATAGGCTAGCTTCTAGGGTTTAGCCTCCTTGATCTCGTGGTATATCTACTCTTGTACTACCCATATCATCAATATTAATCAAGCAGGAGTAGGGTTTTACCTCCATTGAGAGGGCCCGAACCTGGGTAAAACAAAGTGTCCCCTGTCTCCTGTTACCATCCGGCCTAGACGCATAGTTCGGGACCCCCTACCCGAGATCCGCCGGTTTTGACACCGACATTGGTGCTTTAATTGAGGGTTCCTCTATGCCGTCACAATCAGGAAGGATGCCTCCTCCCGTCTTTAAAGACGGCGCTGTTGCTAAGGGAGCCTTGGCTGTCGTCCAAACCCTCCGGCTAGGCGGTTTTCTCATGACCGCCTGTTCGGCTGTTGCGCCGACGGTGACCTCTCGGGTCATCAAAAGCAACCTACACGTCAGCTCGGAGCTTGTCGAGCAGCTAGATCTAATGGAGCTCTCTTCCGTAAACGAGCTCTTGGATCGCATCGCCGCCCTGGGGGTCGCTACGGATTACGACCAGGTTGGGCTTAAACCCGATCTAAGAGAAATTAACTCTCCCCAAGTCACCCACCACGTTGCCGTGGTAGAGGCGCAGTGCGGCGACCCTTCATCTATTTTAAGGACTAGCTACGTCCGAATTCCCGACTCCTCCAAGCCGGATACCCGCGGAGGGGAGGATGTAACTCAAGACCTGAGCTTAGAATAAGGCAACGGGCAATATTCGTTGGACAACATCCAAGAATCCGAACTTCAGAGTTCGGAAACTCTTCGGCCTCTAAATCTTGGATTGGGTAAGGTTTCAGATTCAACGACACCCGCCCACCCGAACATAAGCGATCTCTCCCAAATCAGGCAGAAGCCCGAGGAAACAGTACATCATTACTGGGCCAGATTCCTCCTGGTTATGAACAGGATAAAGGATTGCCGCGAGGAAGACGCAATCTCAATTTTCTGCAGTAACTGCACGGACGAAGGAATCCTCAACGCCGTAAGTCGTCGTGATATTACACGCGTGGCCGACTTGGCGTCCATAGTACAAAAATATTATGCGATGGAGAGCGCCTGGAAAACCGAAATAAAATTTTGGGATAATCCGGCCTTGAATAGTAATCCCGTCCGAACTAAGAGGGTGCATCATCATAGGACACCCGGGATAAACACGAAAAAGCCAAAACCCTCTATAGGGCATGGAACCTTACTGGAAAGGTGGCTTGAGGGACCCTGTAGAATTCACAGCACAGGGGACACCACACCAACTCACAGC